>NC_138906.1:132639084-133185860 GCF_965231255.1 Vanellus vanellus | reverse complement strand
AAGAAAGGATGGAAGGAAGAAAGAAAGAAAGAAAGGATGGAAGAAAGAAAGAGAGAAAGAAAGAAAGAAAGAAAGAAAGAAAGAAAGAAAGAAAGAAAGAAAGAAAGAAAGAAAGAAAGAAAGAAAAGAAAAGAAAGAAAGAGAGAAAGAAAGAGAAAGAGAAAGAGAAAGAGAAAGAGAAAGAGAAAGAGAAAGAGAAAGAGAGAAAGAAAAAAGAAAGGAAGAACAGAAGGAAGGAAGAAAGGAAGAAGGAAGGAAGGAAGGTTAGTTTAATAGCCTGCTGGATCTCCAAGTCCCCAAGAACTAAATTCTTTTAAAGATGCTTTTTTTTTCATGAGCACATCACAGTGTATCTTTGAATTAACTGCACTGTATTTTCTTTCCACACCCATAATAGATGTCGTACACCCAAAAAACCCCAATTTATATGCTTCTTTTATCTGCTTCTAGTTATATAAAACCAACTTTCATACATTACCTTTCACCTTAACTTGATCTCTAAATACACACAAAAATCATGAGCCTGGTTTCATACCACAAGTAATATAGAAAGACAGCAGATTTTACAGTGGACAAATGCCCCATATTGGAGAAGGATGTCCATCTTAAATAACTCATAATTTCTTACAACAAGAGAGTATATATCTTTATTGCTTGGTTTTTGCATCTAGGATTTTTGGCCAAACATGCTGGTTTTCTGGGCCATGAAACACAGAGCCCAGTTTGAAAACACAAGGAAGTAGTTATACCCAATATTTTTGTCTTTCGGTCTTCCCTTTCTCCCTAGCTCCTCCACTTGAGTGGTCTTTCTAAGACAATGATGTTCTTAGGCTACCTCTTCCTGTTCCAAGTAGGAGGCAGGTGGACTCTTCAGGAAGGTCCTGGCACAATTAAGTGCTAAACCCACAGTACCCCCAGCCTTTCCGATGGATGGAGGCTCTTCCTGTTGCCACTTGGCAAGATGAACTGCTTGTCTCTGGTGGTGCTCTGAGCAGAAGATGGCAGCAGAGGCAGCCTGAAGGAACTGGGGTGGAAGGAGTTGAAGAGGGCTACCTCATTACCCAAATATTTCACAATGACTTGGTGAAGTGCTGTTACTTAGCTGTGTAATCTTCTGATTACACAGGACTATCAAAAAGACATTGCACATTCATTTACCTTTTTGTGATTAGGCAACACATGAAAATTCATCCCAAGCAAATCCTAAAGAGTGAGAAAAGCAAGGTCTTTCCCTAGAGAAAGCCGTAAATCATATCAGTTGATAACATCCTGGTTTCAGCTGGGATAGAGGTAATTTTCTTTCTAGTGGCTGCTGTGTTTCAGATTTGGTATGAAAGGAATGTCACTAATGCATATTGTTTTAGTTGTTGCTAGGTGATGTTTATGCTATTCAAGGACTTTTATTCAGCTTCCCATAGAAGCTGAGAAGGAGCATAGACAGAACACTGGAATGTCCAATGGAATATTCCGTACCATAGACGTCATGCTCAGTATATAAATGGGGATTGGCAAGGGGGGCAGGGATCTGCGATCACTGCTCAGGATGGGCTGGGCAACCAATTCAGCAGGTGGTGAGAGTGACTTGTGTTGTATTACTTTGTCTTGTATATTCTTTTACTACTAGTAGTACTATTACTACTGCTATTATTATTATTATTATTATTATTATTATTATTATTATTTTATTTTATTTTCTATTAAACTTTTTCTCAGCCTATGAGCCCTTTGCTTTCCCCTCCTTTTCTCCCTCTTCTCCATACCCTTCTTGTGGGGAAGGAAGGGAACTGCATGAGTGGCTGCGTGGTCCCAGCTGCCGGCTGGGATTAAAGCACGACAGAGAGTAAAGGGAGCAAAACTGTAGGGGATGTATTGCTCATGGTGCTTGCACAGCTGTATGCAGCCATTCTTAAGTCCTTGAAAGATAACCTGCAAAGCTTTATTTTGGAATTCTAAAAGTGGTATTTATCTGGCTGAGAGAAAGCGAAAGCAAGACTCAACCAACTGTAACAAGACAAGGGACTCCAAGGCTAATAAAGCAGTGGAAGAGTGATCAGTACATGGAATAAAATACAACAGCACATCTTCAATATTTCTACTGAGCCTTGTCTGAGGGAGAGGCACAGGCAGCATTCCAACTACATTTTTGATAGATATTGCAAAATAAATTAAGTGAGAAAACTTAGTACACCAATTCACATTCCATTTAGACCTCCTAATTAAACACTTTCTAAATTAATGCTAGGGTAAGACATTTGACTGTTGGACAAGCCCTGATAAGTGAACTGGCACTAAAGCATTTCATTTAGGTGTCTCAAGTCAGGTTGTTCATTCCCTTAAAGCTTCATTAAGGTCATGTAGAACCTATGAATAATACCAAATTAAATGTCCTAAGTCTTAAGATCCATTTAATTTAAAATACTTCTAAGATGGGCATAACGATTTAATTGTTATAGTCTCTGTGCAGGGGGTCATGTAGAATAAGAGAGAGAACCAATGCCACAGCAATTGGCAAAGCTGTTGACAGAGCAAAGGTGCTGGTGAGCACATCTGACAAGATGACCTGACCATTCGCGTAAACAATTTCTGGTACAAACTTGTTTGTAAGCCACACTTATCTTTAATAACCCCTTATTGCCCACGTGGTCTACAGAAAGAATCTAATTGGTGCGAGCTATTAATTTAGCAGCATGCCGTAGCCTCCAGCTCGTTGGAACCATTGCTACCTGTCATCAAGAAGAAGTGCAAGTCTCAAAACACCTTGCAGGTCAACAGACTTTTAACAACCCACACTCACTTACTCTGGTTATTTGTTGCTTGCATGTCATCACATTAACTTGGTGCTTAACCTCTCACCCTCTTCAGGCAGATCTACACTGGGAGGACTTGTCAGTTAGACAATACTTTAATGGGAAGATTTGCACCTTTGAAAAATGAAGAATATGTGGGCAGTTGAGAAGAACTAAACCTTCTTAGTTTGTAGAAATTAGACGAAGATGGAGGGATTGAGGAACTAGATGTAGAAAGGTCACACTGAAAGTTTAGTGCCTCAATCCAGACCATTTCACAAAGGATGCTCTAGCACAAAGAGTAAGGCTGTTTGAGCCCCAATTTCTAAAGTTTGCAATAACTGACTGAATTTTTTTTTTTTTTTTTTTTTTTTTTGTAAAATAAGAAAGAATTGCTTTAACTACAGGGCTTTTTAACATGTATTTTACTTGAAGTGTCAGTTTGGACTATGTGAAACTTCACAAAACTTAGGGATAGTTATTATTTTATTTACTTTTAATGGGACTAATGGTCATCATAAACATGTACATTTTTTAATGCAGCACTAACTCCTGAATAGAAAGTTTACAAGTGAAAGGCAGAAATATGGGCATTTTTACATCTATCTGTTAGTGTCTGAGTACCTCAGACATCAGTAACATCTGGTAACAGCAGCCTCAGGAGTTAATGCAATAAACAGGCAAGAAAACTGGACTATGTCATTCTTTGAAACTCTTACATCACACTTGACTCACAGCCAAAGGATTTTAGTGCTTGCCATTATTATTTTATTGACACATCAAATCACTTCAATTTATAGTTGCACAACCCTGTATATTCACATTCGTGTTTTTAATCCACAGTGGAATTCTTCTGACTGACAATCTGTGAAGTGAATAAGAATGCTGCTTACTGCATACATACTGCCCCAGACATACTGCTAGCAAGTAAAATGGGACAAGGACTGATGCCTTCATTTTCTTTGGAAAACACAAAAATGAGAAAATTCTCCTTCTGTCTTCTATACCCAAATAGTGTCTCTTCTTCATTTAGCAGAAGTATGGCACAATATATACATTGAGTAGAAAATCAGTCCTTTCTAATGGTAGTTTTCCACTCTAAAGTATGCTGTTTTACAGTTGAGACATTATTTGTTAGATAAGAAATAGCAAAGGGATGAATATAGCTATAAGCTGAGTTGGAGAAGAGAAATGCAGAGTGATACAGTTTGGTTTTACTGCACTAATAAGAAAGGGGAAACATCAAATGATGCCAACTTCTCCCAACTACCTGTCAATGCAAACTGGTACCTCCACTCCTAAAAATTAAAATCCTGGAACGATTTTTCCAGCAATTTAATGAGTTATGATCTCAAAGATGATCAATAAATAAGGTGTTTTTTCACAATCCTAATAAAAAAATATAATGTTTTCAGGATTTGATATTTTGCTAGATCAAATTAAACATTTTCATGAAAGTAATTTGCATTGTTTTCCAATACTCTTCTCAGACTGGATTAATGCAATTTCTTAGGGTGGTGTGGGTAACATTAGAGAGGAGCCAATATCCATCATTTTCACAAACAACTTCTTAATTTAGGTAAGTACTGCTGTTCAGATGAGAGAAGAGGTGCTGCGTTACCTGACGTTAAGTGCTAGACTCTGTGGGAAGCCTTGGAGTCTTGAAAAAAGCATTTGGCTTTAAATATAAGAGATTAGAGACATTTTTTTCTGCATTCATTAGCCCTTTCCTTTCTCCTTTCTTTTCCTTTTTAAATGGGACTTATGATTCAGATGTCTGAAAGTCACCATTAGCTTAAGAAAGTTACAACATGACATACAAAATAGCAGAATCCTCCCTAAATTTTAAAGAAAAAAATACCTCTGCAGTGCAGCAATGGTTTCCTTTTGCACTCACCAAAGTATTGCCTCTGTCCTAGAATCACTGCTTGTTAACATGAGCTGTATTCTAAGAAGATTTCTAAAAAAGAGAATTACCGTTGAAGCCCCAGCCATGTAACTGCAGAAGTGCTTCTTGTGCTTGGGCTAGGAAGGGCAGGTAGTATTCCAAGAAGTCCAGACTGTAAGAGAGAAAATTGAAGTTGAAGTACAACCTCTAATGAAACAAAAAGCTACAGTAAGAAAACGAGAGGAAGCTGGATCAAAACAGAGCGTTCCAGGTCAAATCAACCAAACACAATGGTTTTCTGAAGAATGAACCAGTGTACACCCCTGTCCCAAAACATCTAATTTAAAAATTCCGTAACAAAAATTGAACACATGGGGCAAACATAATATACTTATGTACTAATTTCCTAATAAAAAAGTCCGGTCCTTGTCACCAGGAAGTAAAACAGGCAAGCTGCGGCCTCTGTTATGCATTTTCCATGCAGTTTTTCTTAAATTCACCTACACACTGGCAAGATGCAGACACATGTGGAGACCTATGTTTCTCTCATAGCAGTCCCGCAATAAATCAGTGTTATGCCAAAACATACTGATATGACTTTAGAAGAAATAGCTTAGGACAAAACTCTGGATTGCAATGAAGGGCCTCCAGAAGAAAAGACAAAAGAAGAGGTGAAAGTTCAGAATTCCTCGTCATATAAGAGGAACATAGGAATAATCAGGTTGGAAAGGACCTCAAGAGGTATTCAGTTTAATCTCCTGCTCAAAGAGAGTTGACACTGAATTCAGACCAGGTTGCTCTAGCTGGAACTAGAAAACCTCCATGGACAAAAGCACCACAGCCTCCCCAGGCAGCATGTTTCAAAGGCTCTTCATCCTCACAGTGAAATATTATTTCTATATATCCTTCTGGAGTGTCCCCCATTTCGTTTTATGATCATTGCCTCTCATTTTCCCACCTTGTATCACTGTGAAGGGCCTGAGTTTATCTTTTTGATGTAGGTTCCAAAAGCTGTACCTCGTAGGTTCCAAAGCTCTCTCTTCTTGAGGCTGAACAAGCCTGGTTTCTTCAGCCTCTCATTGCAGGGCACATGATCTAGCGTCCTGGGAGCCCTCTGCTGAACCTGCTGCATATTTTTGGTATCTATCCTGTAACTAGGGGACCCAAAACTAGACCCAGTATGCAAGATGCAGTCTCAAAAGTGCTGGATAAAGCAGAATAATCACTTTCCTTCAGGCAATGCTCCTGGTTAATATAGCCCAGTATGCCTTCACCATTTGCAGGACACAGTCCTGGCTCATCCTTAACCTACAGGTCCATGCCTACCAGGATCCTAGGTCCTTTTCGGCAGAGCTGCTACCAAGTCAGTCCCCAGACCCAGCCTGATGCAGGGGTTAGACAGGTACAGGGGTCTGCATTTGTCCTTGTTGAAACACTGAAGCCTGTGTTTTGCAAAGGGATCAGTGATATGAAGTAATTCAGTTTTTCAGCTTGATTTAAAGTGCCCCAAAAGAACTCTAATTTCAGAAAATGGAAACTGGACCCCGCCTGTTCATCTGAACTATGCATGTAAATCAAGTATTCCAATGACTTGACCTGGACAACGGGTAGAAAAAAATCAAGCGCCTAACCAAGTATCTACAGGAGAAAGGTTATTAAATCATTGTTCCGATTTACATTAGAATTTCTTCTCTTTGCCTTTTCCTTAAGGTCCCTGGCGCAAGAGGTTTATCGTCCAATTGACCGCACACTTTCTTTGGGGGACTGCATCATTCATGTTCATTCTCAAATTATTATGTGAGATTACAGATACCTGCTCTTTCCTTTGCTTCTGTTTCCCTGATTGACACCTTTGCAAAGTTTTCCATCAGGGTTTCCCTTAGAGTCAGCCTCCCTTTCTTTGAGAGGTAAGACGACAATGGGACCCCACTAAGGACCGTATGGCGAGATGCATGTCCTGACCCACACAGTGTGAGAGGATCTCCACCATTTCTGAAGCCACCATCAACATCCATTGATATGCCCTTGAGAACAGTGGACCAAAATGAATTCATGCTGAATCCTTTCTTCATCGGGGAAAGTGGAGTATCCTTCTGACTTCCTCATCCCACATCCATTTCTAGCCCCATTCTGATGAAGCACTTTCCAGAGACTCCAAATCCTGTTTCCTTATAAGCATATCTAGTCACTGTTCATCATCACTAATTCCACTAAAAGCCTGATTTCTATTCAGACCAGCTGGTGCAAATGTATTACATAGCAATTATTAACAGGCTTGCCTCCAATTTCATTGTCTGGGTGTTAAAAACAAATTTTACAAGCACCTAATCTGTGCAATTTTGATATTTGTTAGAGGAAAAAACATATTGCTGGAAAGGGACGCTGGCACAAGCCAACTAACATACCATTCAGGCTACTTTATTTTGACAAGCATTTAACAATAAGTAAAGGTGTTCAAATCTATGCTTCTGGCAAGAAGAGTTAGAATTTCACCCAAACTTAAAAATGAAAAATTCGTATTATGAGCCAAGATTGGGCTCCTTTGATGATCATAGATACATTAGATATACCTAACTGTACTGACGTGCTATTTAGAGGCCAGTGATATTACAAGGCAACTTCCTTGAATTTTAGGATATTTGAATTTTAGTTGCGCTGCTTGCTGCAATGATCAGATATTAGTAAAACCATAAATATTGGCATGGATTAAAATTTTTTACTATTCTGAAAAAAAAACGTATAAAATTCCCAGTCCACAGAGTAGATGCGTGTAAAATGTAAGTGCTTACAAGATATACAACTACTTGAAACTCAAGAATTTTGCTAAGCTAGAATCGAGGGTCAAATTTTAGATCCATGTCAAAACACAGAATCACGGAGTTTCAGAGTTGGAAGGGACCTCTAGAGATCATCTAGTCCAACTCCCCTGCTAAAGCATCACCTCAGTGATGTCTGTGCCTGTGCTACTAGTTTACCCCTTCAAAGGGATCGTATCATATGAGTAAATGCTCTTCTATTTCAATGTGCTCTCAAACTATAAATCGTGGTACTTATGATGACATTTCCTCTCCCTTGCCTCAGTCCATTTGCCTCTCTATCCATGTGCCAAATGAACCTCAGTACTGCACCACAAACAATGCATACATGTACGTGTAGAGGTAGAAATGTTCTGCTGAAAAGGAGGAGAGGCACAAATACTGTGAACTGTAACTGTGAACTTGTCAACAGGTAACCGGGGAAGCTAGCCATCCCTAGAGGGCTGAACCCAAGCTTTCTCAACATTCAAACACTGAAAATTAGTTAAAACCTTCTTTATGTCTATTGCACTGCAACCACAGGTCTCAGTCAGGATCCAGCATAATTTTGTTACCTGCTATTACTATTGCCGGGGCAGAGATTCTCCCTGCTACTAATAACATACAACAGTATTTCAATGAAGATGTGACAAATAAATTTAATGAAAGTAGGGAAAGCAGGGAGGCAAGAGAAGAGTAATGGTAACAAGACTGTGTTAACGCACAAATTAATCTGCCAGACATCTTCATTCCAAAGCACCTGAAAATAAAGTCAGCATTGCCCAAATGCCATAGTGCCTAGCCCCAACCACTTGCTTTCTTTCTGGAAGGTGTCAGATCACAAGGGAGAGAAAGAAAATTGGCAAAGATATGATGAGGCTTGTCCAGAAAAAAAAAAAAAAAAGAAGAAAAGAGAAAATAAAGAAGGTTGAAGGCTGCATTAAAAATGAAGGATGTGATTCATTCAGGTAATTAGGAAGGGGAAAGTTGTGAAAACATGACAGCTACGATTTTGAATCTAACTGTCTGTATGTGGGGACAACTGAAGACAAGGATTTGAGGAAGCCGAAATGGCTAGGGAAACAGTATAAAATGAAAACAACTTATGTGCGTGCAGATGAAAGAAGAGGGAGCAGCCATAATTGTGAAAAGAAACAGTGAGGTCCCAGCCAGGGTAGTTACCAATGCAGACAAGACAAGGAAGGTTGACTTTGGAGCACTGTGGGATTCTGCTTAGAAATGTGCACGAAGAAGAGATGGCTCCAATTAACTGCTCGGAGTGCTAAAGCAATGTAGAAAAATTGCCAATACCTACAGCATCAACAGAGACATCAGCCTTGGCTGTTCTTAAGGTGAAATTAAGATGCAAGCTACAAGCTTGTAAATGAAGGTAACAAAACAAGTAACTTGAGTTAGCTCAAGTTTTAGGATTCATGTTTCTCTTCCTTTGCATTTATTACCCTTAGTCAGCTTTGCTGAGGAAGATTAGCCATGATTAATATTCCCCCATAGAAGAAATTTATAAGCCTCCAACTGTAAAAGTATAGGGTGAATGCAATACCTAAACTTTATAGCTTTCCATATAATTGTTTTATTATTGAAATAGAACCAGTATTTTCAGTCAGCTGGCAGTTCACTCATCACTTAATTCTTAGTTTCCTTTCCTCCCTGTGAATGAAACACTATGGAAAATATAGACTGCTGATGACAGGACTCCTTATTTTGCAGCTCTCTACACAGATGCAAAACAATGCACAGGTAAGGATGGGTAGAAAGAAAAATTCTACCTGTAAACTTACAGTGACGCAAAAATATCACCAAAGGATATGTTTCGGTCAGGTCAGTTACTAATTTACATTAGTAAATTGGGACAAACTGCATGACAGATCGCCAGACACAATCTAGCTGCCTTTGAGTGCTTCTGCTTTATATTCCTGAGTAGAGCTGCGGTTCTACTCCAGACGAGCACCGGCGCTGCCTGCGCTCAGCAGATAGTAATTCTCCATTTGTCACCGATTCGAACACTGCTTTAAATGTGTCGTGGGCAGTTATCTGGTCATCTCTTTAAATGGGTTGAAACAGGTCTGTGCTCGAGCTTATTTTGAATGTTATTACTGCAGGGGTAGCACAGGATGTTTGTATTCTCAGGGTCTGGCCTTGTGAGTTCAATAAGGAAATGCAGACTTCTCTTCATGTTCAGGTGAGAGGAGTAATCAATACCAATCAGCAGAAGGACCAGCAGCAAGATTACCCAGGCTTGGTTGTTGGCAGGAACAGCACCAGATGCAATCCTGACACAGACTGAAGGGGGGAGGGCAGGAAAGGCTATTTTTAAGGTCTATGGGTAATTCCACTGCCTCTGCGTTAAGAATTGCACCTAACACAGTGATATGAAGTTCTGATTTGTGCATTGTGCCTGATATTGTGCATAAATAACAAGAAAAGTTGACTTATTAAACAGAAATTCAGCAAGGGGAACACGCTCACGCTGTCTGTTAGACTTTCCAATAGGTCTGTGCCTGCTCTAGGGGACTTTGACAGGTTTAAAAATCCGGGGGCATCTGGGACGAGTTTCAAGTTAGCAAGAAATTGGCATTCATATCATAAGAAAGCATTCTCATACAGCCTCTTTTCCATTTAAAAGTATCAGAGTGCTTAAGAGGGCTTCAGAGAAGGATAGTGAATACCGTTGCATCGTGCTGGCAGGGTACTGAGGCAAAGTCAAGGCTCAAGACAGGCGGCACAGCAAGGTGGGGACACAGGCTATACGGAACACCAGAGGCTCAGATCTCAACTTTTCTGCTTTGCCTATTAAGTGAACTGGTCTAAAGAGTTGTTTCTTCGCTGCAAAGTAAAACCTCGGGACTTTAAGCATCCTCACTTCGCCCCAGACAGTCTGCGTATTCAGTAAACTGCCTGCACTAAATTTGGAGGTGTTCCACATCCCACCCGGCTGCGAATCTTTCCACTGAAGCTAGAAATGGAAAAAAAAATGACGTGTATCTTTGCACATGACCAGTCCGAATAAAGCTGTTCGTAGCAGAAGAGAAGCTATTTAAGTTGCTACCACTCTATCATTCTAGCAGATACATCAGTCATTTCAGGTAGATTTCCTGCTCCATTTTCAAAGTAAACGCAGAAAACACAGCCAATCATTTCCACAGCTTTTGCCCATGATCAGAGTAACAGCACTGAACAGGATTTGGCCATGCCAAAATGGATAGAGTTATGTCATGAAGTAATTCCTCAAGGGGCTTTTTATCTTGAATTAATTTTTAAGTGCTATCAAGGTGGCTCCTAGAAATTTTGAGTTAAACTTAAGGAGAGGAAGATATATCTTCCTGACTCCCAAAATGTGGTAGCAGTTTTTTAAAGGTGCCAGCTCTTGCACTTGAATTAACATCTCCTTATTGCCCACTGGGTAAGTTGTTTGTGAATGGCTTTTTGACTTGTGGTACTGTTCTGCAGAAGATCAGTTCTTCTGTTGCTTTGTTGATCTCCTGCTCTTCTTCGTCTTACTTCTTTCTGGTCTGGTGGATGTTAATTTGTAACTTTTTGAAGGCTATTTCTAACCAAGCAGTACTTGTGAGTGCCACTCAGTCCCTGGTGTCCCCATTGGCATGAAATATGATGTGAACAGCTGCAAAGGGACTTTTCACTTACCCTCTGCCTTCTCCCAAAAAGCTTTCAAAATTTGTGTTATATACAAAAAAATGATTTAAACAGCTTTAGTGATGTATTTCAGAGCCTGAATACAGACTACTATATCAAGTAAAAGTGATATACTTGGGCTATTAGAAAAACTTTCATCACTACTCTATAACAGTAAAATAGATGATTGTATACCATCCGTGACACAGTAATATTTAAGAAAATAAATGCCCTTCATCTCTTACAACCTTTCAAAATATTCGTATCTTGGTTTTGTACTTTATCTTAAATTAAAATGACGTTAGTTTCATTTGTATTTCTTCCATTTTTGGCTTTCAGATTAGGAACACCAGAAAAAAATCGAATGTATGGGGTAGTAGTTTCATTTCATTATGATAAAGAGTAATTCCATCTGATTATATCTGATTCATCCCCCACTGAAGGACGTAAATCCTGCACTGGCACAGCAGTTGCGTTGGTGATATAATAGGTCACTCTATTTTTAGTTCTGCAATCACCTACCAGCATGATAGGGGCAGTTTTAAAAAAGGTTAAAAAGGTCATGTGCTTGCACACTTAATTCAGCGACATTAAACTTGATAAAGTGCTGCACTGTGACTGAGTAAACAATAAAGATACATATTTTCCTCACTATACAGCGGACCCACATGTGAATAATGGAGGCACTTATGCTGTCCAGAGCGTGAATAATGAGGGCACTTATCCCATCCACGGAGCACCGCTACACCGCTGCGCTCCCATCTGGGAATCCCGCGCCTTGACTGGGTGCATACATCACGGGCCTGCCCTCGGCACCGGGCCAGCCCCTAATCATGCAGGCTCTTTGCATTGTTATCCCACAGCATCACACCCTGTCAGCCAGGCCAGGGATATGATGTACTGGTGCTTGAACCGCAGTGGGATGGCTCAGCGCTGAGCAAGCCAAGATGGTCGTGGGGACGGATGGGGGGAAGGTGTTTGAAATACGCAAACGTGTTTTCTGCTTTTGATTTCCCACAGTTTAGTTCTCTCATGAGTTTTTGGCTCTGGAATCAGGAAATATGAATGACAATGGCTTGAAATCACTGTCTCTTATGCCCAGACTGAATGAAACAGTCAGGTTTACTTGACTGCTCTGCTCATTTGTTTCATACATCCAGGCCCACTAAAGTTTGGCGACTCTGCTAGCAGAGTATGTATGTGACAAATGGTCACATATTTTGCTCTGCCCCACAAAGATCACCATGGCTATTGCATAGGCATTTAAAAGCTTTCCAGAGCCTTCCAGATACAGTAAGTCAGCTGGAGTTCTCCAGTGCCTAAAGAAGTTTGCATTTATTGTTTGTGACACGGAATAAAGTGCCCTGCTTATCATTTTTAACTTCTCCTTTTCTGATCCATTAACACTCACCACAGTCACATTACGAAAACTAGCCATTGAAATAAAGTACAAACCTACAACCTGCCAAGTTCTCAGGATTTTTAGGTTTTTAATTCTCTATAAAATCCACTTTCAGCTTATAAGCAAGAGGCAGGGCTGATATAGGAGTTCTGCAAGCTGGGTTTCTGAGCTCAATTTAAAACTTGAAAAAAAAAATAAAAATGAACGTTACTATGATTATGATTGTCAAGAATTCTTAGCAGAATTAATTTTTTGAAGTTCTGATAATTCTAGGGAGAAAGTTCTGGGCCTGATTCTTGGTTGTACTTGCCTTGAATCTCCACTATCAAAAGAGTTACTATAGACTTACACAAGAAAAAGGGAGTAGTACAAGGAATTTCCAACTCCACAGCAAAGCATTTTGTATAATAAAACAACTGTGTGAACAATTTCAAATACAGAAGGAGGTCAGAAAATATTTGGCTTTTTACCAGCTCAATTTGTGAATACAAAACTGATGATATTTCAACTTTTTACAGGCAAACTTTTTGCCGTTGTTAACAGTTTTGTGTGCCCAATATTAATCCTTTCCACTAGGCGGTAAAGCAACCTCATCAGATTCAGAACAAGATCAGATCCAAGGAAAATTCTAACACACACACCCCTCATCCCCTGTTCTAATAGTTCTTTTCCTGATCTTTGTGATAGACTGAAACTGAGCAATGAGATTAAGCAGTGAAACACAGTAGACTCAGACCTTCACTTGCCTCCCTATTGAACCATTATGATTTCATTGTAGAGTGAAAAATCACATTCCATATCTGTAGTGCCAAACTCTTGCATGTTTTTTTTTTAAGTTTAAAGTCCACAAAATTAATTAAGTACTTTTAGAATTCTATATGTAACTGTAAAATTTGCCTCCAAAATGGAAAACTGAAACAAGCAGGGTAGGTCTCCAAGATAGGTATCTAACCTGCTGGAATAATCTGCACATTAGGCACCTCTGTTCTCATCACTGAGAACAGAAAAGTCTAGATGGTTATCTTGGAAAAGACAGGTCAGTTTTAAACTGCTTAAGTTAGAGTTGAAGTGTTGATTCCATTCTTGGAGTGAAAATCCACACTGAAAATGCCTACTGATTTCAATTCTGCTAAGACTTCATCCCACCTACTGTCTTATATGCAAGAAAAGGTAAAAGCTAACCAAGAATAAGAAGAGCAAAGGATTTGTAATATGATTTACGTGCTGCAGCTTTTTGGCCCTTTATGGTTCACTGGAGAGGTGGCAGGAAAGTCATCACAAACATTTTTATTTTTCCATTAGTTTGCTGCAAGTCATCAGTCGGGTTAGTAGGGACACATTTTCAAAGGCTAATTTGTTGGATCCACCTGCCAACCCTCACCCGGGCTTATTCAGATTGTGGTTTTGGACAAATGGAGTTGCACAATTCCCCATCTGTGCATCCTAATAACAAAATGCTTTTCCTCCTCTTATCTGGCAAAGACTCTCTCTTCATCCTGTTTCTTTGAATGCTGAGTCGGCAAAGGGATCTAAGCCCAGAAGCTGCTGACCGTGTCTTGGAAGCCTCCACTAGGATCCAGCGCCTGAATATGTGGCAGGAATTTCAGTGGTGCTTACTTAGGCAAATAAGGGGTTTGTACCTCATTCAAGCATAGCTAAGTATATAGCTATCCAAATACATGCACAGAAACACTTGCAATAGATGTGGATGTGCATTTAATATTTATAGCTTTTTGGTGCTAAAATGAAAACCCCACTGGAAAAACATTATCCTAAGGGATACTTTTTTCATCCTACACCCACAAAATTCACATCAGAAAGCTAAATTACTATCTCTAGAGCCTGATATTGTTGTTTTCCCCTGCCATACGTTGTGGCTGAAACCAGTCACAGCTATAATTACTTAGAGACTACATTAGTATTTGGATTGTATTACTTAAGTAATACGTCAATGACTACAAACTGGATTTTAAGGCGTGATGGAGAAGAATGCACTTAAGCATCCATCATTTCCCAAGTCCAGGACACACGCGAAGTCGTGCATCTGGGATGGAATAACAGCATGCCACAGTAAAGACTTGGCATTGATGGGGGCGAAAGCTTTGAAGACAAGGAGCTGGGGGTCTTGGTGAACAAGACCCAGCAGTGTACCCCTGCAGGGATGAAGGACAGCCACTTATTGGGGCTGCATTAATAAGAGTATACTCTTGCTAGCAGGTCAAGAGGAGCATTTGTTCTCCTATATTCAGCACTTGTGAGACCACATTTGGAGTAATGCCTCCAGCTTTGGACTGCCTAGTACAAAAAAGACATTGACAAACCGGAGCAAGTCCAGTGGAGGGCCACAAAGATGATGAGGGGCTGGAGCATACGATGTATGAAAAGGAACTAAAAGAAAAGGGGTTGTTCAATCTGAAGAGGAAAAAGCTAGAGGTAGGAATATTGTTGTCACCTTCAACTACCTGCCAAGTAGTTACAGAGAAGATGGAGCCAGAGACACACAGTGATATTACAAGAGGCAACAGCCGCAAGATGCAGCAAGGGGAGCACAGCAGGTTCCCTAAGAAAACAGCAGGTTGCCTAAGAAAGGCTGTCAAATGTCCATCCTCAGAGATTTTAAAAAATTTGCTGGATAAGCCCTGAGCAACCTTGTCTAACTGTGAAGCTATGACCTCCAGAGGACCCCAAATTATTCTGCTTTCACTCTTCCCTTGCCCCAGCCTCCCACCAAAAAAAAACCAAACATCCAAACAAACAAAAACACAAAAAACCCAACCAGGAACTATTTCATCAGCTCTATACCTTCATCTTGCGGGATAAAATATGTCAATTCAGGCACATTATAGCACTTGAAAAACATTTTCTTCGTGAAACACTGTCACTTACTGAAGTTGATCAGAGACTTACAATGAAAGAGTTTTATTCTGCAAAACATAGTTATCAAAATACTTTGTGATATCAGGCCAGTCAGGCAAGCTTTTGATGAAAAATGAGTTCTATTAGAAACTTTGTCTAAATTCTTGCCAGCTCACCTCCCGGGGTCCCAGCATTTCTCTGTCTGCAACAGGAGCCCTCCTTATGCCACAGGTGTCCCAGTGGATGGGCAGATCTGGAACCCTGCTCCAAGCCCTGCAGATGACCGATGCTGAATGTCCTCCTAGGCCACTTCACACCCAAGAATGCTGTGGGAAACGGCTAATTCACCAGCCCAACCTCAGCACTGTTTCAGCTTCACAGACCAAAATGTTCCCCTTGGAGTCAGGAAAAAAACATCTACACATCCTGCCTAAATAGTCATTCCTACAGAATTCTTCATTAAAAGAAATTCCAACTTTGTATCAGCTGTCTTTAACTTCAGACATGAGTTTACATGGATTTACTGTGTGTGTAGTTCCAGGCTTTGAGCACCTCAGCAGCCAGCTGTGGGTGAGAAGGCTGTGAATTACATTGCACGTTAATACAGACTGGTATCTCTCAGACCTTTTACTTGTGAAATTTTCTTTTTTTTGTGGAAAACCTTTTAATTTTTGTGGGAAACCTTTTAAGTGGGATGATAAGCATCATGATTGGTTTACACAGTTTAGCAACTGTCAGGAAGGGCAAGAGAAAGAAAAGAAAGTTAAGATTAGCCTTAACATTTCCAGGATTTGAAGCTGCAAACATACTGGGCACAAAGACAAGTGTCTTTACTTAGAATGTGAAGTGAAACTCGACTTTCCTTCAGTCCGTTTAACCTTAGTTGTCAATAGCATTGCTTTCACATTAAATTTCTCTGTTATTGAAAGATTACCTTTCAGACTCAGGACATCCACAAGTAAATGAAAAATGTCTTCCTTTGCTTTGTGAAATCATTCCCTTGTCTTCATGGACTACAGCCAAGGACTGTTTGTGATAGAGATGATTAATGCAGAAATCAAGTCTAATGTGAAAAGCCCTGGGAACAGTTACTTTGTCTTTCAGCTTTTACTTTCAGTTGCATCAGGAAAAGCATACACATATTTCCTTCCATGGGAACCAAAGTCCATAAATTGTTATAGTAAATTCCTTACCGCTGGGGAGCTTAGATGGACAACCTCACATAGTATCATCTGGTTCATTACTCAGAGCTTTCAGCTGACTGTGATTATAATGCCTCAAAAAAGCCCAACTGTGCCCTTTTTCTTTCCTGGAGTATCAGTCAGATTAAAATGGATGACCACCATTTTGATAAGAATTTCTGTTTCACTATACTAGAATAGTGCTTTTACTCCCCACTGTATGCCTTTGGAAAATGCTCTATTACCTTGATCTTGCAGCTTCTTACACTGAAAGCAATAACTGTTGTAGTCATTTATTATTAATGATGATAAAAGCTTTATTCTCCTCATGACAGGTAAAAAAAGTTGCACTTGTTCGTGACTTTCTCTGTGTTTCTTCAGCTTTATGGTTCCAAGGAGAATGGGTCTTTGGAATCCCAACCTTTAGGTCAAAGCACAATTTGTAGGTCTGCTAAAACAAATAATAATTAGACAATCATTACTCTGCTGTCTATCACTCCTGGCTACAAAAATCTTCTGGAAACAGACTGGAAGAACCAAGTATCAGGAATTAAAGAGTCTGATTTCCTTTTTCTGATCCCACATGAAAATCCAAATCTTTAAGCCAAGCGCAATATATATTTTTTTTTTTTTTTTGCAAAGGACATTCATTAACTCTGCTAACAAATCAGCAATTTCTTTCTAACTGCCTGATCCATTGCATTTTATGCTATTTACAGACATGACATTGACTGCTATTTGAGTAGACTAGTCTTTTGAGAGTGGACTGGTGAATCGAAACTTCTGAAATCTAATTGCCACTGGGTTAATTTAAGGTAACCTTTCAAACTTCTACTCCTCCTTCTTACCACAAAGATTCCACTTGAGGCTGTGTTAATCTTTGACTTCCCCCTTGGGAGAAAAGTGATACTTTTTTCTTATATTAGGTCATAACAGCAATATTAAAAGGAATGGTTCAACATGCTTTATTAGGAAACTCAGAATAAGATTCAATGTATTATTTACAGATCTGTCTAATTGAATAGATTTGTATAAAGAAATTAATCTGGTACTTAACAACTGCATTAAAAACTAACACCCTAACAGCTCTAACACTTAATCAGTTGTAAAGAAACACATTTACCATTGACAAAATGTTGTTGCATCGTCTTTCATGCTTTTGCTAATATAGAAGTGAAAGAACTTGTCAACATGAATTTTCTCAAAGCTTTATGGAAGCAGTTTTAGACATACCTGCAGATTCCCTTTCACTGCTACCTTTTTGACAAATACTTTATTATGCTAAAACTCCAATACATGATGCTGACTACCTAAGTTCTTTCACTTGGTTTCCTAAACATTAATTAATACACTGCTAGAAGCTGATGAAAAGAGTCCGCTATTAGCTAACAAAAGATAGTTTACATGAAACAACTTGCTTTGAATCCTTCCTGGATATTATCCTACCAGAAATTGTGATGTTGATAGAACGTCCTGAGCAAAAAGGGGAAGATAACTTACAAATAATATTTTTTTCAAACACACTTTAAAACCTCAGTTTCCACTTGACTCATGTTTGCAACATGCCTCCTCAGATGTTTGGTTCGCAGAAATATTTTAACAAACCAGTTCACTGGGAGGAATGCTTCATTAAGATGGCTTTCAAGAAAGTTTTAAAAATTATAGAGGGAATCAATTGAAATGGGAAACACTAGCTGCTTCGTTACAGACTCAATTAAAAGCACCTAGTATTTACTCTTTTCAATGAGAAGGAAACATTCTATGCTGCATGGTCAGTACAATCATTCTGAATCCTCAGCTTTCACCTGAGTCTCTTGATAAGCAAGCTATATAGCAGATGAGTATCTATTTGCAACAATTTGGAGCCACAAATGAAAACTCAAGAACACTTTGTTCTGTTCAAGAATAAAATGTGAACAGGAAGGGAACAAATTCTGAGTTTCAAGTGACCCTTTTCCCAGTGATAAACACACCACAGTTTTAAAAGTTATCATCACCAGACAATGTCAAACTTTCTGAAGACAATTATTTTCTCTGCATAATCACAGTTTTAGTATCTGATACGAGGTCCTGTATCTGATACTGTTCCATTAGAAATCTGTGCCAAACTAATGTGCTGATTTGGCATATTAAGAAGCATTAAAAACAGCTGATGTTTTAGTGCAGAAGTTCGCTCTCTGTCTGTAAAATCCACATTAAATTAATACTAAATTATTTTCAGTGAGCAGATGTCTGATACTCATTGTCTTGATTAACTTCTACTGTACCTGGGCACCATATACTGCCAATAAAGTTATTGAAATTGAATTAACTTCATCTTTTCATGCTATATTATCCCTTTGATGACTCTAGATCATGGTTTGATTTAATGCTCCTGGTGATCAGCAAGACTAAATGTTAAAGCACGCCATATGTGATCACAGCAGAGGAAGACTTTAGGAGGGACTTCTGTTAACAAAATAAAAGCTTTGTAATTTCAATCCATCCTAAAACTAATTAAAAAAAAAAATCTGGAGAAAGATATTTTTTTCCATTGTACCTTGGGAAGGCACTCAAGTACTAACATTTGCTTTGTGGATTATTAACTTTTCAGCAAAAATCTCACTTTCATTTCCATGTGCTTCCACACTTCCAATGGAGTCACTTTCAAGAAAAAAAAATGCAGGTGGTTGAGGCAAAATACAAGTGAAAAATTTGCCGTAGTTTTGCATCTTGCCTATGAAAATCTCCTGGCACTACAGAGGAAAAGCAGAGTAGAAGAGGCTCTGAGTTCTTAGTCCTTTAGTTTCTGGCAAACCTTGGCCTTTATTTTGCGTTGGGTTTTTTGGGTTTTTTTTAAACTGTTTTCATTCAGTGAATACTTGTACTCCCATTCTAACCTAAAAAAATGTATTTACGGCATTGCAACCTAAGACAGGGAATCAAAAGCCAGCAATTCTTCCTCTATGTAGTCTAAAAGTCTTCCTCCTGGCAATAATTTTCTTTTTAAAAAAGGCTACAAAAATTAATGGTAATAACTTTTAATGTGATTTAGCATGTGGCAGAGCCCTTTCTGCTTTCAGTATCTTATATGATTTCTTACTGTGAAAAAACATCAGTACTCTAAAACACAGGACAAAGCCTTATTTTCACCTCTTTGGAGTCATATTTGAGGGAAGAAGATACACAACGGATAATTAAGAGGAGATCATTCGCATTGACTTTTGAAAAACAGAGAATTCATTTAAATGCTTAATTACAGATTTAGGGGAAACATTTTTAGGTTTCCCTGCCTGGAAGAGCATGTATTTACACATGCAAATTAAATGTTTGTTTTCAAATAGATACATGGTAGGTAGGAGGATGCATTAAGCTTGCAGACAGGACAATTTAATCTGTAAAAAATATGTAATGTTAGATGGAGCATATAAACTAAGTTTCAGCAGAGAGGTGATGTCTATTGATTATATATAGGTTTTGACTCGCTAAAGCTTTAAAGATTTGCCGACTTTTAACTTCTTTCTTGCATGACAGGACACTATAAACTCATATAGGGTACTTCTGTATTTGAGAAGTTTTGGATTAAATATTTAACTAAGTACTAGTTACTGAGCAGTAAGAAACACATAAAAAAACCCTGCAGATTTTAATGTGTGCCAAATGTGGCATATGGTATGCAATTAAATAAAGGAGTTGCTTAACATTTACAGTTTTAAGGACACTTAAAATTTTATTACTCCACAGATTTTTTTTTTTCCTTGGAGGGGGGGCGGGGGGAGCAGGGGGGAGCTAATTCAGCCAAATCCAGCTTTCAGCTAACCAGTTACTTTGTTAGAAAACCTCTTGTTCTCTTTGAACTGTACGGGAAAAAAAATCAGGTGATGCCTATATTTATGAACTAATCTTCCAGCTATTGAAATCATGAGAGGAACAGAGAAATAAGGGACAAGTGTACTTCAGTTAAATGACACTGGATGGAGAAGGTGAAATTCTAGCCTAGCTGGCCGTGGCTATACTGGTTTGTGCTGCTGATTGCCAAAAGAGTACTTGGCATGACTTTGGCTTAGGCCAATTAGTCCTTTCCCACATGACTCCCGCGCAGGGCTCAGGAGGTGGCATGGAGCTAGTCCCAGTAGGCAACTTGAATGCAGCAGTGCAGAAAAGTGTCCCGAGCATTTTATATTTACTGGTACAGTCAAAGCTATTAAGTCAATGATTAAATTCCCACTAAGTTCAGGGTAGCCAGGATTCTACCCAGAACTTTTTGTTTCTAAGGAGCAAATCTACGTGATAGAGCTCATTAATCTTCATAAATTAACACTTCTTTGTGGCTGGTCTGCATAAACTACAGTATTCATTGTATCTACTTCCTTACAGGCCACAGAAAGACGTTATAAATGGCTGCTTTATTTACTGTCTTAGAACTCCTGAAACTTTGGTGAAAAAAATTCACTGTTTTAAGCCCTAAAAGACCTTTGTGAATTGTTGTTGTTTGGGTTTATGCTTGGGTTCTTTTTAAAGGAAGTGCAGTACCTTAGAATAGAATTATTTTTAATGACATGTCAGGGATCATATTTTGAAATGCTTGTCAGCTTTTTAAAATGTGCTGTTGAATCTTATTAAGCTGTCAAAAGTATGACTAATATGTTAACGAGTAACAGGATTTTGCTGTAGATCAGTATTTCAGACTAACAGATCTCTGAGCATGGAGAAGAGGGAAGAAAGACAATTGTTTGTAATCTTTTTGCTCTGACATTTTGTCCTCTCTGCCTCCACAGCACACCGCATCTCCCTGCTCTAAGAGGCACTTAAATGCTTTCCAGGCGGTGTAATCTGACCTAGGAAGCTGGACACAGAAGCAAGTGAGGATAGGAAGAATGGAGAAAGTACTTCCAAGGTAGCACTTTTGGTTTTCCGGCAATTTCAACCAAGAGTCAACATTTTCTACAGAAAGCAGTGTGATTCACAAAAGAATCATCCAATCAAAAACCCATGTGTTCTTAGTAGCTTTGACTGAAGACTTTCAATAAACCCTGACATCACGTTAAATGGTCTCAGGAAGGATAAACCTGTACCAAGATTAAAGCTTTCGGCGTCAAACACCCAGAGGTACTTATTGCTGAAAGGGACATAGGAGTGTATTCTTTGTCTACAGACAAAATCACAATTCAATTCTTGCTTAAATTAGGAAAAGAACTCTCGGGTTTAGTTTCGATAGGAGTGAAATCGCTTGTCAGATATATTAAGATAGAATACAGGGTCATACTTACGTATGTTATTTTTATTGATCAAATGAGCTATCTTCCATTTGCTCATGCATTCCCAATGTGAAAGAACAACTGACATCTGGAACAGTTTTCAAACTATTTGATGTAACCATTTTCAAAAGAAAACTGGCTGAATAAAATAATTATTCAATCAATTGAAATCAGAGTTTATTAGTAACAGCTGACTTGTATTTCTGGCTTAGCTGGAAGCAGTTCTGTGATCCCCTCTACCTAATGATTTTCAATGGATGCTGTAAACAAAAAACATATTATTTGTAAACAGCATACCCTTTGCTATTTTGAATATGTAAATAGTTTTGCTACTAACAGGTTGTCTAAATGTTAGCCTATTCACTAACTTGCTTTGTTTCTTTCCTCCAGGAAGTTTTATAGGGAGTAAATGCAGTTGGCAATTATGGCAGCACCTAGACTGAGTGGGTCATGGTATGGACCACAGCTTGGCTGGGACAAGGGTGGTTGTCACTGCAGAGTCTTTCTAGACAGAGCCTCTGGGTTTTTTGGGCTGGTGCACAATAGGATCTCACCAAGGACTCAGGAGCCTGGAAGGTCCTCTCATTCAGCCATTTAGATGTAAACATCACTATTCCCTTCATTTACAGAGCTGCTGTTAAACAAAGGCATGAAAGACTTAAGTTGTTCAGATGCTACAGGGAGAGGAGCCAGATAACATGTTCGGTAGGAAACAGTGTACTGTTTCGAAGGAATTTTCGTCATTTACTACTCCTGCTGTCCAAAGCACTTTATGCAATTTATTTCAAAAGATAGAAAAATAATAACCCTGAACTACTTCATGTGAAGAGTCTTTAAATTATGACTCGAGATTTCCTCACATGGACCTCCCAGAGGTACATGGAAATTACAGACAGTACCAGTTCCTTCCTCTAGCCAACCTATTCATCACATACCCAGCCAAGCACATCAGGGTAATTTGGGGTCTTGGCTACGTAAAGGAAAATGAAGCTGGATGCTTCATATAAATGAGTCAGTTTTTCCCCCAACTGACTATGTGACTGTCTCAGAAAACCCTGATCGTGGTCAGTTAACTCTGCAAAGTATCTTGCGTGCTTGAATGCCTATTTACCTTTCAAACACTGGGCCAATATCATGAAACCAGATGGAAATTCTTTGAAAATTGAGTACAGGATGGAGCCACTCCAAAGCCAGTGCCCAATGAGATAGGAGTTCACAAAAAAGAGAACCAATTGCATTACATTTTTCCAAATTTGGTATGCCTCACAAAACTAATTCAATATTTCATCTTATCACCATATATATATTCTTTATATTTTATAACTTTTATTAATGAGAAGTAACCAACTAACTTGTCAACTCACTAGCAAAATTCCCCAACATTTTACATTGCTTACTACTTCTTACTTGAAGTTAGCTCTTCATGCTTACTCCATTATCAAAACAAAACAACATACAGTGTTCTGCTTGGAAAAAATAAGTATTGATACACGATAAACATAGTATCTCCTTTCCTTAATTTATGGTCTGTAATGTTTTATATTTTCTGATCAACCTGTATTTCTCAAAACTTTTTAACGAGGGAACGTTTAACTAGTATCACTTACTAAATAAGCACTTCACTAACATTATATAATTATGTACGCGTATTTATTCTTCTTTTCATACTCCTTACAGCATTTTGATGGTATTAAGATCTGTACAAAAGCAGGTAAACCTCTCTTCTGGTTTCTGTTTAGGCTGTTGTGTGCATATCTATGTTTCTAATATAAACCAAAGATAGTTGAAATATGAGATATGTGGTTTTTGATGTCTGTATGTAAAATCTAGTGCTATATGAAATCACTAGATTAATAGCTGTTCTAGTAGATGCATTATCAGGCAAAAGAAACTTGCCTATTGCTAACAGGCAAGTCTGCCTCCATGGTCTATCAGAACACTTAAGCAAGTGCTTGTTTTTATGCACTGAAGACAGCAAAACAAGGAGCAAGCCCCAAATAAAATTCATGGCAGTACTATGATCCTTCTACCCGAAGAAGTTTGAAACGTGAACTTCAGGTATGTGCAATAGGCATTATGGGGCCATATATGGAGATTATCTTCATATATATTGGTACGATTCTCACATTACTGCTGTATGTAGAAAAGGTAAGAGGCACAATGACCAGCTGTGCTAAGAAAAGTGAATAGAAAAACCACATGTCACTGAGCAATATATTAAATCAGTGCTGCCATTCTGTAGGGCAATTCAGAGCTGAACTTTAGCCGTAGGTATTCCAAACCGACTTTTACAGGAGCTAATACAGGCCTTTAGCTTACCTAGTCCGCAGCTGCTCTTTGTGAATACATTCCTTCTTATTCATTAAAGTAATACAATTCCCAGATCAACTCACAACTTTATCAGCATCGTTGGTTCTAGCCACTGGAGTGCATTTGTGGCCATCTCCAATGGACTTCCCTTTGCTTCTGAAGTAGATATATAACATGTACTGATGATGTGTGTCTGAAGCCTGCAACTTTCTTGTGACTTTTGGCAACAGTACCAGTGTTCAAACGTTATAAATCTGTGTGCTAGACTTTACAGAACAGAACATTCAAAAATGATCACAGTAAAGTGGGCCAATTTCAGCCATGGTTTTGATTAAAAGTTTGATAGAAACCTCAGAAAAATGACAACATGCTTCCATAGATAAGCTCTGCAACATTTATATTCCACTTCACTGCACTGGGTTGATTCAGAGTGTATTTGCTTTTCCTGGCCGCAGTTTAAGTGCTCAATAAAGCTACATTCTATTATTAAGTGCTGACTCTTTTTCCCTAGATTAATGGGTTTTGGTTGTCCAGAGAGATGAAGTCTTTTGAAGAGGATGAAATATACTGAACCGAGTAACATCACAGATACTGGGCTTTTGCTCTTTTATAGTATAAAGACTGCCAAAAAAGAAAGCGCTTTCCAGATCAGTGGCCTAAGATTATTTCAGTCTTTGTGCAATTTCTTACGAGCCTTCAGGAAAAATCAGAGTATTTTTCCTAATGAAGATTGTTAAATGTGCCTTTCATAAATGCCTGTGAAGTAGATTTGACACTGTAACTTGACCCAATAATGAAAATGAAAGACTAGCTTGGAGTGCTCTGTGGTGACAAAGAGCTGAACAAATTGAATTTTCCTTACCCTATTATTTAGCAAATTTTGTGATTTCTAAATGATTAAATAATTTTATGTATTCATTCTGTGCTGTTTAACTGATCACATAATATTAACAAACTATGAATCAAACAAGCAAGACTAACTATATCTCCACTGTCGCAGGATTCTGAGCACTACATTGCATATTAAACAGCTTGAGAGCAGGCTACTTAACTGCCCGATTTCTATTTGTCACAATTACGTGACTATCTTAGTGTCACCTGAACATGTTAGAAATGGTGGAATGGCAACATTATACCCAAGGCTTCATCACTACATGCTCCTTGCATATTTATTTATCATTTACCCATCCGAAATAGTGCTAGAGTCAGTACCCTCCTTGCACATTTCAGCCAGACATTGGCCATTATGCTTTTCTTTCTTTCTTTCTTTAACAAAAGGAATTGTACGTAAATATGAAACAGACACTGCTACAAGAATACTGGCAGAACAGCAAATATGACTCCATATTTGGAGAAACTCTCAATAAGGAAAAATTCATGTTGGCAAAATTGTTTGATCTACATTTTAAGTGCAGACTTGAGGATACAGTCAATGTAAACATAACTATCGTGCAGGAATGTTCTCAGAAATAAATCCATAGGTCATGTCCTATTCCCCTGTCTCAATATCCTGGTCAAATACTGGACATTTCCGGAAGACAGAGTACATGCACAACAAATACCTCCCAAAGGGCTAAAAGGACTAAGGATAAATGTTTCAGGTACACATACCTATAAGTCTGAGCAAGTAAATATCTGCCGCTCTTGAATGAGATACACCACACCACGAGGAAGCCTTCAGCACCCACCTGCTAGTCAGAGGGCTGAACAGTCACAGGTTGATACTGAAGAGGAGTATGAGGACACCCTATTCACAGAGAAACCAGAATACACTACGTCCCGTATCATTGCCATAGCAGCTTGTTTTCAGTGGGAAGAGCATATGCAACCAGCTCTATACACCATACAGTATGGTGGGAACTTGGTAAGCATAGTGCATATCTCACAGTCCAAACTATTGAAAGAATGAGCTCTCCTCCTTCCCTCTTGCCCTTCTACCTTGTTCCTACATCTATCCAACCCCAAACTTCAGTAAGAAGAATACACTTCTTCCAGTTTCATGTCGCAGTCTTCCTATGTCCCAAGGAACTGGAACTGAGAGCCTGTCTGACTGGATTAAATAGCAACATTTCCAATTACTTCAATAAAGATGGAACTTTTCTCCTTGCAGTAGGTCTTTGATTGCACTTTAGTCTCCATTCGCTTTAAGGTAACCATTGTACCAGCCATGGACCTTTCCTGACATGCTTTTCCAGCAAAAGAAAACTGTCACTGTCCTCTTTCACCTGTGCCTGCTGGCTCTTGAACTGCAGCAGTATGGTGATGTGAAGGCTAACTGCAATCGCCACCCACTTTTACTACCATTATCGAATTCAGCACTAAGTTCACTCATTTTCAGAACATGATACTTCCCACTCTCTTTTGGCTTTTCGACTGGAGGCACCGTTCTGCAGAAACGGACAGTTTGGGCATGCTGAGGGAGTTTGCAGCTCAGAGCTTTGCAAAGGGGCGAACACCTAGTTCATTTGCAGTAAAGTGGGGGGCTGTGCTACCAAGGTGAGATGAAAGAGGTGCTATTACCAGTAACCAACAGTTCTTAGATCAAGCCACTGTGTAAAAAAGTCCACAGGTGGGTAGGAGCAGCATAAGTGGATATTGCAAATTGAATTTCCAAGTCAGAAGGACCCTGCAGGCTGTGCAATGGGGTGACTGTGAGAGATGCCACAGGATGGAGAGCAAACAGATTTCAGATCAGACATCCGCACTTGTATACATGCACTGGTGTGGCTTCAATACGGGGACATGCCTTATGGCAATGACTTTCCTTCAGGGTGGGCGGAGGATCTCATTGATAGAAATCTGTAGCAAAAGCCAGCGACTTTTCTTTGTCTCCTTGCTTTGTTGTTGTGTCCCGAGAATCAGACTGTAAGCATGAAGAACTAAAAACTGCTTTATCTAGGGAGAAAAGACACTGTACGAGAAGAGGCAGGGCTTCTCCACACTCTTTTGTCAATATAGTTGCTTGTTTTAACTGTCCTTTCTTCTTCGTCCTTGGTTATATCACTGCTGACTGAAGGAAGGAGGTGTTCACAGCTCAGCCCTTGGGCTCTTGCCAGTGTTTCACTGGAGAATTTATTCTAGTTTGGATCCTCCCACTACATGTGTTTAGGCTGTTTGGGTGCCAGCGAATGTGATCCTCAACAGTCATCGCTTTTGCCAGGTTACCTTTCCTCCAGGGGTTTGGCTCCATCCAGTACAGGCCTGCTGAAGTCTACTGTATCCCTACCAAAGGCATCAGTGTTTCTGCTGCAGATCAAAGCTAGAGACATTAGCATCACCTCTAACTCCTGTCTGCACAGCCTCTCTCCCGGAAACTGCAGGCAGTATGTCCATGGTCCATCTTCGCACAGACAATTCCATGCGGAGCAGATCCCACAATGACATTTATACAGTCCCTGCTTTACCATTCTGCAGAGGAAAGTACGCCAGTCCAGAAAGAAGACATTCACATGGGTCCTGATCCAAAAAATATGCATATTTTTGTGGCCATCAGAAAGAAAAGTTTGATATCCTGGGGTTTCTGATAGTTCTCCCATGAGCAGCATGGGGTGATCTTGGAGAGAGCCTTTGCAGACCCCGGGCACAATGATGTGAGTTTCAGCCATGGTAAATACTTTGGCTCAAATTCCCCATGGCCTAATATGTCATATTTCCATCTGAATGACATGAGACTTGGGCTCATGTTTCTAATCCCCTCATCAAATCTCATTCTGTTTGTCTGGATCATACCATAACATTTTGGTCTACAACAAACGCGCTTCTCAGTAACAGCAAACTTACTTCAGATGCCTTCATGCGGCCCCAGACCGGCCAAAGAATTGCTCTACAGTTACAGCAAGTGGGCTTGTACCTGTGTTTGCTCCTGTGGCAAGGTTTAACAAGGCGGATTGAAAATATTATTGGAGAATGTGGGCTGTAATGATTTTTACCTGGTGGGGAGTTATTCATCTGAATGTTGTTTTATCATTTCAAATGTTACTTGTGGGAAGGGAATGTCACAGCTCGCCAAGAGCTACATTATGTCAGCTGCCATGCTCTATAAACAGATTACACACACCTTATATAAACAAACTGTGGTTAGCTAATTTTCCTGAACAAAAATACACAGAGAAAGAAGAAAACTCATTTCAAAATGATTAATTATATAAATTTTAGTTTCACTTCAGCAACATATTTCCAATATCCCCATGTGTAGCAGCAGCTTAATGAAATTCCCTATAAGATTACCACCATTTAGTTGGTTTCACAAGTTCAGATTGTTGTACAGAATCACGCTGTGTTGTGAATTTAGTACTAACCACATTGTAAACTATGACCTAACTTGGCAGGGAGGCTGTATATATTGTAAATAGATATTATGACAGGTGTATCAGCTAGTGCCAACAATCAACTTTTTAGAAAATAGCCCGTATGAAATGGTTATGGCCATAAATAAGCTGGAAAAATTGTAAATGGCTTATTAAAATATTCAGGAAAAATGTTTTATTCAGAGGGTCATTTCTTATTACCCATATCATCAAGTAACAAATTAGAAGTAAAATGCTAAGTCAGGCTGACACATTTTACTCCTTTTTTCCAGAAGCTGTATGTAGTGCATAGTAACAGATTCTTGTGGGAGGAAAAAAAAGTCTTAAGAACACTACAGCTACTTTTTGTCAAATAAGACAGTTCAATAAAAAACAGCACATCTTTGCCTTATGTATGTCGTCCTTTTAGGAAAATCTTAAGTTTTCAAAATTTGTTTTGACAGCATGAAGGTTGAAGCAAATATCACAATAAATTAAAAAAAAAAAAAAGAAATATCCAAGCAAGATGGTAGAATTTTCTCTAAAAACAGGTTCAAAGCATGATTGACTGGACAGCAAAATACTTCCAAGTTTGGAAGGAACAAGATGCTCAATGGAAGAGATGAAGAGATTAACCAGAAAATTTAATGATTTTAAATACATACTTCCCAGTGCTAACATACAACACTAAATACAGCAAACAACTTAACTGATGTTGATATAGTCTACGAATGGTTCCCATATGTGGTTCCCGACTATGTGTATACTGGGTAGTATATTTATTCCAGTGGTAAATAAAATCTTAATTCAGCAAACCAGTGGTTTACCGATAGGGCATGTGTGGATATCCAGCTTTTAAGAAAAACATTCTTAGTGGTATTCATAGCCACATTACAAAACCCCGCAGACATAAAGTCCCTCATGAATTTCCATTGGAATTCCAGCCTAATACGGAACTCATGGGATATAATAAGGATTTGATTTTGTGACGTCTAAGGCAAAGCACTGGTTATGAACTGCTTAGAAGTTTCACAAATAAGTACAGAATTGGCATCTTCAGCGTATTCTCCAATATATTAGCAGTGCATACTGGTCAGACACTCCACAAATTTAGTGAAGTGTCATGTGTTAAAACTAATTGTAGCAAGAAAAATGTCAACATAGCACATTAAGATCTTGTTTTATTCCAGTTATAGTTACTAACCAATGCTCCATTCCTACTTCTGCCTCAGCTCTCATGAAAACTTTATGCAGGAGGACTGAAGCACTAAATATAATTATGAGGTAGTGGAGATATTCTCAGTTCTAAGAGTTTGTTTCTTGTTGTTATAAAAGAAAGTATTTACAAATATGTAAGAAAACATAGGGGAATGAAAACAGAACATTTCCTTTGACTTCTAAAGTCATACTTAATTTAGCAAACCTCTTGAAAAAGGAGAGAAATTCATTAAAGAAAATACATTACAAAAAAATCTAAGGTTGCAACAATTAAGAGAAGTCAATGATAAGACTGTCCATATAACTAAGCTAGTATCATTCTGCAAGTACATTCAAGAAACTGTGAAATTAAAGACTGTAATATACTATTTTTTCTTCAGGGCTCCAGTCAAATTGACTGGGCAGAGTAGACCAGATTAATTTAAATATAGCTATCTATTGCTTGCTACAGAAGTTGAAAGAAACGCAAAGCATGGTATAGTGAAGTGTTGGGAAAGAAAGACTGTTCTCATGGTAAGTTCCATTTGTGGCCCCTGAACAACTATGCTCAACCTGTCTTGAAGGTGTTAGGTGTTGCTCAGCAAAGTGTGTTACTCACATTCATCGCAGCTGTTTAGTTGGTAGAAGCTGCTTATCACTCTGTGTTCAAGTTATGAACCTGGAACTGGCTATCCAAAATTAATGAGCTACTTTAAAAAAAAAACAAAAACACCTCAGTATTTTAAAGTTTGGATTCATACTTTCTAGAAAATCTCGATAAAATTAATTATTTATCTCACAGGAATGGAAAAAATAATCTACTGTTTTTTTAAAGTTCTTTAAAAAGAAAACCCTAAGTGATGAGTCTTACAGAAAAATCCATGAAATGACTAGTGTGGTTTTTATAGCAAAGTAGTATACAGCATGGCTAGGAGAAACACAAAGAGGAGAAAAGATTAAGTAGTTGCTCATTAGATAAGTACTCTCTACACTGAATGAGGCAGGAATCTTGCAGGAAAGAAATACATAATCACAGAAGTTACAGCTAATCTAAAAGCAAATCACTGGAGGATTAAATTAATTTTGGAAAATAAACAAACACACTTAGTTCTGATATTTTCTAGCTCACAATTGCATGAGTTTGCACCCAAAGGCATATATGCCATTTACCTACTGGGCACAGGGGGGACTGTTAAATCTACAAAAGAAAAAAAAAAAACAGTCTTTCCTGTGGATTCTTAAAAAGCATATTATCAGGGTAAGAATTCCTCAGTCCACAGCATGAACTGCCTGAGCTATAGCTGGTAATAGTAGTGGGTTGACAGTTGCTATGCACCCCAGACAGAGGGAACAAAACCTGAAGTTTGGTCAAGAAGTGGCTGAGATGTTTGCTGGCAGCACAGGAACAGGGAGAGTGGGGAGCCCCAGATACTTCCCAGCACCTGGGCACGTCCCATAAATGTGACAGCCTTTTTTTCGTGCTCTTCCCAAACCTGCCCCAGCTTTCACTACTTGTTCTATGTTCTCCACATGTATTTCTCTTTTATTCCTGCTTTAGCTAACGAGATACTCATTCTTCCACCTCATCCAAGACTTTCGATGGTTGCTCAAGTGGTTTCCCAACAGAGAAGACTTCCAGATGGCGCAAACACACAATAAAATGGAGGCTTCAGATCTTATCTTTTTATCCACAGCAGTTTATACAATTATGTGAGTTTTGGATCCAGCCCTAGAAGTATTGGGAGATCCCCATTTCTCCTTTCCCTTCCCGGTGGTTGTAGACCCTGCAATAACTCCAGGCAGCAGTCACAAGGCTCCTGTACACCAGTTACACCCTATCAGCTGCTCCCCAGCCTCTTGCTGCCCAAGGGCAAGGTTAACATGATGTGTGTAGGGCTAAAATGTACCTGAAGCAATCTGCTGTTTTCGTGAAGTGGATCAAAACAGACCAGGGGAAGTGAGAAAAAAAATACACTTGTTACGAGTTTGGGAAGTAGATGAAAAAGGGCGGCTATGCAGCTGAAATGATATAGAGAATGGGTTTGGGGCTTGTGTAGAGGAACAGGAGAGGCAGGTTGTGGGTATGTAGTTCAAGATGTGTGACAGAAGGGTGGAGGACATAAGGATGACGATAGGGGAGTGGACTGGTTGTTCAGCAAGTTACCTGTAAACTTTACTTGGAGGCCTGCTCTTATTAAGATGAATAGATGCCTTCATGTTAATACATACTTCAACACATAGACAAACATTAACCGATAACTACAACTTGCCAGTAGATACACTAAGTAATACACTGATTGTCATCAGTTATTCCAGCAAGGCAGGCGGGCAGAGAATATTGTGCCCTGCTTCTCTGTGGAGAGAGAAAGGCGGAGAGGCAAAGCTCTGCTACGGGAGGATTTCCACTTGGGCACGCCTGACTCCCAAACATACTCCTTCTCACCCCACTGTGCTTCTGCTTTTCATTTAGCATATTTTATGTACTGGGGGGGTTTCCAAGGCTCGTTTCACGAGGCTCTGATCATGCATTATCAAGCCAAGCCAATCTACCAGCTGCACCATGTAGCATGTCACTCCTTCCTGGAAAAAAAGGAAAGAAAAGGCTTGAAAATGGCTTTCTGTGAAAGATAGATACTACTTTACATCGCGTCAGCATGCTGTTTGTTGGTCCTGTCCTGCAACCGTTTCTCACCTAGCCACTACATATACACACAGTAGTCAAGTTTCAGTCTATTTAAGTTTATTCATTCACGGTTTTGAAGTACAGAATAGACCAATTTAATCAACTGATATGATCCCCTGCATAAGACTGAGGCCATACTAAATCCTGCATCTAGTCATGTGTTCACATTTCTAAATGCTTTGCCTTACTAAAGCATACTTCCCTTCTCCAGCCGTTGAATTTCTCCTGTAGACGTATAGTGTGACTTGTAATGTTATCCAGGAGTTGTTTAAGGGTTAAACTGCAACCTTTTCTTCTCCATTAAAACAAGGAAATCTCCAAGCAACTGACAAAAATCTTCTTAGGAATTGTTATGTTCAGCAGCAACAGCTGAAAGCATTTAGTTTATGAGCCAGTATTCATCTTCAAAGACTTCATTCTGCCCAGAAAAGAAAGAACAAGAGATCAATTAAGATCTCATCCAGCGTGCTAGTAACAGTGGGAAACATACCTCACACAAGTCATATAATCTTGGAATACATCCTAAGCAAATCAAAGTCTGATTTTCACTTTCTTACCTTTCATAGACTGTACAGATGCTGCTTCAGACCGAGATGACCAATTTTGGGAAATGTGAACAAGAAGAACTTTTGGGAGCTCAGTTCTGAAAAAGCAAATTATATGCAAGGTACCAGATTCATCATTATTTAGCACACATTATCCAGGTGATTGATGACCAGTCTTTTTATTTAGTGTGATGTCATTCCCATGTAAAATCTGTAGCGTATGGAGCAGCAAAACTGCATGTGGTACATTTCCCTATTTAATCCTCAAAGCAACTCCATCAAACTGTCATTTTTATATTAAACATGGAATTAATTATAAGATTATGAGATTTCATAGCAAGGGTTATAAAACTACTGTTTATTCATCTGAAAATGCTTAATTAGGTTTATTTATAACAGGTTATCATATTTTGTTTAGAATATTCCATTATGTTCCGTGAAGAGACATAGCTCCCTTAGACATGGGCCTAAGCATAAGTCTGGGAGCCGTGCTTGAATTTTCCTGAAGATGAAAGTTTCTCAGATCTCAAGCCAGCTTGGCTCTCTACAAAGGTACAGACGAAGACTCTTACAGTGGTGAGAATTTCCTCTGACTTCTAAAAAGAGAGTTGGTGTAAGTTCCTTGCTAATTTTAATGGTAGTCAGGAGCTGGCTTTCTGCACGGAGAATAACGGGAACAGCTTTTCATCCCACTGGTTTTCTACGTCAAATTCAGAACACTTGCAAAGGTGTGTCGTATTTTTGGGGGGTCCGTTTTATGGCCACTGTAAATTCTCTGTTCCAAGGTCTTGAGACCAAAAGGGCTAGTGTAAGAAAACGTATAACTTGTAACAGCAGTCCTTATAAATCTTAGCTACACACAAAAGAGCAAAGAAAATAGAGACAGTGAACAGACTCTAAGACCAAGGGAATAAAAGAAAGTTTATTTAGAGGAGACTCACTACCAGACTGGTTTGACTTGAATGACGTTTGTAATCTGTAAAGAGGCCACGTTATGTGAGGTGAATGCAGAGTAATATTCCTGAAGGGCGAGAGAATGCTTTGTAGGACTTCCTTGTGACACTAAAAGTACCGCTTGCTGTGGAGTAAGACTTACAGCACCAAATTACAATTCCGAAAGTGCCTACAATGAGTGAAAGTAAACAGCCTGGTAGAGCAAAATTCACTAACGTGCATGTCAGGTAAATTATGATTGTTTGCAGATTAGTTTCTTATTTTAAAGGAGTAAATAAGTGAACATTTGCCCTGTCTGGTTCACCGTGAGAGCACTCACATGCTTTTGCTCAAACAAGGCTAGGGAAAAGGAGGGCAAAAGTGGCTGGACAAGAATCTTTTTCAACCCTAGTATACTCAGTGTGTTCCATCAGCTCAAAATATAGCTCCAGCTACCACAATAATCTCATTTTGAATCCAGCCTTTGATTTTTCCTTTATGGCACAACATAGTTAATAAGCAGCATAAATGTCTCCATACCATTTTCAGTTATGCTCTTCCATAGATTTTAGGAGAGCGATACCTATGGATCTATACTTGAAAGAATTTTTAGAATATTCTTTGCAGTTCTCACCCTGCAAGCCAGATCCTTTGCAGTAATTCAGTTCAGGCAAACTGGAAAACAGCATCTCACTATATCCTCTTATGGAATAAAGTTAGGAGCTCGTTTTGAAGGGAAAAAAAATGATATAATTGCACAAAGGATTGGTTTGAACTACATTTGTTAACAGAAACTTAACTCCAGAGCCACTGATTTTGCAAGCTCACTTAGAGCTAAGTTTGGTCTTAGAAATCAGGAAAGTGGTTAACGGTTTCCAGCTGGACTTAGAAAACAAGGTCACCTTCAAAAGAAATTTTACTATGAATCTTTTGAAAGAAGTGACACACATAATTGTCACTTTAGCAATTCTTCTGTAAGAGACCACCATTACATCTTATTTCTGTGTATAAGTGCATACAAAATTGTATTTCTGCTTTGTTACAAAAATGTTTACAGAAAGTCCTGATGGTTTTGGCGAATTACGGATGCGAAAGTCCCACTCAGTGCAGGTGTGTTACAGGCACGGCTTTTCTTTATAGTAGCATGATTCATCTCATTTAAGACACAGAAATGAAGATAAAAACCACAGGCACTGGTGTGCTACATTTCTGTATCCTGTGTATAATCACTACAGGAAGAATGCCTGCGTAGTTTACAAAACCTTCATCTTTTTTATCCATTCTAAACTTCCTGAGTGTAATTTTATTAAATACAAACAACTCCCCAAAAATTCTTTCCCTGACCCTATACGACCCTTTTTCTTCCCCAAAAAGCAGGTTGATAAGATACCCTACTTGCACATACATCTCCAAAAGCCAAAAGACATTTCAGCATGCAGGATGGGTTGATACTGTTGGCAGGATACATTTCACTCTTACTGTAAATTGTAGACAAAGGAAACAGCACCTTGAAATGGACCAGCTGTTAATATTTGTGGCAGCTATTTGTATGGTATTTCACTAGTACATGGTGGGGACAGACTCAAATTACTGACTTGAACAATTTGGTATGTAGATAATGAGAAACGGTGGTTGGATAATGTAATACGGTAGTGCCAAGAATAAGCATTATAATATGTCAGCAGCTTTTTATTAAATTAAAACACAATTTTCTAGGTACCAAACAGTGCTACTACTTTACACTTTCTCTGAGAGCTTTTAATCTCAAAAGTTTTAAAAAACCAAGATGTAAGTGAGATACAGAATATTCTTACCTCTGGGGTGAAACTGAGCAGCTGTTTAACATCACATACAACAGCACAGTTTAGGACAGCAGTTGCTAATGTGGGAAAACATACCCAGATGTTGACTCCTTGTCATTTTAGGATCACATCTTGCTTAGATATTCATGCTCAGAAGACTGAACCCTTTCATGCCTTTGAAAATTCTCTTTTCCCCTCAAATTCAAATACGAGAGGAAGCCATTATTTTTTTCCACATATAAAAGCAAGATGTATATATGGCTTTACTGACATTTCTCAAAGCCTCTGGTCTCAAGGCCTTGCTTTCTTGGCCTTCAGTACTATAGTGATGCATGCATGAACACTTGCATCTCAAAAGGCATTGGGAAGTGGGAGAGAAAGGACTTATTGCCTTTACTTCCAGACAAGGCTCACGGAAAATCAGAAAGGGTCCTCACACAGGTCACACAGACATCCTTAAGGAGTGGCAGCTAATTTTGATAGCCTTGTTAAAGATTGTCTTAAGACCGGAAACTGATTTTCTGGATTAAAGCTATTTCAAATCACCATACTGCTAATTTCTTAAATTAAGTAATTAATTTAAGGACTTAAGTCCTTATTTTTATGTTCTTTTATGAACAAAGCTATTTTAAGTCACATAGCCACATTTATGTATGGAAGAAAGTCTGACATGACTGCCCAAGACTAATGTGTTCCAATAGGTACTACAAGCAAGGGATTCAGAGCAACAAAATGCTCCCAAGTGCTCTGCCTAACTCGGAAGTCCAAAACTTGTTGGATTTTAGGTACAAAAGAGTTTACATATATATATGTAAAATAAGTTTTATATGCTGACCCGGCCACCACGCACGCAGTTAGCAGCAAGGTCACGAGAGTACTGTGCTATGAAGTGCCATTCCAGACTAGGCAGCAGCTGCCTTGGACCTTATCAACCTCAAACCAGGACATTCAGACTGCCCGAGGGTGAGCTTCAGCTCATGCTGAAGCACTATGCTTGGACTTAAGATTTTCTACAGGGGACTAATTCAGAGCTCAGTGCAAGCCTTTATAGCTAGCCAGCAACTGGTTCGTTGAATGTAAGCAAGTCTGTCCATGGGCACCCAGTGAAGCTGGTGCTTGACTTACCAGGTAGGTACAAGCTGGATGTGCCCTCAGTTTTCAGCTGGAATCACACAGGATAAATTTGACCACAGAGTAAGCTTAAAACATATAATTTTTCTCTCCATCACAAAGTTGTGCAAGCACTAAGTGTTACTTAACATTATTGCGGGGACGGGGAAGGGGACAGGGGAGAATTTATTTTAATGTCTAATTTAGGCATCCACTTTTGACACATACTTTTGATATTTTGCCACGTTTCCCCAAAGCCCAAACACTAAACGTTCAGTTTTACATTTACCAGTTCCAGCTAATCTCTTGTCCACAGGTTGCATTAGCAAGGCAACAACACGTCAATTGATAACAACTTACCAGCACAGTCCCAGAACAGATGTTACAAGGAGATCACCCGTCAGGCGTGGCTTTGGGAGTTTCCATTCAGAGCACAGAACAGAAGACTGATCCCATGAGCCTGAGAAACAGATGATTCTTAATGGGACTTATATGACAAAGTTTTTGGCTCAGTCCTGTAGAGTTCAAGGGCTGAAACAAACCTGGAAGAAGTTCACCACAAGGACTGCCAGGAGGACAGCTGCTTAGGGAAAAAGAAAAAAGAAGTGACCCACACTTCATAGTGGAAATGGGTGGAGTTCAGTCAATAGACAAAGTGCAGACACAAAATGAATCAAAACCCCTGCTTCTAAGTAACTGTGAAGTCTCAATACAAAGGTGATTCTGAAGCTCTAAACAAGGCAAAATGTCCTAGAAAAGACTGGCTGCAGGAACCAAAGGGATATGATGTTCCTAATGACATCCCCTAAAAAAAATGCTTTTTTTTTTTATGGCAATGGTTTAAATCAGAGCCTTGGTGATGATATTTTAACCAAAATTAAGTAATACAGTTAACTACAGATGCAGACTATATGGGAAACCAAGGCAACCAAAGCTTTCAGTGCAAAGGGGCAGGTCTAACCTGTCCTACTCAGGCAGACGGAAATGTCTTCCGCAAGACAAGAAGTGACAAAACTTTTTTGAAGAAATTTTTTTTGTGAAGTCGCATCCATCATTTTATACTCCACATAGAAACATGTAAAAAACAGCAGCAAAAGCAAAGAGCAAACAAAAGTAAAAATAGTCACTAATACCAGAGCAAATCCTTCAGGTAGCCTGGGAGAGAATGTGATGATCCAAACAGTCTTATCTCTATTCTCCTTGCTAGACTAGCAGGAAGATTGAAAGGAGGGTAACAGGGTTAGAAGGAGGATATCAAACCTTTTTGCTTCATCACCTCTCCAGAAAAGAGCAAAGGGAATGGTTAGAGATTAGAAAACACAAAGACAGAAAAATAGTTTGCTGACAAAGAGGGGAAAGATCATAGCATCTTTCAATTACATGAAAAGCTCTTGTCAAGAAGAAGAAAATCATCTGTTCTACTTGCTCATGGTGGAAAGAACAAGCAGTGACAGCATCAAAGGTTAAACATTAAGAAAGCACCTTGGAATAGATTTTCTGGGAAGGTCATGGAATTTCCATCACTGGAAAAGGTTAGACAAACATCTTCCAGGAAAAAAGATAGGTATAGCTGATCTTAGTTTAGGGACTTCATGACCTCTTGAGGTCTTTTCCAGGACTATTTTCTATGACTTGACAACTTAAGCAGCGATGACAAACTTTGTAGACTTTACTTTGAACTCTTCGGATGTCATTAAGATTATCCAGACCCTTTATTCTAACGATTACTCATTACATAGATAATGAAGGCAAAGTTCGCAGGAAGAGATGCCATCCTTTATTTTTCCAACTCTATCAGTCTAAAAAGACAGTATTTGAGGCACACATGCCTTTCTGAGAATAGCAGACAGGAAACAACACATTCCCATTGTTTAAAAGAACTGAGTTGCTAGTTGGAAAAGAGCAGGTGTACTTTGCACTAGCATTTAATATGAGGTCATGCTGTTACATCATTCTTACAGAGAGAGTGAAAGCTGAAGCATCGTATTTAATACCAGAAACAAATTCTAGTCTAGTTAACATCTTCACTGTTCCAGTTAAAAATGTATATTTACCTCCACAGTTGCTGAGAAGGAAGACATAAGGCTTCAAGGGAAAAATTTCACGCATGTGAGCTGAATTATGATTTTTAATCATTTTTTTCCCTGTCATTAAAAGGGAAATAAGACAATGGTCAAATGGGAATAAGGTTGAGGATTCAAGTATCATCTTTATCATGTGGTTAAGGACTCCGGTGACACGAAGAGATAAGCACCAGCCTAGTCTGATGACATGGTTGTTGATCATGCTTCTGTAGGACAGCCTATCATACATGCTTTTGGTTGTGACAACTTCTCATTGCCTGTGCATCCCTCAAGAAGAGAACACCAAGGTCTGGGTTGCAAGAACAATTCATCCTTCCTATCCAAGCCCCTACCTGAGGCTGTCAATGGAAGGGAGAAAAAAAAGACTGGGAAGGTTTGTTCATGAATCTACATTTGGCCTTCTCTGGAAAAGGATGGTCATTACAGAAGAGTGCTATGCAGAAAAAATGTAGGCAGTTTTTACAGGTGATTATAAATAACCTTTCTCTTACAAGAAGTATAACCACCTCAGCCGTAAGACAGACAACAGTGCTGTTGCACAGTGCTGTACCTCTCACTTCACTCAAAATAAAACGAATGTCATCAACATAAGCTGATGCATATAGCGTTCTTCACAAATCTTATATTTCCTTCACATTTTTCCCTATTAAATAATCATACCTGCTCTTCAGCCTAGTTCTGTATTTTCTATTTACCTCTGCAATGACCAATGAAAAAAATTCAGGAGACCTTGCTAGAAACTCTATTCTACAAACTTTACCTATCTATTGAGGCTAAATTTCCCTTATTCCTCCTAGAATAAGCTTTCCAGAGATTTTCTTCCTTTTAGGGGAAATTTAATTCAATTCAATTCAATTCTACTCTATTCTATTCTATTCTATTCTATTCTATTCTATTCTATTCTATTCTATTCTATTCTATTCTATTCTATTCTATTCTATTCTATTTCCATGCCTTTAGCTTCATTTTGGAAAAGTTTCTGTCACCCAGTTTTGTATGGCTTTTATCAGCCTTGGTATGTACATACCAGATAAGCTTAGAAATATGACTTCAGGCAATATCTCCCTCCACTAGACACTAATTACATGGCATTATTGCCGGACAGCCTATTAGATCAGAATTCAACTAGCTTTTTTCCTCCATTGCAAATCCCGTGAAAGATCTGATACTGGCATTGAAATGCCTTTTATATGCAAATCAACAAGTCTGTCTAAGACACAAACAAATATAATTTGAGTTGTTAGCTATAGCCTAGAGACTCTGCTTGCAACATTTGGACAAACAGAAGCAGAGGCTTCTCCCTGGTGATCTCTTTTACATAGATCAAAGACTTTCTAGCCTTTTATGGGAGCCAGTTTAAGAATTAAAAGATGACTTGGCCTTATTCAAACAAGATACTGCCGTAATACTTGGAATAGAATTAGAAAGCCTTAACAAAGCCTGTGGTTTAGAATTTGCACTTCTCCTTTAAGCTTAGAATCAAATCATATTTCCAATGTTAACTACGTTAAACAAAACAGCCTCTCTGCTAGCTTATAAAAAATTGCAGACATCTTAGCTGTACAGTGTCTCTAGTGTGTTTATCTGTTTGAAGGAACTAGGCCCTCACTTCCAGATGGATCGAGTTCAGCACTTATTAAAATCAAACCAAGCCAGTTTATAGAACAGAAATGACGTCCGTAATTATTATCCCAGTATTTTTATCTATTGCTTGTAAATATGTGAGATCAGCTGTACCTTTGTAAGAAAATAAACGTAGGAAAAAAATCCAAAGTGACTGAGCATGTAAAAAAACTTCCAGCTAAGCAGGCAAAGTCATTTTTGGAAGGAAAGCTGCAAGACTTCTCTCAAGGTCTTCCTGTGTAAAATGGCTGCGTATTAACGTGCTACAGCAGCAACTGGCTCTTTGCAAATGTTTCGAAGACAGGAGTGGGCTTTGACACCCCTACAACCCTCTTGCAGTAAACCACAACTTCAATTCATCATCCTGAGCGCTTGGACTGCAACAGACAGAAGCGAGAAGTGCAGAACAAGCCCTATAACATCTGCACGAAGGATATGTCAGGAAGAGAATAATGCCGCAGAACACAACTTGTCTTCAACTCTGAACTCAGATTGACAGGAGAAGGATGATAACACAGGGCGGTTGGCGTAACACTGGCCCATGCGCGCTCCCAAACAGAAATGGGCTTTCCAGTTTCTGAAAGCAGAACACTCCTCTGAGCCTCTAGCACCCAATTCATTTTTGGTTGCACTATTTCAAGCAACATCGGCTTACCAGGCAGGCTAGATTGAAAGAAAAAAAAAACAAACAAACACCATGTTTGTTAAACAAAATAAGAAGTAATTATTGATATAAGGTGCCACTACACGGCAGTATGTCACCACTGGAACAAAATGCTCAAGCTATTCTGTCTTGAAGTTATATAATAGGGTTTTTTCCTCCCCCTCCCCCTTGCCCTTAACATCATATTAAAAGCATCCTATTCATTTAAATTTCTTTGGGGAAAAGGGATAAGACTGAAGGTTGTCTCTGGCTAATTTGTTTATTGGTCATGCACAATAACATTTCTGTAGTTTCTACGTAATAGGGAGAAAGGCTTAATAAAATTATAACAGATAGGAAATATATTAATATTGCAACAGCATCGATCCTAATGATTTTTGATCGTTTCCAATCATTTCCTGATTTTGAGACGTAATTTCAACAAATGTCTATTAATGTCTATACCTAGCCAAATATTACTGTACGTTTGTCACTTTATTTCTTTCACATTTCATCGTGTTGGTAAGTCCAGTATATTTTTTGCCAGAAGCTCGTTCTAAAATACCCTTGTTTATTACATACCATATCTCTTCCTACTAAATAATCTTACACAAGCCCAGAGAGAAGAAAGGAAGATAAAAGAAGAGCAGAAAAAAGAATAAAATTCTTTTAATCTTCTGTAGACTCTTTGTAATGTCAGTTACCAATAGATCTCCTTTCTCAAGCAACTAGCATGTGACTTGTTCCAAAGATAGATCAGCAGAGCACCATGCACAGTAGAGGGAAAAAAACCCAAACCTGGCATCAATCTCCTAAGAAGGTATTCCCAACCAAGCCAAAAGCCTGGTTTATAAAGCCCACAGGGACGATCATCCATTTAGCCATCTGCAGACCAAACACAGAATGTCCTTTCTTCCTAAAAAGCAAAATTCATGTAAAGTCAGATGTGTAGGGAAAACAAAATCTTCTGTTCCCAAAAGCTTATGCAACCAAAAAGGATTTGCCGTCTCCGCATCCCATGAATTTTTTGTTCTGCTGCATTTTTATCTGCTGGAAAAAATGATCACGGGGCTGTATTACCAAAAGGTATTTCACAGAATTTCCTCAGAGTGCAGTGCAGTGAGTGAAATTCAGTTGTTTGCTGTGTTTCAAATGGGTGCCTCCACCCACTCAAATGTCCAAGGTTGATACATACACACCCTATAAAACTTTGTAAATCCAAGACTGTCTGAGACAAAAGAAGGGCAACAAAACTGGTGAGGGGTCTGGAGCACAAGCCTTATGAGGAGCGGCTGAGGGAACTGGGGTTGTTTAGCCTGGAGAAAAGGAGGCTCAGGAGAGACCTTATCACTCTCTACAATTATCTGAAAGGAGGTTGCAGAGACGTGGGAGTCAACCTGTTCTGTCAAGTAATAGGTGATTGAACAAGAGGAAATGGCTTCAAGTTGTGCCAAGGGAAGTTTAGATTGGATATTTGTAAGAATTTCTTTACTGAAAGGGTCATCAGTCATTGGAACATGTTACTCAGGGCGGTGGTGGAGTCCCCATCCCTGGAGGTATTTAAGGGTTGTGTAGATACAGTGCTTAGGGACATGGGATAGTGGTGGGCTTGTCAGCGTTAGGTTAATGATTGGACTAGATGATCTTACAGGTCTTTTCCAACCTAGGAAACAAAAAACAAACCACAAAACCAAACAGAGCGACAGCCACAGGCTTGGTTGCTGTTTTGTGTTCTAAAAAGGTTTTCTGGAGGCCGAGCTCCCCAAACCTTGGGGTCCTGGACAGCAACTCCCTCAACAGCCTTCCTCTCTTGGGCAATGCAAAAGAGCAATCTCACCCCTAAGCTCAGCTGGGACCACGAAACAGAAGGCCTATCCATAGAAAAACAGAGCTAGAAAGGATCTCAGAAAGTTGCGTAGGAAATTCCTGATTCCTGTGCAAGGTCCATTATGCCATGCAGATCGAGGCAAAATCCAGAGTGTGTCTTCTTCTGTGGGGAACAGTACTCTAGGAGGCACAAGGGACAGTTGAAATATGCAGCATCGACAGTGTTTGTTATCAATGACTCTGGTGCTTCGTGGGTGCAAAGGCTGAACACAGCAACAGGCAGGACCTAAGCGCAATTAAAGGAAAATGCCCAGTCCATTTTTATAACGTAGAATAACATCATTTAGTCTGCTGAAAGCAAAGGAGGCCAAATCCCGTTCCAGCCCTCCCTCTCCCACAAAAACTTCTCACTTATTTTGCTGCTAATGACTACCAGCCCCTTCCCTCTTCTCTCTAAATGCTCTTTTGCGATGGTCCTTCCTGTGATTTAGATACATTAGAATTGCAGGCATGAATAAGTACCGCACTTTTCTATCATGCTGTGTAAGTACAACACATTTAAACTAATAAATGTTCATTCTTCAATTTTTAAAATGGTTTTATTACTGATAATGGGAGTTTCTGTACTCATTCATTACATTTGCCAAGGTCCTTCTTTAGGAATTGATTTTGAGTTTATATTACAGTGTGCTCTGGATTAATATTAACATGTAATTCTAAGCTACTTTTGTCTTGCCTTACTGGATTAATTTAATGTCTTTTTAAAGACACAGTTCTATGTGACATCATTACACTGCCAGATTTATAACAGCCAATGAAGTCACCATTATAGCTTCTCATAATTTTCCTCTTTCACAAATGGTCTAATATGCCATTAGTCCTATTTCTCAATTATGAATATAGCTTCTGGACAGGTAACCTTTACCTAAAATACAATATGTAACTTACAACAATGGTAAGAATTACTTTACAGTGACATTATGATTAATAGACTATAAATCACTATTACCAAATTTCAATATAAGTCTAACATCACTAGTATACAGAGTAGGTGTGAGATTAATAACTTTCTGTAAAAGCATTAATTTTGGCAGTTCAAACATTTTCAGCTACAAGCTGTACCTTGGGCAGGTTGTACCTTTTTGTCTGCATGCTTGCCCTCAGCTCAGTCACATTTTTTCCTTTGGTTTCTCTCAGTTTCAGGGTCTCTTGGATGGCAAGGAGGGCCATATGCCTCTTCTTTCTGCCCCAGTGTAGTGTTTGAGGCTCAAAGTATCTGTTCTCATTTCTTCACATTTAGACTTGTGTGTCTGTCTGTCTGCGTCTGTGTGTGTTGAATGGTGCCACAGTCTTGATTGACAAAAGGTTCACATCATGAAAAGGTGGTAGATCAATAGCTGGCCATGGCCACGGCCACTAGATAGGACTAGGTTTTCTGTAAGAAGAAGATTCTTTATTTCAACAACAACTAACAACCCATATATCTGTCTACACGGATAATTTGCATAGGTATACCTCAGTTGGTTCTGAAATTAGTCATAACTTTGGTGCCCTGGGCTAGTACGGCTGCAGGAGATAGATTTATGTTATTGTAGTTGTATAACATTTCTGTAAATGAGGGAAAATAGCTTATTGACAACCTAATCATATGAACAATATCCCTGTTCCAAACTTCTGATATGTTTAAGAAATAAATACTTGTGTGTGGTCCTTCTTCCCCTTCCCTTCTCAGCAATGATTCTGTTTCTTAGGGGATAGAAAAGGGAAATGCTGGAAACACTGTGTCCTGGAGAAACAGCAAGTCAGAGAAATAGCAGAAAGGAGGAAAAACATGATGGACAAATCAAACTGAGTACTAAGCTTCAGACAAGTTTCCCTAGACTTTATAACGTCTATTATGCCATTATGCTCATTTTTCATTTATCAAACCTCCGTTCTGACGATTCACCTATCATCTCTCTACATTTAACCCCTCAAAGTTCCTTGCAGAGCTCAAATGAGAAATAATGATGTAGAGGTTGCTCTTTTCCAAAGTATTTATGATCATAATTTTGCTCCATGATCATTACTTAACTCTTCTGTTTGCCATAGGGCAGTTTCCCCCATAAATTTTTATCTGTCAATGGGAAGAAGAAATAACTGTTTTGATTTTTACATTTAAATTTTTAAAACCAGGATTAAATTTACAAAATTCCACCATATACAAATTTGCATCCTTTCAAAAAAACCCCAAACAAATAGAAGGGAGAGTAAAAAAAAAATTTACAAACCCCAACCATTCCTAAAACAAAAGCTGAGTATCGGCCACCGGTTTAACTATATTTTACGTGAAAGAATCAAATGTCCCTATCCCTGACAACTAAAGATAATGAAAAAATACAAACATGAGCTTTGTCCTTTGTTGCAGGGTCAGGAGATACAATCACTCACTTAAACTATTAAATGTAATGCATACAGGCATAGGGAGATGAAAAGTGCCAGTTTAAATTAGCTTGACCTGCAGTGTTGACTCCTGGACAGATGGCATAATATACCCTGACTTCATTGCTGAGGCATTAGAAGTACACAGCAAGAGCCCATTGTGATATTAAGAAAAAGCTCAGAAGCAAACTCAGACAGAGAACCAAAACCCTGCTGGCCCCCTGTGAGGCTCTTGGCTTCCTTTTGCCAGACCTATTACAAAATAGAATGAAGTCTTCTCAGTTTTAGCTAAAGCAATGCAGTGCTCAGGCAATGAACACTCATTTTCTACTTTGCTGTCTGCAGAGCAGACCTTAGGATGAGATTCAGAGTCCTAAAGACCAGACTGACAAAGGGCAAACCAGTCAAAGTCAATGCATTCTTTCCAGGAGAAGGAAAAGCTAACTGTACCCGAACCTCACTATTTGACAAAGCTGGCAATCCTTTTAAGGAGGAGTGTACAGGCATAAAAATTAGGGAGATCTGTAAATCCACATATAGTACTTCTCATGAGGCAGCAAGAGTCATCTAAATAAGTCTTTCTCTGCATAAATCTTTCTACTGTTAGCAGAAACTGAAGGATCTCACACACACACACACTAACCCACACATAATTTTTTTAGGAGATTTTAAATTAGAAGAGAAACAAAGTGCTTATCCAACTTCCCTTTTGCATTCACTCTTGAAATTGGGAGGGATGTCTCTGAGATGAATAGACAATTCACTGTCTAACATCCTGAGAAACAGAAGCAGGGGTAGAGAGTGCAGAGCACTAACAAAATAGCGGGGTATATAAAAACAAAGAGCTAAAGGCTGATGGCATCTCAGCGAGTGAAAGGCAGTTAGGAAAGAAAAGCAATTAGCCATTTTTACAATGCATGAAAGTTGGCATCGTGAAAATGGTTGGCTCCAAATATCAATGATTTACGCCCATCTGTTTCTTCACCAGCACAGGTTTGCAGCTACGCACTTTGGGAGTTCAGATTTTATGGACACACCACAATACGAGTGCCCAGCATTCATCAAACAGGGCCACCCGCAGCTCCAAAGGTCATCTGGGCTCTGTTTTGTTATCTGGTCCCTTTATAAAACTGGAGAAAATCATATCCCTGAAATCTCCTCATGCTTCCCCCTCCTGCAAAGGCAGAAAGCATAACAAAGGGCAAAAAAAGTCGAGGAAAGAAATGATGACGTTGGATGAGTCTTGCGCAGAAAGGAGTTGTGGGGTGCTCTGTATGTCATGTTTGCATTACTTTGGATAGTCCTGCCCAAATTTCTCATTCTCTTTAGTCATTTTTATGTACTGAGATAATCCTACAGGAAGCCAGATAGTGATTTATTCCATAAAATGTATCCGATTCAAATTGTTCCTGCCAGTGACCACACTTTCCATTTTGTTTTGGGGCCATCACATAACCTTGTTCTTTTCCCTCACCCTCCAAAATCTTTATTATTTTACAGACCATAAACTTGAGGAAGCTCTCATTTTGAAGGAAAAAAAAAAAGAATTAAAAATAGGAAAACATTTTGTTACTTACAAATCAGCCTAACATGAAACTACAATGATTCAACCTCAAAGCCTGGCAGCAATTTGTGGCTTTCAATACGGGCTTCGCTAGGTTTTGCAGCTTCTCCAGGCATTTGCTTTTTAAAATTGTGTCCCACCTTTGTTACGTGGCTTGCAGAAGGTCTGCACACCAAGAACTCAAGTATAAAGTGTGGCTTAATTTCAGCACAGGACATCTCTTAAGTGTGAATGATTTCTCCAAAATTTTAACGAGAGAATGATTTGTGTTCCCATGCCTGTTTTTTCTAAACGGTCTAATAAAAGGTATTTAATCCTACAGACATTGCCTTGCTTAAAATTAGGCATCTGAGTAAGAAGTTTGGATTTAGACTTTGCCTAGCTAAGGCATTCTGGCACCTGTTTTATTAACTTTAACCACCCTCTTAAATTTAAATATATTTAAGCACCAACACCAAAAGTGTTGGGCAGTTTCCGTCAACCTCTGAAGAAAAAGAAAAAACAGCACACATTTATCTCCCTGACTTAATTTAATCAGGCATATTAAATACGTTGGCTTTTATGACTAATGGAAAGTCAAAATACTTTCTCAGTGTATTATTTTAAAGGATTTGCAACACAGTGGAGCTTTCTGAGCAATCACAACACCCTGCTTCTTATTTATACCCTGATAGCGCCGAGGAGGTGGATAATGGCTCTACTGTTGCCGTTACTGTACAGACAAAACTTTTGCCGCAACCTTTGCCAAATGTACAGTTTGGGCTAACACTGAGCTGGAGATGAAGGTCTAATCAGAGAGCACTCAGAGCAAGCGAGGGAATATTAAAAGCTCCCTTGCAGTTCAGAGCAAAGAGAGGCCTCTAAGTAGGGCAGATCTCCATTCCTGGCTGTCAGAAGGCTGAGTTGTAACATGAGCTGGGCTCCATTTGCTTTTCCATTTATATAAAAACCTTTTTGTTTCTTTTGTTATAAACTTAGACCTCCAGGATAAAGCCTGGAGGAAGGGGGGAGGGGGAGGAACACTGGCTGCCTGAAAGATGTAGTTTGTTGTTCAACCACCTTACGCAGCATACAGTTCCCAGCTATCTGCCGAGGTTGCAGCAGCCCCTCTATGCCAGCTATAATCTCCTAAAAAATAAAGTACTTGTCCACATCCAGAGAATCCAACCTGGTCCCTGCCCCCAAGGACTTTACATTGCAGAGGAAAGACTAAAGGACACCGGGGAAGAAGAGCGAGCAAAATTGTTTCCTTTTACAACACGTTTAGAGTAAGTCAGTCTTTAGGAGACATTTTAAGATGGGAAGACCTTAGCAAATCAAGACTTCAAAAGCAGCTCATGGCAGAGAGGAAGAAATCGATAGGCTAGGAATAGGGTAAGCATATTAAGAAAGCTCTGCATTTGGCATTACTGACAACAAAGGCAGCAAACCTTGGACGGCGTAAGATAAAGCTGGGAGAGGCTATAGGAAGGTATCTCGAGGGGCAGCTATATCTGTCAAGCACGCTAAGGGAAAATGGTAATAAACAAGAATAATGTATTGATCATGCAAGAATAGCATATATTGCTACCTTGCTTGATTTCAAAGAGATTAGAACAAGAATAATAATAAGTAGTAGGACATTAGAAGAGTTAACATGGAAGATGATGAGAGAAAACACAAATATAAGTGTTCTAATTTTCTGCTAGAGAAGACATATTCAGCTCTTAGTCAGGCAGGGAGGAAGCAACACAAGCCGTGTGGATGTATAGGTGAAGGGAACTATAAAGAAATTGAAAAACTTTACTCAGCTGAGACTTATGGGTAGTAATAAACAACAGCAACTATGCTCTACATAAAATCCATTTTCATCACTGGTTTTATGTAGAACACTTAACCAGTGCTCCCATTTTACAGAAGAAGGAAAAATGATGTACAGCTGGGTGATACAAATTACTCAAAGCTGACCAGGGTGGCAGTACAGGGGTGAGAACAGAAGCACGGTGCGTGGAAAACCCCACAGCATTTCACCTGTGAAGCTGCATCCCTGCTGAACCCAAATGCGGCCATGGCTAAAGGGAACGCAGAGGGAAAACCCTTTTGCCATTAGCAATGTAGGATGCATGAGGAGAGAAAATGAACCTCCAGGTGAGACCTTCCTCTACTCTCCATTGAGGAGGTCAAGTGTTATATACAGGGACTAAAAAAAATTCATTCTTACTCCAAATGTAAATTAAAGTATTCTTCAGCTCTTTACTTACTGCCATTGGTTTATCTCAGGCCTGTAAAGGCAGCGCAATTCAAAAAGAGATTGAATTGCAGTAGATAACCAATTACTAAATGACTATTTAGTACTGTACCTTGTTTACTCTGCTAAATTTAAATTGATAGAAGGAAAGGCGGATCTCAAAAATAAGCACCTCCAGTTTGGAAAGCAGTGATATGATTACCTCTCTGCATTTTGTATTAGCTCTATAACTTAAGCTGCTAAAGGAATTAAGCAAAATTTCCAAAAGGTAAATGGCCAACAAATTTCGGAGATCCGCAGATTGATAGGAACTTTTATTTTTGAGAGTCTGGCCTGACATGTGCCTTCTCATATAAATGTTTGTCGTCAAACCAGGACAATGTTACACAGGAGAGTTCTTCAGCATGAACACTTCAGTCGTGATCTATATTGTGGATTTTCAAGGCTATATATTAAAGGGGGAGGAGGAAGAAGCAAGTGATCTGGGCCATAGCTACTGTATTTGATAGCACTGGAGGTGGTAGTTATTCCTGGATTAAGTATATACATATCTCTGCCATATAAAATGGCAAGTAATTTATTACTGCACAAGCCAATGAAAAACCTGCTCAGAAAGACATGAAAAGTAGTGCAAACACATATATACACATTGAGGAAGCTAGTGAATATAGGAAGGTGAACACAAAGGCAGAGCCGTGTTGCTCAGAACCTGAAAACTGTGTGACATCTCTTACCGCACTCCGCAAGACCCCTGTGCTTATGAAAAATATAAGGGCCGAATGCTCATAAGGTTGGGAAGAACTTCATATGACTGCCATGCCTTGCTCCATTTGAACTTCTCCGCTTCCCCCACCATTGGAGCAGAAAAATCTAGGGCTGGGGGGCTGCAAAGGGCTGAGGTGAAAGCAAAACAATGGGAGAAACTGTTTTCTTTTTCTTCCCTCCTACGAATCCCGCAGGGGCCCAGAAACCACATTTTATATCAGATTTTGAGAGCTGAATTCTCAGCCAGTGTTCTGTAAAACATGCTTTTTCATGTTATAAAACCAGAAAATGCCAACAGCTTTAACATTTTAAATTCTATTCTGTTAAAACAGGCTTATTTCTATTTTCCCCTCGGTTTCCTCTTTTTTTTTTTTTTTTTTTTTTTTTTTTAATTGTTCCAAAGCCTATAGGGGCAAGTTTGACATTTGGCCAAGTTTCAGCATGAAATTTTATAGCCGAGATAATATAAACTTCTGTAAAATGAAGTAGCAAAATGTTGCCAATTAGCTTTAACAATAACTGGAAAGGGGAATATTGCTTCTGAAATAAGCCCCTTTTCTCTACTTGTTATTAACAAGTGCTGAAAGAGATTACTATTTTATAGTTGCTATTTCTCTTCTGCTTCTCCGTCCTATTGATTTATAAACATATAAATAACCTATAAAACATATCTAAGCAAAGTATTTAATAGCACAGACATATGCAGAGCAAAGTCTCAGAGTCTGCTGTCATACTGCTTTTCAGCAGCACAATTCCGTTCATTTAATTGACCTATTCCTGATTTCTAAGCCACAGAAGTAGAGCAGAATCTGATCCACAGAGCAATAGGATCTTTCTCTGTAAAATTTGGTTTTAAATGTTAAATAGTCAGTGCCGCAATGATCAAAAGATGCCACAACAGTAGCAGCATCTCTGTTATTCTGAAATTTTCTTGCTTGTAAACTTCAGACAAAACCTCTTTTTGTTTGTTGATGTGAGCATTTTAACAGGAAACAGGAGTTCAGCCACTAAAAAGCACTTTTTTTCCGACACAAATTTCACCATTGTACTGTGATTGACAGCCATCCCAATGTCTATAAACAACCTACAAGCCTCCCAAATTGACCATTCAGCTCCTGCGTCCAACATTTAAACACTGAGCGGTTTTTGCGCTCAATAAAATTCCTTTTCATTTCACCCTGGGTTGCCATGTCTCTTCAAACAGAGACAGAAAAGCAGCGCTCTGTGTCAGACAGATTTTAATTTTCAGTCCTCATCCATTCGTACAATGTAGACACAAGCAAACAAACCCTACCCAAAGCCTAGCAACCCGCAGTTTAAACAGTCAATGCGTATGAGCTACGGGATGAAGGCCTGGACCTGTTCACACATGAATAAAGAAGATTAAGATTTTCTTTCAAAGACATGAAGCCTTTTTGACAGCCTGTGTCAACAGCGCTGTCTGCCTCTCAATGTGAAACAGTCTTCTATCACAGGTTCCCACAGGGAGGTCTTGCTTATTAGCATGCTTTACACTTCCATTCCTTGTCAGTATTTAATTTAAGAATAAGGGTGCAAAGTTTTGCAAACTCTTACTTACCCACAATGAAAGGATAACTTACTGGAGACGCTGAAAGGAAATACCAGCTAACATGAACACCTACAGGGTACACTTTTAAAAGAGGATAACCTAGAAGGGGGAAAAAAGCGGTGGATACAGTCGTGTTCTCTATTCGCCGCTGCGGGAATTCACCAGTAAATTTGTATCACGGAGTATCTTTTTTAGCAGGTTACTTTTGTAGAATTCCCGACAGACTACATTTGAAGTGTAACACGTGCTACTGTGGAGGGCAATATTTCAACCAAAATTTTGGACATGAAACCAAGAAAATAATCCCTATCCAAACAGCAACAGTAATACTGACTGGGTTCACAGAGAAGCACAAGACTGAAAGCGATCTCCAAAGGCATCAAACTGAGTCCACCGCTATCACAGGCAATACGACATATAATCCTCCTCAAAAAGTGACCAAGCGCTCTTCCAAAACAACGCTGTGCACAACAAAAAGCCAAAAACATGGTTTTCGTTTGAAGAGAAAGATTAGTCCCGGCTGAAACAATTTAGATTCCATTTTTCTGAATGCATCACAGCACCAAGCCACCATTACATACCGATGGTATCGTATTGATGGTATCGTATTGTTTAAAATCAAAATATTCCAAGACTCCAATCTTGCAAACACACTTAGGGAGCTGTTTAGATAAAGAAGCGAGTGGTCCCAGTGAAGTAATTGCATCATGCAGATATAGAGCACATGCAGCTTTCAGGATTACAGTTTAAATTTCTGGAGCTAAAAGTAATAGGAAAAAAATGTACCTCCTTCAATATATATTCAAACTTTTGTTTTCAGGAGCAAACAAAAATGTTGAATGCTGTTTTAGCTCACTAGTTGGGTGAGACCACAGATTTGTTATCAATTTGATCACCTAGCTTAACATTAGGAATCTATTTTGAAATTATCACATGAGAAATTTAAAATATTCAGGGCAAAAAACTACTTCAACAAGGAGCTGATTATGTCTCATTGAAGTAAGCGGGAAAAGCTCCAAATTTATCCCAATATTGGACTTAAAACAACACGATTAAATGAGAATGGTCCCGAAAGCCAAGTCATAATCTGTATCATGGGAAGCAAGATCTCAGGCAGGAAAATTATACAGATCTTTTCCAAAACTGCTAAGATATTTCTTACCGTTCAAAATACTTTGCACCTAGATTTTTTAGGGATTTTTTTTTTTAAATCATGCAGCTGAAACAAAAGGAAATTAATGTTTCGTGGCTCTAATGTAAAATTCAACATGAAAGACAGAAAAGAGCTGAATGACCTGGTAAGTAGAAATAAACAGCTGAGACAAGGAAGGATCACTAGGATTACATGGATCGACATTTAATGCATCAAAAATCTTCCTTTAAAGCCATGTATTGTACACAGTAATGATTCATAGTCTTTCACAAGTATCTGCTTAGCAGATGCGTTTCAACAGTATTCCTGTTTTCTTCTCCGCTGTCTGAAAATCGTAATTGAGTGTGTGAAAGCTAATACAACTACACCAAAGATGCAATCCCTTTTATCCTGGTTTAGTACATCCCAAAGAAATATGCTAGGTTTTTAATTAGTTATTTCTAAAGCAGTACACTTTGAGTTCTACAATCTGATTCTAGCCAACATTTATTTCTGTCAAGCAAGTATGTGACTTAGTGCACTGCAGTTATAATTCATAACATATTTAGTTATGTTCTCAAAGCTACATATTTGTTTAACAGAAATAAATGTCATTTCAAGTTTTAATTTGCTAAAGTTAAATTTGTCTAGACATCTAGAGAAAAATTACATAGGTCAAAACACAAAGATAAATAAGTAAAGAAGATGTACAAATAGAGTATGTGTGCAAGAGTCTGGAATTTATTCTCTCCCATGTCAGTTATTTATAGGTATTAATTTTGAGAAGGAACACTAGGTTCTAGCAACAGTTAGCGGCAGGCCTATAAATAAAGCATCATTTCCACTATAAAAGAAAAAACCCCAACAAATAAACTTGTTGATTTTTATATTCTGATCAGTTCTTTAAAGTTATAACATAAAAAATGAAAGCATACGTCCATGGCTTTGCTTCTTTTTCTTTTTTTTTCCCCCCAAATTAATTCATTCACTGTCTCTTAGGGTCTCAGGATGCAGTCTTTTGTTTTGCTTTGTTTTATTTGAGACAGATGCATTACTTGGAATCAAACACACTTTTTAGGTTTAGATGTACAGTGCGTACTATTTGCAAGAAACACTCTCAAGGCAGTTTGGAGACCCATGCATAATTTCACTCACAAGCAGGCACTCATCAAAGCCACCACATTTGTTAAAAAAAAAAAAAAAAAGTCCAAAAAAACCCCTTGAATTATTTTTAGTTTTTGAAAAAAGGAAAAATTAGTGATTTCTTGACATTTTTGTGTTAATTTTCATCACTGAACAAGCTGTATAAAAAAGCTCACCAACAGAGAAATTTCACAAAGCCTTGTGAAGTCCCCTTTCAACACGGCTGCCATCTCCCCTTATTCTTTCCCAGTTCACCTCAGTGGGCTGTGTTTTCGCAAACGGCATTTCTAACCCTTTGTTCTTAATGGGATTCCCTCATCTCTGTCTCCTAACCAGTTAGGAGGTCATCCTTCTCCCTGGGAGCAGTTGGCTTTACTGTCACGGAGCACAATGGAAAATAGACACCCTTCAAGCAATTCTCTGAAGCACGAGCTTTGAGGGAATGGTGGTGCTGTTATTTCATAACTTTCAGTTGCAGCCGGCAGGAGTACATGCGACCACATAGATAAAATACTTCTCAGAAGTCCTCACGCTCACTGCATCCACTTGATAGATTAGGCAGAGAAGAGGAATAAACTTGTTTTAAGTGCGTGCCTGAGTGACAGAAGGGAAAATTTAGGAATGCATGTAAGGGGATGGGAAGTTGAGAGACCGGGCAAAGGCTGGCAGGTAGGAGGTGGAGGAAGCATGGGTGTTGCTTAACCGTGAGCGCTTGCTCCCACTCATTTTATCTGGGGTATCTTTGGAATATACTAGTATAACATGTAGGCAGAACTGGTGGCTGCCAAAGGCAAGAGTTAGCAAAAATTGTGTGTGACTGAAATGTTCTGGCAGTTTCAGATGTTTCAGTCATCAGAGAGAAATCCAAGCCCTGGTCATGTCGCAGAACTTCACACCCGTGCTCCAGCTCTCAAAGTCAGAGGCAGAGCCCTCGCAGGGACGTGCCCTTACCAGCAGTTTACACAGATATGCCAGGCTGTCCCACAGACACTGAAATTCCACAACTGAAATCCAACTGTAACTGTATGGCACGTGCGGGACAAAATTAGGGTGAACTGGATGTTCTAATTTTGTCTTTCTGTAACTTAGGGTTTGTAAAGCGAATAGCTCACATGGCTTACAGGGTTTCTTCTTTTTACTTTAATCCACATGCGGTACACCCATGCATGGTCAGGAATAATAAAAAAGAAAAAAAAAGACACATTCTAATTAAGGTTTTTGGGTTTTTCTTAATGTTTATCAAAATAGTGAAGTGTTTAAACTGAAAACCAAAATCACTGATTTTGAGACACTATTGCAGTACCTCACATCTTTTTGCATTCATCAAATCCCCTGCTCAGCCCACCACCTCCACTGGAGTGGAAGTTCCTGCCTTGCTACATAGCCTATGAGATTGCAACACCCCTCGGCAGCTTCTAAGGAAATTTTGGGTTGGGCACTGTATCCCCAAATGGCATCTTACAGGCAACCACTGGGTTTCAAAGCTGGCGTGACATCAAGGGGATCAGGATTCATGCCCCTCAGAGCTAGTGTCGGGGCTTCAGTTGGGATAGAGTTAACTGTCTTACTAGCAGCTGGTGTAGTGCTATGGTTTTGGATTTGGGATGAGAAACACTTTTGATAGTGCATTGGTGTTTTTAGTTGTTGTAGGACAGTCGAGGCCTTTTCCGCTCCTCACAGCGCCCCACCAGCGAGCAGGCTGGGGCTGCACAACAGGTTGGGAGGAGACACAGCCGGGACAGCTGACCCCAACTCACCAAAGGGATATCCCATGCCATGTGATGGCATGCTCAGTATATAAAGCTGGGGGAAGAAGAAGGAAGGGGGAGGGACATTTGGAATGATGATGTTTGTCTTCCCAAGTAACTGTTAGGTGTGCTGGAGCCCCGCTTTCCTGGGGATGGCTGAACCCCTGCCTGCCCATGAGATGCACTGAATGAATTCCTTGTTTTGCTTTCCTTGCATGTGCAGCTTTTGCCTTACTAATTAAACTGTTCTTATCTCAACCCATGAGTTTTCCTTACTTTTACTCTTCTGAATGTCTCTCCCATCTGAACTGGGGTGACGGTGGGGGAGTGGGTGAGCGAGCAGCTGTGTGGGTGTAAGCTGCCCTGTGGGATTAACCCACAGCACCAGTGCTCCCTGACACCCACAGTTCATAAACACTATTTCACCGTTCTCAGTCAATATTTTCAAAGGTAGTTTTACAAGCAATCCTATTCCAACTATAAACGGAACTACCCTGTGGTTGCAGGACATGTCCCAGCATCAGTGATGAATTGCTTGGCACGTCCATAGTGCCCAGCTACAGGAATACCACAGGAAATGTGAGGCTGCTCTGTTCAATTTTTTATCACACTACAATCTTCAAACCTTACTTGGTGACATTGGAAGCATGGCCCTTCTTCTTGTCTTATTCAGGCCTGCTCAGAGTGTGACCCAAAGGGTTAGATCCTCTAGCTGGTATCTCAAGTAAGCAGGTGGACAAGGATCAGTCAGGTGGAAATTAAGAAAGAGAAGTTCTCCGCCCTTGCTACTGTAAGGCTGGTTGACCATACTTGCAAGGGACCGTAAATTCATTCTGGAGATTTTGGTGTAGTAATGAACAGCCTTCCTTTTGCCACACAGCAAAATCAGGAGAAGGCAAGGGAGCTGGGAGGGCAGTGAAGGGTGAGAACAATCAGTTGAAGAAAGGGAGAGCAAAGACTGTTTATGCCATCTTCGTCCATGGAGCCATGGCCAGAGGACACCTGGCTTGTTTTTTAAGCCTCCAGTCCTCCTAGGTCCTGAATCCCGCTCAAGGAAGGGAGGAAGTAGGTGCAGGGACTGGGGTAGCTCTGGGCATGTGAACATTGAGGAACCTCTATCACACAAGAAGAAATGCTGATGATACCTGACAAATGGTGGTACCTGTAGAACAACCATTTTGTAGAATGAGTTTGTATGTTGGACCCAATTCAGCCTTGGGCTTTAATCCATAATATTTCAAAATTCAATAGCAGGTTATGTTCTGTGATCAAGCAGATTCCAGTTGCCCCAGTACTTGTTACTTTCACCAGAAAGGCAAACAAGGCAAAAAGCTGTTGCCTAATGTTTTCACAATTTATAGTGTGTTTGACATTCATTCAGTTTACCCATCTTGTTCCTAATCCTAAAATACCCAGCTTTAAAACAGGGTATTTTGCAGATTTTACAACTTTATAACATCTGCACCAAATATTGTGGGAATGCTTTAACCCAAGTTCCAAAATTATACATGATTTAATAAGAGAGTTGTTTATGTTGGTTAAACAACAGTCAGCTATTGAAAACAGATTCATGGAGGATAAACAGCTCTAGTATGTGAATTGTTTAGGTTTATTGCATTGTCCTTGAGTATATTTAAATATAAGTTATTAAATTAGTTTAATAAGCTAGCTTAGCCTTACAAACCTATGTTTGGGGACTCTGTGTAACATTTGATGGCCCAACACTAAGCCACCTATTAGCTTTTTCAAATTAACCTGTTTGAAGAGTAACTGATAAACAGGAACAGCATCAACAGGAAATGTTAAACAGTTATTAATGTGTTTATCTGAGAAGTTTTCCTGTTTGTAAATACAATTATTTTTGCATTGCCACTGATGATGATTGATTGTAATGAGTTTATAGCTTTCGTAACTATGGATCCACTTCACACAAGTGATCATATGTTTATGCTAAATTTTGCAGTACAGCTTAGATTTGGTCAATTTAGTACCAGTAAAGTTATTTAAGGTCCCGAAAGAAGTACAGCACGATCTCTCTTTGTGAAATAATTTCTTTTCATGGCTCCTGCTCCATGTAAACTCTTTTCTTTGCTATTTCAATGTAGTTTCAAAAAAAACATAGTAAAATGCAGCAATCTAAAATATCAGAAATGTATTGGATAAAACACACAAACAGGAGATGGGACTAGTTAATGTCAAGGTATCAACAATTAATGACTTTTTTATACACTGTTCTTTTGCATGCACTTTTTGCAAGTAGCTCGTCTATAGACTAGTGAGTGCATAGACCGTCTTTACAAAGCATTGCCAGCAGATGAAAAATAAGGAGTGGGATAGGGAAGGTGAGGGGGAAGAGGAAAGAAAACTATGTACAGCCATTAGCAAGGCATCTCTCATTTGGAGAATATGTAAGAAGGCAGATGTCATGCATTTGCTACAGTATATTTCCACCTTTTCTCTATTCCACATCCTCACACACAGCTCCGTATTCCTTCACCAGGGCAAAAGAGAGCTTAGCGGTGTTAATGTCAGGGTTGATGATTTCCCTCCAGTGTTCATTTTTCTGTGAGGCAACATATTCCTTTCTCTATCGGCAACACTTGGCTCGCTAACGGGAGAGTGTAACAAAATTTGGGCAAGAAGGCATCCAAGGTTTATAGCTCATAGAGCCAACTCTTCCCGCTGCTCTCTGCCAGTCTCCTAGCAGATGTTATTCTGCAGGTAGTGCCAGGGTCCAACTGCTGCTCCTGTTAGAAAAAGCCATTCAGCTCACCTGCTGGAGACAGGAGCTTTGCTATGACTACTTCTGCAGCCAGCTCATTTACTCTAACTAGAACAATCCAATCTCTCCCCCAGGGTTAAAGGACGTGGGACCGTAGGAGACGCAGATGCCTTACTGGATAATTGAGACCTGAGCGTGGCTAGACAGGAATTGCAGCCACCTGGTTTGCACACAGACGCAGTTTTTCTCCTGCCAGGGAGGCAGGCTCAATGCAGGCTTCTGGGAAAACATCATTTCATGAAGTGCCAAACACCCAGCGGTGGCACACTTCCTTCTTTGTTAGCTGCAATACGAAGCCAATGGTCTGATTTCTGCCATTCCAGAGACAAGGCTAACTGTCTCTCAGTGGATCCGCCATAGAACAGCAACGAAACAATGTGTTGAGAACAGATATCAGACAAGGTAAGAGCAAAGGGAGACACGCTGATGCTTCTTCCTCTGCAGCCATCAGCAGGCATGGAAATTTGAGCAGTCTTCTCCCAGAACAACACTGAAGCTTATGTGGCATGGCCACAACAAGCCTTACAAATGGTGAACCAAGCCTGACCCAAGACCACTAGGATCAGAATAATTACAAGTAATCATGTCCCAGATTAGTATCGCTAAAATCTTTGGCACTGCCACTTACCGCAGCTCCTTCAACACTATGCACAAGTTCTTGTTTAATACTGACTCACACAAAAGTGCATCTCATATTGAAGCAATACCACAAACCCTTCTCCACAGTTCTGAGGTCGGTTCTTTCTCAGTTCCAACAAGACCTTGTCATAAATTATCAGACAGGATGGGATCACAGCACGGCTGAGGACAGTCATGAGAAATCTGAAGTTGTTTGGTAGGTTTAGTAGAAGAACAACAGAACACAGATGAAGAATACAGTAACACAAATCATAAAGCCTTATTGTCGGTACTAGAAAAATCAACTTTTATGTGACTAGCCTCACCTTTAACAAAACATTAACTTTTTCCACAAGTGAAATATTGGGTGATTTGGTTGTTGGGAGCGGGCTGAGGTCTGATATGTCTGGTTAGTCTTTGGTGGGTAATTCATTTGGATCCTGAACACCTAAACCAGATGTTTGTATTTAATAGGTCAGTGAGTCTCATAAGCAAGTCATTATTTAATAGTAGAATTGGGTATTTCAACATCTCTCTCTCCTTTTCCACTACCAAGCAGACATAGTGTCACACATACATACTTTTATCACTTGTGTGCAGCATACTATAGGCATTTAATAGCTTTAAGAGTTGTATGTAGAAGACTGATGTAATTTTTTGCAGTTTATGAGAGCTCTAACTGTAGATTTATAGGATACAAAGGTTTAAGTATTCTATATCTGGGGCAGATTTGGAGGTGAAGCAAAAAAAGAAAGTCATGTTTGGAATATAATACAAGTGTGACACGAATACCACAACAGTCATCTGTTAAGTCCTCCTCCTGACTAATTTGGGTTACGGTTGTATTCATTAAATTGCATTCACAGCTAGATACTCTACTGAGCCTTTCTTTAGTGTGAATCTGGAGTGAATTTATTGGGGTAAGTCTGAGTTCCAGGTCTTTTTTTTTTTTTTTAATGTTCTTTTTCTTCACTGAATTGTTTTGGATTGACTCCAGTGTAATAGGGTAGGGTTTGGACCATCATAGCCTGTTTCAAAGATTCCAACAGGTTCAAACATTGGGTTGTAAGTGAACCTGTGATAGACATAATTTATGAAGAAATCTATTTACCAACTGAATTCAGATCTGTATACAAATAAGTAGAAAACAGTCAAGAACTGTAAATTTGAAGCTTATCAAATCTATCTTGCCTCTTTTTCTCCATTCTTCTCCTCCAGCCTGGAACAGGCTGCCCAGGGAGGTGGTGGAGTCTCCATCTCTGGAGACATTCAAAACCTGCCCGGATGCGTTCCTGTGCAACCTGCTCTAAGGTGTCCCTGCTCTGGCAGGGAGGTTGGACTAGATGATCTCCAGAGGTCCCTTCCAACCCTATGATTCTATGATTCTATGATTCTATGATTCTAGAAGCTGCCAATTCATGTGAAATAAAGCCAAAGTGGCAGGGCAGAATTTGGCTCCAAAACTACCACAAAGACAAAATAATCACTTTTCTTAATACCAATCTTATTTATTTATGAATGTTATATGAAATTTTGAATGGTATTCAGAATTCAGGAACATATTTTCATATAATCAAGAATTTTAGAATAGGATAACCTCCTGCTGAAATGACATTTAAAGACAGGTTTTAAAATAAAGGAATTGTCCATTAATATGAAAGAACAGATCCTTTTAGATACATAATTTATTTAAAATCAGATATTTAAATCCAGCAATATAACTGTACTGAATAAACATTGTCACATAGTATCAATAAACAGTTACATGTTGAAACAAATATCAAATTAAATATGGAATAAATTCATTGGAATCTCAAAGTTCACTGCATGTAAAACACAAGTGGTAACAATGCCTAATTGCCCAATTTTTTTTCCCCAGTAAGATTCTATTTTGAGATACTCAGAACTCTGCCATATTTCAGTTGTTCATGCTGAAGTATGTCCTGCTGTTTGCTTGCTTCAAGCTGAATTCTTCTAGAGACCGTCATCTTAAATGGTTTACCCATTTCCAGGAATAGTGATAAGATTAAAATAGTGCTGTCCATGTAAAAATGCTTCCAGCTGCCTCGTGAAGGAACTCCAGCATCCTCGCCGTTTGGAGCAGGGGCATGCATCGGCTCACTAGGTTTCTCTCTACAAAAATCTGCAGCAATTAAGAAGTTGATGGGGACAGCTCTGGAAAGCACATCGCTACATGCTCAGCACAGTCAGCTGGAGCCTGGCAGCTAAATTCTCCAAGGATCCTCTGGGCCTTGAGCGTGCCTTGTCCCCACACAGCTCCTGTGTGCTGGCCAAGGGGCAGAGCTGACAGTGCTCCTGGTTCTAGCTCATCTCTTGCACCGTATTATGTTTTTTTCTTAAAATGCCAACTTCTGAAGTCCTGCTGAGCTTAAGAGAATCTCAGCTGCCAATATTTTTCTAAAGGTTTCCAGCACTCACAATTACAATGAAAAGCCTGAAACATGCTGAAGTCTCAAAAAAAAGATTTGAAAAAAACCTCAACAACCAAAAATCCTAATAAAAAGAACAACAGAAGTATTTTCTTTTTTTTTTTTCTTTAACACAGTCTTATGACTGTAAAGGCAGTTTCATGATTTGTTGTGGTCTGCCTCCTTATTTTTTAAATGCTTGTGGCTGAGAATACTGGAAATATGCTGGCGCATCCCTGGGAGAAGCGCTGCAAGGGCTGGGGTAGCCTTGTCATGCAGTTACTCCAAAACTGAAGACATAAAACCAGTTTCTATCCAGTGGGCATGCTGTTTGCATTGGTACCCTGTCAGTAAAGGAAGAAACAACCTGATCCAAAGGGAAAGAGAGATGAGGAACCAAAAGGCATGTGTTGAGAGAGGTCAGAACCAGAAGCTGGGGGTCTGGACCAAAGCAGAAGGAAGCAGGAGAGGGCTGGGAAGCAGAAATGAACATATTGATAGCCAGTGGTGAAATTCCTCCCTTCAGAAATTTGGGAACAAGAGCAGCAGTCCTGAGTCCCTCTGTAGTGCAATGAAACCCACTGCTGTGGAAACCACTGCTAAAATGTGTGTCTGCACGCTAGGTAATAGCCTACCACTGCAACCGTGGACAACTCGGATGGCTGAGACCTTTGCTGAGTTTCCAAGCTTCTTGTTGACCCTGCAGTTATGGACTGGCATTCCTTCCCCTGCACCTCCCCTCAGTTTGACGTGTTATAAGAACATACAAAATAGAACCCAGAAAAACAAAGAAAACCCCCCCAAAGTGAAAAATGTCAGAATTAAAGTTGTTCAAAATCAACTCTTTGTACACGTTCATTATGGCAGTCTCTAATGACACTATTGCTCATTTCTTCCACAGCCTCCTTCGTGTGATTATGGAACAGGCAACAGCCGCTACACAGCTGGCTATTTCTCAGATCAATGCATTAAATATAGGATAAGGTTTTATTCATGGTCTTTGAGTTCTGTCTTAATGCTAGTACTACCATAAAGCTTCACAAATAAGTGTGATTTTCCTGAAGTTTTCTTTCCATTTCTTACAGCTGGCGCTAGGATTGGCAGTAGGCAGCTGTGAGAAAGTTAATTAAAAGCGTTTGATCGTCATCACATGAAGAACTCTGCGGCAGAAACAGAGGTAAGGACCAGTTCAATATTGGAGTGTTTTTCAGCTTCTTGTAGTACTAATATTGTCCTTTCTCTTCTTGAAAGCCTCTGTTTTATTCACTGACACCTTTCAGCTTCTGTAAAAACATATCAAGTGTTCCCACAAGCAGACTGATGCAATAAATCAGGTGGCCAAAGCTCTGTAGATGCAGGGCTGGCTCCTGCTCTTGGGATTTCTTTTTGCAGGTTATGTTGGCACCATGACTCCTGGCTCTGAGCCTGGCGGTGCAGAGAGACGTGTGACGCCCACCTCCCCCTCCCAGAAGGATGTCGTCGAGGCGACTCCGCAAGGTACAAGCATCAGGCCACATGGAAGAACAGCAGTTGACTGCCTGGAAATAGTCCAGCTAGAGCTGGACCAACAGTTGGACCTTGCCCTCATAAGTACACTACGTCCGTGCACTTAATAGGTATTGCAATTATCATGTAATTAAAGATCAGCATAACATGTACAAGTAGGTTGAATTAACATAACTTAGGCAGCTTTAACCCCAGCAATTTTTAACTTCTGCGTGCTTGACTTGCAATCTTAGCATTCCTGTAGCGTAGTTTTCTGGATGTAACAGTCTCTACATATCTGACAATATGTTTCATGCTTCATTTGCCAGAAATGTTATGAGCTTCGAGTCAACACATTAGGAGTATGTCTCTGTTTTCAGTGGCAAAAGGCCAACTTTTAATTTCACTTATTTGCCGCTGGCTAAACTGTGTCATTTCCTAAACATTTCTTAATTTTTAAAATAAATGTCTAACCAGTATTGCAATATATTGCAACATACAGTTCACATGACTGTAAGGGAGAATAGAAATATGTAGGTAAAGCACTATGTATGGGACAACTAGAGGTTTCTACTCCATTGTTATTTTGACAGTGAATTTTTTTTTATATATTCCTCTGCGTTTCAGTTTCTAAATATTATTTTGGGTTTGGCCCTAATTTGCCTTGAGCAGGATTCCGTTCAATTGGTTTTACAGTTTTGGATTCATGATATAAAATGTTACAGAATAAAACAGCAGTTTTATAAAACTACAAGGTAGTTTGGGTGTTCCTAGAAATATAGGTAGTATGGATTAAGGAGATTTGGCTGTGCTTAATAAAACATTTGGCTAAGGACAGCTTACAATGTTAAGAAATCAGATGATTTTACTTTCTCCTCAGAAGAGTGGATTAAAAAGACTCCAGCACTGTTCTTCAGCAGTGGCTATTGTCTATGTTCCCTATGTATGCTACAGATGTCAGCTTGTGGAGCATCTCTTTATTTTTAGGAGAAAACCTCCTCTAACATATCACTTTTTTTTTTTTTGTGAATTCTCTGCAATATTGAGAGTTTACTGACACTTGTGTGCATTTGCTCACAACAGTAGAGTCTCTGGTTGATAGATTTGGTTACAGTAAGGTTGACCTATCTAGAGGAACTGAGGACAGTTGTGATGAGAAGAATAATAAGAATTAAATGCAATCTGCAGTCAGATTGTAAACGTAATCTCTAAACAGAATTTGTTTGGAATAGCAAGGAAAATATTATTGCTGAACCTGCATCCAATTTACACCGAGTCACGTGACAGTTCCAGTATTCACCTGAGTGTTGCACCTTCAGGAAATGTACTTCTTCTTCAAGACTGAAGGGCTGGTTTGTTGCTGACTTTGATTACTCAGGTATTGCCATCATCACCTGAACAGACTTGACACCTGTTCAAGTCACTGAAGTCACTCCCAATAAAAAACAAGTTGTTCTGACATTCTCCAAGCTGACTTTTTCATTAATTTTAAGACTTTGCAATTAATTCTTAATTAAGTATTCAATTATTTTTAAAATCTTATACCATCACATATATTGAATAGCTTAAAAGAAGATGCATTTCTGCCGTAAAATAATGCCGCTGCCACCATACACTTAAGGAATATAGGATTAGGATTGAAAATAAGTGGAGCTATCATCTTTTGTTTTCAGCATGGCAGGCAGCTTAAAGCTACTGAGTATTAAGGCATCAATAAAAGTGTCCAAGACAGCAAATAATCATAATAAGTGATGTCAGCAATTCTTCATGACCTTCCAATTTTATAGCCTTTTATTTGAAATACATTAATAAAAGAACCCATAAATCAAGTCCTGGAATGTAATTAACGTGCTTCTTTATTGAAAAGTCCATTCTGTATTTCCATTGAAATTTCCACTTCATCTGTTCAAATATCCATTGCATTAATTCAGACATAGATCTAATGTTTCCATACTATGGGAGAGAGACAATTTACTTTAAATATACATTACAAGTATTTTTAGATTCTATTTAAAGCCCCAAGGAAATGTATATGATATGCACTCGAACACCAAATTAAGTCATTAAGATAAGCACAATTTTGTTAGTGTTAAATCAATTTCTAGTAAAAGGCTGCTTTTTTGTGCTGGTAATTTATGGAAAGATTTGACTGTTATAGCTCCCAGCAAATCCTTACTAGTGTGTCTGTAATCTTACTATGCTGAAAGTATTATAGATAGTAAAAAAAGATGCTTAGGCATCATTTTTAGAGAATGTACTACACCTTAAGGCATTGTGGAATCTTATTCCGCAAGAATATCGTTTTTCATTTTAGGGAACTTCCAAAACAGTACATGAAGTGGGCTCCCTCTTGCCTTTTGCTAGTGCTCTCTTGTCATGGTATAATGTGAACTTTCCACTCAGAGGAAAAAGGGGTAACAGAGAGATGAACCAGGGAAAAGATTCCATTAAAGGGGGTTTTGTTAGGAACCGTGTCACAATTCATTTCGTTAACTTGGACAATCCCAATTCTGTACCAGTTCACACTGAATATGGAGTGAATACTTTCCGAAAAAGGTACCAGATAAGATTTCTTACTTAAATTTTACAGGCCGTGTTCTCAATGATATAAACCAGTGTCATTCCATTTGCACCAGCCTGCAGCTCCAGTGCGGTACAAACCAATTTAAATCTGAATTACCTTGGTCCAGGCTTCATCCCTGCTCCTATCCTTGTCCCAGTCATACTCGACATGGCAGTGTGGCTGAGAAATGGCAGAGTGAGTTGCCACAGGCAGAAGACTTGCTGAAAACAACTCCACCACAAACATTTGAGGGGGGGATGCTCCCTGAACCACTCCTTTGTGCAGGCACTTGGGCAGGTCAGTGTGGCCTAAGGCAGAGGGAATAAATACCAGCTTAGCAGGGGCAGCCTGGATTTCAATCAGCTCAAGCCACTGTGGGACTCCACCTTTGTCACTCCTCGTCACTGAAACTTTTCGGCTGACAAGCCTAAATTGTATGGGGTTTAGGGAAATGAGCCTTGCCACCATAAGAATGGGGCGGTTTTCCAGGTAAGAGATTTTCAAATAACATATGATTTGTCTATAAACACTGAGATCTTGGTAGCTTGAGACGCTGATTGAGCAGGGCAGGTAGATGCAACAGATCTTTTCAATGAAATTACATTTGATAACAGAAAACCATAACTCCAGCTTCAAAATTCCCTTACAGAAGTTTAAAAAAAACCCCAAACAACAAACCTCCCAAAAAACATATCACAGACTTCTTCACTGCACAGATGTGCAACAGACATGTGGGTTAGTTGCTGAGGCTGCAGTTACAGTCTGCTTTGTAGTAGGATCATGAGGAACATGATATGTGGCTGTATCTATCCTGGCGAACCGTGCGGCCCAAGAGGAGCGGATCTGGGGAGCGAAATGGTGGGCGCCGCGGACCTGACTTCCAAACTGTCTGTGTTCTGGGGGACAGGGGACTGGTTCAGATGAGCTGTATTCTGGCCGTGTGGAACAAATGCCAGCGAGCAGTGGGGATGCATTAGTTCAGCTCCTGGAGCACGTTTTCTGGCTTGGCTTAGCCCAAAAGGCAGCAAGTCTGTGTGCTGGGAGAGCGCCCTGAGACGCGGACCGACAAGTGGGGATGAATGTCCTCAGGAGTGCTCACCTGGCCCAGGCTAAAATGCTCATAAAGAAGTGCTCACATACATGTGTACAAATGCCCACTGTGATGGAGCAGATGACCCTTTCTGGAAAGATATTGTCCATCAAGGAAAATTGCTGAAAGTTGTATGTGTTGAGTAAGTTACAGTGTATCTTAATTATTACTCCTTCACTTTTAGATAGGAGGCAAAGTTCAGCTTTGATACCTGTAATTGCTTTTGTTAATGGTGTTTTTTCTTCATGGCCAAATATTATATGAAACCTTTTATATCCTCTGGTTTATTTCAGGCATTTTGCCTGAGTAAAGACTTTAGGATCAGGCTTATAGATTCTAAATTCTTAAGATCCTTTGGGAGACATAAATCATGACTGCATATACCTTGGCTGATTTAAGTGAAAGAAAATACATGTAAGAATGTGTACTTGTTAGAAAAATATGTTTAAAGATATATTGAAAAATCAAGTCCTGTTGCACTGATGTCATCTACAAAGGTGGGGCACTGCCTGTGAGGTACTTCAATGTTTTGTGGGTTCCTATAAAACTTGGCCAAGGAGCAAAGGCATTTCAGTTTAACAAGCTAATAAATAGTTTTGAATAACCCACCTTGTGTCTCATAACATGTGGAATTAAAACATAAAGTAAAGCCAAGGGGGACAGAAAATAAAGAAACGCAAGGCTGCCCTCTGCCTCTTGCATTGGAAGGGATGTAGGTGACAGTGATGGAAACGATTGCTTTTTGATGGATGTGATCCATTGGCTTTTCTGCTTTCCACCCTCTGCCTCAGTAAATGGGGTAGTATATTGTATTACATAAAATTAAAAAGATATTTTGACACAAATTGAAGATTTATTGAACAAAAAAGTGCCGTGCAGAACATTTTTCGGGGAGTTGCAAGATATACACAGGTATGCAAAGACATTCGAACATCACAAGAGGAAATCATACTCTGTCTTGAGATCTAGCCTAGGATTGATAGAGTTGATTTGCATTCAACATTTTGGGTGGGACCGGCACTTTTCTCATATTTTTCTTAATATTCATCTAGGATTGCAAGAAAGTCACCTTGGTGTCAACATTACAGTGTCCCCAACTGCCAGATAACCAGCCAACACTGCTGTGATCCAACCAGACATTTCTAAAGCAGGAGAGGAAATGAAAGGAGGAGAAAGGCCATGTTCACGTAGGATGAAGGCATTTCAGTGGACAGACTCTGCATTTTAATTCTGGCAGTCGGTATTAAATTCAATGAAGGGATTTAGCCAGAGAACAAAGATAAGTTAAAGGAGATTTATCTCCAAATTTTTTTTTTATTATCGTTGGTGTAAGCTACACCTTTGTGATTGATAAGGCAGTGTTTAAGCTTTGGCTTTTAACCAGTATTTGCGAGACAATATTTCTTTGTGGCTGGTGTCTAGGGTAGGAGGAATAAGAGAAGTAGACGAAGGTAAGAGAACTCAATGGTATCCCAAATTATACTGTAATTGCTTTGATCTTTAATGACTTGGTTTAGCTTTTGATGGGAACCCTTAGGCTTTTGCATGTGGAATACCAGAAATAAATCTAAAAGAGTAAATTTTAAATATTAATTTTATACATGAAGTGTCATGCCATGGATAACATCTGCTTTTTAGCTTTAAAAGGCACAAGACTGAATCCTCACATAGAATTTCAACCAGTTCTTGTTGTACTTCATATAAGAGCACATGAGCACTATGTGACCACTGTGGGGCCATTATGCAGGTTGAACATACAAATCCTTAGGTGTCTGCCATCTTTAGTAATACCTGAGTTTCTCAATTTAAGGTAGGGAATTAAACATGCAGCAAATGAGAATCACATGGGTAACATTTGGAAAATAATTACAATAAGGATGTTGATGGAAATCATCCAAGAAAAGCTTTGGCAAAATGAGCTCTGAAGTACATTTCATCTGTGTTTACATTTTTAACACTAAAATACAAAGTTTATATTGTTCCCTTTTAGTCCTCCTGGGAAACAAGGGATATTTCTCTTCTATGTTTCCAAAAAAACAAAAATAAGATTGGAAATAAATGTTAAACTACTAGCTTCAGGGCATATTTTCATCTTGTTTGGAGCAATACTTTTTAATAGCATTAATAAGAGGTATACATACTGGGAGAATAAATCCACCTGGGCTTGTGTGTCAAAGGTAGGTGAGCTGAGCTCATGTGCATATGTCTTTGTCTATGTGGAAGTGATCCAAGCACTCTTTGTATCTGATATGCACAAGGACCTCAGTCACAGTCTTTGCCTCCACTTTGCCAGTTAGTCCCTGCATAAATAATTACGAATTTCTGTTACTTAACTATATAATACTTCAGAAATATGCAATAGCCCATATATTAACCTTTGCAGATTAATTTTCACAGTGAAAAACATGGAAAAAGGTACTTGCCAAAGCCTGCCTATGTTAGTATAGTACAAACACAAAGCTCAAAAGAGTATGAGATCTAAGGTGAAGGTGTTGTTATTACTTGCATTTATTTCTCTATTAGAGAAGCACGTACAACTTTCAAACGAGGATAAGGGCCTTACTGTAGCAAGATCTGCGCACAGCCCCAGACTTTCCCCTGGAGAGACCTCCAGGCCTTCCTTGTGTCCCAGACACTCACTAGTATCTGCCAGTGACTCAGGCTCTGTAAGCACCACACAGTCAGCTTCCCTTCTGCTGTCCAAATAAATATCAATAAAGTTAGGGGAACAATGGGCAACTTCAGCTAGTGAAATAAGGTAAGACAGCTCTTTAGCCAGAATAAACTGAGATGGACCACAAACATGACTTGAAGGTCTGTTTAGTTGATGAGTTTAGAACAGTCGATTTTTTGACTGATGTCTCGCTTAGTAAAGAGCACTGCAGCAGAGCAGCAGGGATTTAAAGAGAATAGATGGATGCCTGATTGGAGTTTTCTTATGAATGCAAAATGCATGTAAAAGGCAGCAGGTGATGGCTGCTGAGGCTGGCAAGGCTGGCTTGGCCAAGACAGAAGTCAGACATGGGATAAGCCAGCCGAGGATTAGCAGTGCAGGTAAGCAGTTTTGTCCACCACAGAAGTCAGTAGACTTATCAACGTAAAGTGGGAGGACAGGAGATTGACAGACTAGAAAGAAGACAGATCCTAGAGATTTTGTTCATTTTGACATTATGGTCGCTGAGGTTATGACTTTCTGTGTCAATAAACCACCTGAAACAGATTAAGTAGACTTTCTTCTGTAACCTAAGCAGGTATAATTTACACCTACAAGCATGTAAAACAACTAACATACATCCAGACACAGTTTTTAATTACACGTGCTACTAAAGTCACTGTGATTTAAAACATCAGGAGCTGCACTGAGGTTAGTAAGCACAGACCAAGAGGCAACAGCATAGATGACATCATTCAAATAAATTAGGAGAAAAATAAACAGAAGTAACTTCATTTTGTGAACTAGTAGTAGTGACATCAGCTCTTACAGCAAGTGCACCCTGGCTCTGTTAATACACAGATAACATTCAGGTAAAATAAATAAAGCTCGGTTACCAATAGTCCACCCTTGAATACTTCATTACAATCATTAAGATAAAATTAGCAAAACAATTACAGCAGAGTCTTCATGAAAAAGACACAATTTTATTCCACGAGAGTACTTGTCTTCTAAGGAACACTTAACTTCAGAATACAAGTTAAAAAAACCTCTCAAAAGTCTTCCCCTGCCTCTCTAATTATGTATATCCTGCCATGGCAGATCACACACACACTGAAGTGCAAAAACATTCAGAAAAGGGTCTGGAAAGTTCACTTGTAAATCATAGAATCAAATATAATCTAAATGGCTTAAGGCTGTCAGAACATGCGAACTTCCTCCAGTGTCAGCAGTGGGAAAACTGTATTACGTGTAAATTAAACATACGATTTGCAAACTGATAGCAGCTGATTAGACTCTTAGCCCTCAAGCTTAGCTTGGTTTTAGCTCTGCATGTATTCAAAGTACCAAATTGTAAGTTAAAGAATCTGCTCCTAACCTTCAGTGCTCAATGTTCTGGAGAGAAACATCAGTCTGTGTGCTCCCCTAATTCTAAAGTCTCCCAGTATAAAACTGAGGCTTCACCCTTTCATTTTACAGGGTCTCTGGGACATGAAGTGACAGGACTGCCACCTCTGCACAGGGAAAAGGAAAGAGGGTCTCATGACTCCTCCAGAAAATAGAACTTTTACTAAGATAAAGGAAATTTCACCTTTCTTATTTTTGGACAGAAAAATTCACTGGCAAAGGCCTGTTCATAGCAGAGGTTCCTGTAAAGGTGAGTCCACATCACTGGTAGAAACCAACATGCGGATTCCTGTCTTTAATCTAGCTTTCTGGATACCTCATGAAAAGTTTTGGCAAAGCTTAGTAATAATAACCCTGAGGAGCCTGGGCTACCCACGTGGCCTATAACCACATTTCTAGTTGGCTTGTGAGCGTATCCTGAAAACATCTGGAATTTCTGGGTCTTCACTGTACCAACAGCCTCACTAAACACAGCCACACCAAGAACGATGCTGAACTCTTCTCATTGATTTTCCTACTCAAAGACCCTTTCTAAAGGGCATCCAAAAGACCATTTAAAAAAATTTTGTTCTACTTTGTGCTCCAGTGTGCCTCATGTTTTGCCCTGTCACGTTGTGTGCTTACCTTGCGAAGTAGCTACCATGTTCCCTCAAGGCTGTCACGTCTGTTCTTTCTCAAACTTTTTAAAGTTTTCCCTTTTGTTACAACTAATCTGGAATGTTTGGCCAACACTAGAAACTCTTGCAGAACGTGGTGTGCTGTAAGGGTTTTCTGAAAAGAAAAAAAAAAAAGATTATATCAGGGCTGATGATAAATATCAGCATGAGGGACATATATGAAATTAACTCTCTCTACTTTTGTCATCCTCTGGGACAATAAGAGGACTGCAAGGTCATATCCCTCAAATAATTCACAGCTTTTTGGCACTTTTTGAAGTGATCTATTACTCAGTAAATTGGCTTTCTTCCACTATTGATTTTGAGCATCACACATTTTGTGGAATCTTTCTCATACTTCAGGAAAGGATCTTCATTGCATCTTTACACCGTGAGCGTGTCAAAAGAACCTCTGTGACAGTAAAGCCAGATAGACTCACACTACGTGCAGTAAATGCTATGGTTAAAAGCCCTTTGAAACAGATTTCTGTCATAAACAAACTGCTCCCACTGGGCTAAATTTTACATTCACATATATGATGTTACAGAAAGAAAAAGAAAAACCCCACAAGCTCTCTTACTAACTGATGGGTACACTTTTTATTTACTTCGTGTGCAGTTTATAGGAAAGTCAACGGGAATGAAAAAGTGTTTTTAAGTTGCCAATTGATAATATGATTTTGTGCTTGAAAGCAAATCACAATCGCCCTTATAAATTAAAAGCATCACAGATAACTTATCTAATACACTTGCCAAGCTTTTTCTTTCTGTCAGTTTAGATACTGTATTAAAAACCAACTTGAAATAATAGAATGGTTTATGAAATGCAGCTACTGTCTGTTCTACATTTGTATTTTCAAGTAAACTTGTGCCAAAAGGAAAGCTCACATAGAGCCAGAAAGTCTGTATGAAATCATTTACTACCCCCCAAAAATGCACTGAAGAGAAATTAAGTTCTGAACTTTCACTAATCTCTAATAGGGCTCCCTACAAGAAGTAGGTTATTGTTCATGGGCCAACGCTAAAAATGTGATTAATTTAAATTTGTGAAATATGCTTTGATCATAATTATTACATATTGGAATGAATCATTAAAAAAAAAACACTCTCATTTGCGATGGGGTTGCAAGTAGACTGTTCTACAACAAGGTGTAAGTGGGGTGGAGTGGTTGGAGAGAAGAGAGAGGCAGCAGGTAACTTGCAAAACAGGATGGCGTGACTTTGCATGCACTAACATTGATTGCAATAAATCTTTACTACTTCAAATCAGACATTCCAGTGCTCTATCACTGATCAAATTCAGATCTCAAAATGCCGCAGCCAGAAAGCCTGGTTTCAATCCACCATTGGAATGGGGACATGGGTGAAGGGAGGGAAAAATGAGCTAAACTGAAGATGATGAGATCAGCTTTTAAAGTGCAACATAGTGTATTTTAATTGTGGTTTAAAATATATTGACGCATAAATTCGGGATGTCAACTGTCACATTCAGAGAGACAATATGAGGTTATTCCAATCCTGGTTAGTGAAAGTGAAACTCTAACCCAGTAACATGATGGAAAAATAGGGGTTTGGAATCAAATTATATTAAAAAAAAAGAAAGAGGTGACTGATTCAAATCATATTCTGAGAAAACTCGGAAAATACCAAACAAATCCAGCCTTCAGACTGCTCCTCTCAGAGTCCAAAGAAAGCAGGGGCTACAAAACTACAGCAAAGCTGCAGCAAATTTCAATTGCTTCAGCTCTGGCGTGTTGGCAGAGCAGAGATGCAGAGTGCGGGTGGGCACGTCTTTGTCCAGAGGGAGTGCTGAAGTCTAGTGCTGTCTTGGGACTAGCGGGTACGGTAGGGATTGTCCAAGATAAATAACTGATTTTAATAAGATGTAAACTAGGTAAACATTATTACATTAACCATTACATGTCTGACTTTAACAGTCAGGTGCCTCAAGGAGATCAAAAGGGCTAGATTACAAAACTAGTGTAAATTAAAGTGGTCCAAAGTTCCACACCTTTGCTGATTTCAGTGCTAATGGAGTCGGGGCTTGCATTCAGTTCCTAAATTAGGTGGGAACTGAAGGAGTTGACAAATGTTTAACCAATATCTCCTACCTGGATGTTAACCTCCATTAACCAATTCAAAGGACAGGGACTCGAAAAAAGAAAAAACATCTCCAAAAGCCTCTACCAGCCCACAAAAGCATTGCTCCGAGACCAACATTATCCTGACCAGCAGACTCAAACAAGCATGCAATAATTACTGCCCTCTTAAAACTAAACTTGTAAAAACATTAAAAAGTGATGAGATGTTGTTTAAGGCATTTTGTTTGGAGATGTTTAAGTACTTGTGAATGTAACTAATGACAGTTTTATATAGTGACAGATTAAGGCCAAGTCCTCTTTCGTAGCTGCAAATGCTCCATAGTAACAGCATCCTAAATAACCATTGTCAGAGCACCGGGTTTACTGTTATTTACTCTCCTCCTTTGAGTGCACGCTTCCCAGTTCAGGCATTGTTGTGAGGCATAAGCAAACTTCCCAACTGCTTTCTGGTCTCCTGCCTGTCCTGACTCCTGAATCTGGAAGAGGGATGCTCTCCCAGATGGTATGCTGCAGAGTAACAGGCAGCAACAGGGCTAAGGAGAGCAAGACTTGGAGTCTTCAGGTTTTTGGAAAAAGAGGGGTTGTTTCCACAATAAAAGGTACTAAGAAGGGAGGAAGAAGGGGGGGGAAAGAAGGGAAATGAGGAGGAAAAAAGGAATTTCTGAGATTGGGCTTTGCAGCCAAACAGATGTTAGACTCGATGGCCAGGGCAGGTAGTTTGCAAGACCCTGACATTTTGCTCAACCCAGGTCCCATTTTGCTTTAGTTTCTTTGTGAGTGAGCCTTTATCACTCACAAACGTCTTCCTGTTGCTAACCACAGACTAATTCAGGAGACATTTTCAAGAACCTACATAGAAACTGTAAGAAAACATATAGAAAGCATGGCAAAGAAGGCAGGGTACGGGATAGAGAGGGAAAAACAAAACAGAATAAACTAAGCAGAGGTATACTCCTCACTACTTCCAAAACTATATAAAAAGAAGAAACAGATCTAAGCCACTGCCATAAGTGCAATGTTTGAAGGGGGTTGTACAGCTGTGACGGGTACAGCTGTGGCGGGTACAGCTTCCAGACCCGAGCAGAAAAAGAGCCTGGTTCCAGCACTACTTAGGAAAAATATGGTGTCCAGCACACATTAAATCTTGCAAATAATACAGCAGTCCATCATAAGTGGCATATATTTCTGAGGGTGGAGAGTGGAAAGAAGTTCAAAATATGAGCTGAATGCCATTTCTACCTGAACATAGCCCAGGTTTTTAGTAAAATTGCTTTTAAACGTGTATGCCTTCAATATCAAATTAAACACATCTTTTAGAAGTTTATACTCATAGTGTCACTACCAGCTATAGAAGTTTTTTCACAGAGGTACAATGACTACAGCCCTTTCCAGCACATTACTGAATCAAAGGACATTGCTCTAAAAGTAGCAAATGAGATTTGAGATGTCTAATTGTTATAGAAGGGTGAATTTATTAGCTCAGTTTTTCCTAGTATGTAATATAGCTACATCAAAGCAATTAGCTCCATTAACATACCCTTTTTGACTAATGTGATTTGTGATAGGCTTCCTATACACAATACATACAGTGCTATATACAGTAAGTAATTAATAAAAGTCATTTAAATTGTTGCATAATGTAGAACCCACCTGAGACTGAACAGAAGTCCTAGATGCACATAAAAAATAAGGGAATAAACCATAATACAAATGGAAATTTACTTCATCATAAAATACTTGTGAGGAAAAAATATTTTGGGGTTTGGAACACACCAGCCTGTGTCCCGTAATGAAGCAAATGACACAAGCCTACTTTCCTCCCAGCTACACAGGCTGAATATTGGGACTATTACAAATCCAAGAAGCAGAGCATAAATATTTTCAAAAAATACACCTAGTACAAATGTGCTTCCTAATGATGCTTATTTCTTCCCATTTAGGAAAGCACTGTCTATTTTTTATACAGGAGGGTAAAATAAAATAGCTCCACTGCTTTCCTCTTTTTGGAGTACCCAATCTTAGCAATGAATTTTAAACAGCAGACACAGTGGGATATTTCTATGGTATTCCTTTGTCAGGGAGTGGGTGGAAAGAAGGAAAATTTCTTCTGCAGCTATTGGGACTACAATACCAGGCTTGCAGCAACCATATGTTTGCCTGTAAGTAACCTGGCTATACGTAGAAACCGATCGCTATTCAACAATCCAACGCAATACTTTTTATTCCTTTTGTGGTTGTAATCACATTTTATAGCAAAATAAATGCCTCCCCCTGAAACTGATTTAATGGGGAGATCAGGGCATCGAACCAGGGCAAAGCTTCATGCAGGTAACTGGACCTGTGACCTACCCATGTGCGATAACCAGAAGGATGTTTTCGGCGTAGTTCAACCTTCATAGCACAGCTGACAGCTACTGAGCCCGCTCACCTGCTCACCTGCATGTCTATAAGGCCAGTAGACTGTGGTTAGAGTATAAAACGAAAAGAAACATTTAAACTGTGCTGTGTATAAAGCTCTGCCATTGCTTTTGTGGCTGACTTTAGAGACAATCGTGTAACTTACCATTTATAGTACAGACTGTAATACAGACTATAATACAGATTATATCATATGGAGCAAATGCAAGCAGGAACACCAGGCATAAAATGGGTCATTTATGTAAAAAATGGAAGGAAGGAAGGAAGGAAGGAAGGAAGGAAGGAAGGAAGGAAGGAAGGAAGGAAGGAAGGAAGGAAGGAAGGAAGAAAGGAAGGAAGGAAGGAAGGAAGGAAGGAAGGAAGGAAGGAAGGAAGGAAGGAAGGAAGGAAGGAAGGAAGGAAGGAAGGAAGGAGGGAGGCCTGTTCAGCTGTTTGAGAGAGCATCAGTGAGTCCCTCCAGAAGGTACTTTCAAGCTGAATATCCTAATGGTTGGAGAGAGCTCCTTGCAATGTCAATCAGTGAGTGCAGAGCCAGGCTTAAAACCCACCCCTGTATCCCATTTTTCCTAGCTGGCTAACCCCTTTTGGTAGCTTTCTGCATCATTTTCTAGATATGCTGGATCTTACCATGTCGTACCTAACTGTCCTTGTGCCCTCTCTGGAGACTGTGGGAAGGTCACTCCCTGCTCTGGGTACCATTCCAGAAGCAGGCTTCCAAAAGCTGGCATTTCACTCCCTAGTGACAAGGTTCTTCAAATCAGTATTGAATTTGTTCCCTAGTAAGATTGTGCATGCACAGGTACAGAGCAATGCTATGTCTTAGCTCTGTAGCCTTTATCAGAAGAGCTAAATTGCCTTTCCAAAGAACACCTCACAAATATTTATATGCTTATTACAGGGATTGTTTTGTACAGGAGATATTAAATAAGTCAGTGTGGCACTTCCCTGGATTAACGTAAGATCCAGAAATCTAAATGGTTGAACATGTCACCAAATGACTATTAGTGTTCTCGATTGGTCAGGACAATTGTGTGATCTAGAAATGTGATTTAGAAATGTCTACACTAATAATTTCTAAAGTTTGCATTGCCTTGGCTTTCTCAGACCTGTTTTTCTTGCTCAGTGAAAACACATGGCAGGAGGCCAGCAGTACAGAATAAAATAGAAGGATGACCATTTGCACATCTATTTTTTCTACCAGGGCTAGTTACCGATTTGTCAACTCTTCAAAACAAATTTTAGAGAGACTTTATCAACTCTTTCACAGAGCTGCTCAGAAGTAGACAAAAGCCAGGAACTTCCTGCGAAATATTTCATCGTTGGAAAATATTAATTACGGAATCTTCCTCTAGGAACATGCTCAGCCTTTACAAAAAGGTTTCGATGCAAAAGTGAGCAACCACGAACCCATTCAAGCATGTGTGCTCGCTACTAGACCATTAACTATTCTGACATAGCTCTTTTGACCGGTAGGGCAGTTCAACATTTTATAAAATTTCAGTATTCACAAGCCTAGAGCAAAACCAACTAAACAAAAAAAAAAAAAAAAGGTTCTGTATCCTGCTGCCTAAAGCGCTCAAGATGTTGGAAAATCATATTCAAAATCTTGTTCTGATTCAGGATGAGCAAAACCATGCAGCTGCCTTTCTGTAGGAAGTATCTTAAACACCAGAGTGAGCTAGAGAGTGAAAGTAACCATTTCTCTCACTTTTGGAAAGACCTTCATCTGAGTTCAGTGAGGACTAGGACACCACCTGAATTCGCAGCCTTTCAAAAGACAGAATAGTTGTTTTTCTGCTGAGGACCTTGCTGGATTTAGCACCTATATGTGCTAAAATCTATACATTGGTTTTCTGTCTCAAAAGATTCAGGACATTTTCAGCAAGGCTTTCGACACTGTCTCCCACATCATCCTCACAGGCAAGCTTAGGAAGTGTGGGCTAGATGAATGGACAGTGCAGTGGATTGAACAATGGCTGGCAGATATTGTTCAGAGGGTTGTGGTTAGTGGTGCAGAGTCCAGTTGGAGGTCAGTAACGAGTGGTGTCCCTCAGGGGTCAGTAGTGAGTCCACTCCTGTTCAATATATTCATCAATGACCTGGATGAAGGGATAGAGTGTACCCTCAGCAAGTTTGCTGATGACACAAAACTGGGAGGATTGGCTGACACACCAGAAGGCTGTGCTGTGATACAGCGTGACCTGGACAGGCTGGAGAGTTGAGCAGAGAGAAACCTTATGAAATTCAACAAGGGCAAGTGTAGGGTACTGCACCTGGGGAGGAATAACCCCATGCATCAGTACAGGTTGGGGGCTGACCTCCTGGACAGCAGCTCTGTGGAAAGGGACCTGGGAGTCCTGGTGGACAACAGGCTGACCATGAGCCAGCAATGTGCCCTGGTAGCCAAGAAGGTGAATGGCATCCTGGGGTGCATCCAGAAGAGTGTGGCCAGCAGGTTGAGGGACATCATCCTTCCCTATTCTGCACTGGTGAGGCCACATCTGGAGTATTGTGTCCAGTTCTAGGCTCCCCAGTTCAAGAAGGACAGGGAGCTGCTGGAGAGGGTCCAGCAAAGGGCTACTAAAATGATTAAGGGATTAGAACATCTCTCTTATGAGGAAAGACTGAGGGACTTGCGTCTTTTTAGTCTGGAGAAGACTGAGGGGGAATCTTAGCAAGGCTTACCAATACTTAAAGGGAGAGTGTCAGGGAGATGGGAACAGTCTTTTTTCAGTGGTGCCCAGTGATAGGACAAGAGGTAACGGGCACAAACTTGAACATAGGAAGTTCCATCTTAACATGAGGAGGAACTTCTTTACTTTGAGGGTGGCAGAGCACTGGAACAGGCTGCCCAGAGAGGTGGTGGAGTCTCTTTCTCTGGAGACATTCAAAACCCGCCTGGATGCCATCCTGTGCAGCCTGCTGGAGGTGACCCTGCTCTGGCGGGGGGGTTGGACTAGATAATCTCCAGAGGTCCCTTTCAACCCTGACCATTCTGTGTGATTCTGTGTGATTTATTGTTAGTTGTTAACTTAGAGCTGTTAAAATTCAAAATTTATGTGCAGACTCACACAAAGTGGGGGCTGTGTGATTAACTCAGTATGTTTTGGGTATGAAAATGAGATTCTATGAGTGCTGAGATAATCTACATAGGCATTCCATTAAAGGAATTGAGTATTCTGTGCATTACACTGCTTCAGTGTCCATGTGCAGTCAGAAACTCACCTAGCAGTTTTTATTCCAAAAAGACAGGAATGAAAAAAAAAAAAAAAGAGAAAAAAAACCCAGAAGATAAGGATGAGTGGGTTTCCCTAAACTGTGGGGCTCTGGGAAAAAGTACAAGAAAAATCTTGTTGCAAAAAGTTTGATCCCACATCCAGATCTCTCCTTGCTCTTAGCGGAAGTAGGAATACTTAACATAAAAATTTAAAAGATAAAAGATGAAACTTGATTTTAGCATAGCTGGAATTACAATTTCACTTGGCAAATGCTAGTATGAGTGTCAAAATTGAGAAGTAGCAGCTGCAATGCTGGTTTGTGTTTTTAATGTTTGAGTTTTTATAAAATGCCTGTGTTCTGTACAGGAAAAGTGTCTGAACTATTAAACTTTGTTATTTCATAATACAGTGTAAGTATGAATGAATGTGCTTGAAGAGGTTCTTTAACCAAGAACCAACACCAGACTTGAGACAAACCTTTTTTAATTACCTGTCAAGTTAGAATAGATATAGTTTTGATGTTTTTATAAGCAAAGGTCATTAGAAGTCTACTATGATCTCTGTGGGATTTTATTGATAATGGGTAGGAAAAGAAGTAGTGCTGTAATCCAGACAGGTTCCATGGGGAATCTAATAACCTGGTATTCAAAAATATTTCATACAGTGATTCATAATAAAGGCATTTTCCATAGCTTCTAGATGAACAATAACAGAGAGGCCTCAAACTCTAACAACTGTGTTGGCTCAGCTTAAGAATAAAATTTTTGTCTACTCTATTATTCACTATTCTGATATTAGTAATTAATAAAAGGTTAAATCACTAAATAGTTTAACATGAACAACATGAAGTATGGTATAGTCTATATAGTCTCTTCTTTAAATCAAACAGGAATGCACAAATGCCTTCCTGTGAAGCTGGTTGCCGCTGTCAGTATATTTTATGTTTAGGATGTGAATAGGAAAGTATATTTGAAAATGGATCTCTTTTAGGTCACAAATACTATCAAATTTTGACATTTGAATGGACTGATTCGTCACTGCTACAATGCTGATTTAACGCAATCAGAAGCATAAAGCAAACTGATTGCAAGGCTCATCCTTTGGTTAGGTTACACCAATACAGTTTAGTTTAGATGATTAGTTTGCGGTTATCCTGCTTTGTACCCCAAGGACCTTGGTAATCAAATGGAGGGAGCCCTTAAAATGAGGCAGGCTAAAACCAGGAACTATTCTGCATGCTTTAAATCTCGTGGCATTCTCATGGTTGTCCTCTTGGAATAAGATAGCATCAACTGAGCCAACAGCACATATGGTATCAGCTGATTTGACCTGTCAAAAATTTCAAAGTGTATAAAAAAAAATTAAAATCTAATCATCATCCCTAATGGAATTTAATTCAGCATTTTAACATTCATATTTAACTGGAGTAAGATATTAAGACAAAGCTTTTTAAAGTATAATACTCTTAGTATGGAAATGTTTTAAAACATGAATTTAAATTTAAATGTTTAAAACATTTAAAACACATTACTAAAATTTTTCATTGAACCATTTACTTGTATATGCTGTTTAGCAACACACAAATCCAAAAGAGATTTTTTTCAATTGATAGAGAAAGATGCCAATGGATGAGGCTACTATGAATCGCAACAGTACATCCAGCTGGGCTTCAACCTTAATTATTATTGAAGCCATACCACATTCCGTATTTCATTTGATCTTGTTTTTATTATCAGCCACCCAAAGCCAAAGATTTTCTAATATAAATATAAATAGACAGGAGACACTATGAAGGATGCCTCTCAGATCTACTAAACCCAGATTTCACCAGGACCTGACTTCCCAGTGTTGTACACAAGTTAAAATCAGAGCATATTAGTTGGGTGCTGCACTCGTGAGGAACAAAAAGGCCGTGTCATTAAATAGAGCTACATTCTCAGTTACTGAGAAAAAGAGTAAGTGAAATTTGATCAAGAGCCATTCTTCAAACATGCCTATGGCAAGAAAATACTATTGCTATAGTGTATCCAAGATAACCTGTATTCAGCATTGAGTTCTACTCATTTACAGCATTTAAAATCAATCAGCGTATACACATGAAAACAAAGGAAGATCAGGCGTAAATAAGGTTAATACTGTATCCCTGATAAAAAGTAATCTTATCAGATCATGACCCATTTTCTCTGGATGTTCTTGATTAATACGCAGTTTTGTACAACATAACTCCTTACAGTATCTTGTTGTGCCTGTTTAACAGCATGTTCGTGTACAAGTGCTACTGGTAACCAAAGTTAAATCAGATTAAAGTTAAATCAAAGTTAAAACGCTGGAGGAGGTTCCCAAGATGAGTCATGTCACAATTTTTTATCCCTCAGTTTGCTCCTTTGCCGTGGAAAAAGTGTTACTATCAAGCCCAGCATCTGAGCAGTCTGGTGTGGAGCTTGGATATGTATCCTTCAATACCCAAATGCACCAGCATGGCTATTTCTGGAATTGCACCATGAATCGGGCCATGTGAAAATACATACCACTTTTGTGCTTGCTGCTTTTTCCTCCATCTTGGAAATTTTTTTCTTTGGTTCCAATCCAGCTCACGTTGCAACCACCACAAACTGCTTTGCCATCAGCAATGGCAAATCCATCATGAGGGGACGAGGGGCAGCAGTACTTTAATGAGTATTGTTGTAAGAACTTTTTAATCTCAAACCAAATGACTGTCAAGAAAAGTCACATTTGATTCTTGTAATAGCAGGAGAGTCCTAGAGTTCTACAGAAAGCTTGTGACTGAAACTGTGTCTGACCTGCATTTTATTTATATGACAGGGGTCCTTGTTCTTTGTGCAGGGAACTGCAGTCAGTTCCAGGAATAGACTAATCAGACTGTAATCTTTTCCCTAATTTCCAGCTCTGTTCTTCCCAAGCACACAGTCAACAGTGCCACTTAGACATAAGGTCCTTGGACCTTGTCTGAGCTCCCATAGGCACCAGTGGAAGTTCTGTAAACCAGGAGTGCTCAACACGTTCGTCTGGCAGAGTTGTGAAGCAGCACATTTGAAAGGCAGGAATGTCAATAAAAGCGGAGAATGACCAAAAGTTTAATCTGAGGATTTTATGTAAGGCAAGGCACCTCTTAGACATGCAATCTATCTGATTATTTTTAACTTTCATTCTCTCCTGAAGGACTTGAGGAATAGTGGATGAAAAAACCCAAAAGCTTGCATGTGGAATTACAGACCACAAGAACGGAAGAAACCCTCACCCAATGGCATGACAATGGATGTAATAATAATGCATGTTTTATGGAGAAAATAAATCACTCAAACAAGTGACTTCTTTTTGCCTTTTGGTATACTTTTTGCATGCATAGACGGTCACTATCTTAGGAATCAATTTTGGCAACAGTTGTTTCCTATTCTACCATCACAACCGTTACAGTACGGACAAGCCCGTTTCATTTAACACAAGCCATCCCTCTATCAAGTCACCCAGAAAAGTTCTTATTTACAGCCTCCTCTGGCAACAGCAAACTAGTGGCTGAAGGGGATCAGGGATTCCATCACATCAGGGAAGCACAAACAGAAACAGCTGCTTTTTCTGCTTGCTAATTGTAAAGAAGATAGTGCCATGCAAAAATTTATTTTAAAAAAGGCCTGGAGATTTTCCAGAGACCCTTTTAGCTAATCTTTCAATGCACTGAGTGGTATACAGCTAAGTGAGCTAAGTTACTCAGCTAATTGGCAACTAGGTAAAGTAACTTCTCTTTTCCTTTCTGGATAAAGAGTCAAACTATTCTGGGAAGTCTGTAAATGTTCAGTGAAACAGGCATTATATCTGACTTCAGATGTTCAACTTAGAGCTTTTTCTAAGTAAAGAAGATCCAGACTTCTTAATCTGCTAAAAAGAGACACCAGCATGCTGTTGGTATCATTTTAATTGCCACAATATATTCATTAAATTTAAGGGATTATACGCAATAAATAAATTGGCAATAATGGTACTGGCAGTTTATTCTCCCTTCTGTTAGGTGGTATTGCAATCAACTCTCTTGGCGTCTAAGAGAAGCCTTTCCTTTTTTATTTCATCCCAGACGACTAATGAAATCTGGAAGCAAAAGGTGTGAAATCCCACTGCTGGAAAATCAATATCAAAGCTCTTAAAGTTTTAGTGGTATTGGTCTATAGCCTATAGTTTGAAGTTTCTCATCACTTCAGTCTAAGAACTATATTTCTCTTATCAGTCAAGTTCCCTTTTTACTTTCATCAAAGGCAGTAAAAAGTGGCCCTACCTGATTGTAAAGGATAGATGATTGCAAAGAACTAGAAATATAAAACAAGTTCCTTTATTTGTTCATTTTCATCACAGTATTGTATGTTTCTGCAGCCAGTAAACACTGGTGTTCAACATAGAAAAAGCCAGTATATGTTACATTTATATAGGCAAATTTGGCATACTTGGGTAGAATTTGAGATTCTTTTTCCAAGAATAAATTATTGCTTGTTTGAAAAAGTACATGTCAGGCAAAGACAATGAATTCCCATCAGAATTCTGCTTAGATCATTATATTGAATATTATCATCATTATCAGCAGCAGCATTTTTTACCTTCATGACAAACCATATTGGGAAACATATACAAATTAAGGGCTGTTTTAAACTGTTGTAGCTATACTGACTTCTACCAAATGTGGCTCTCTTCTTTTTATGTAAAGACACAAGAAATGGACCTCAAATCCAACCCCCCAAAATGTGGGCAAAACCCTGAAAAATCTGTATCATATACATTAATAAGAAACAAAATATGAGTAACACTTTAAACACTACACATTCATAAGTCATACATTTAGGAGTCTAAGGATACTGACGAGTCTACGACAGGACTGAGCTACTTTTAATGAAAGTGCTCCATCCTTATAAATTTGCTCAATTTTTACAGTTACAGATAGTATTAGAGCAAATCATCATTTGATACACACTGTAGACGGACTCCTCCCTGGCAGTGAGAACAAAGGTTCACAAGGATATCTGAACAGCACCAGGTTTTTTCAAGTGCCTTTCTCCATGACCCTTTGCTCCCTAATTCTGCAGGGTTCCCTCGTTCCATGATTTGCTGTGGTGGCTGAAATGAGTCTACAACTATGGGTGTGTCTAAAGAAAGTACTTCAAGTTCATCACTGTGTTAAAAAAAAAAAAAAAAAAAAAGAAGAAACACCACCAACCAGATTAATTTATGGAAGTTAGACACATTGATGTTCTAGAGACATAAGGAGCAGGAGCTCAGGGAGGTGCTCCTCACATGACCTAGCGCTAAGCCATCACAAGTGTCTTCCCTCTGTGACAGCTGATACTTAATGAAGTAAGTTTTGATAAGACTCATCAAAAAGGACACTTACTCTAACCCAAATGCCAGCCCCTTGTGCACACATTAATAGTTAGCTTGGTATACAGGACTTGCAAACAACTGAATGTATGAAAAGGCTCGAGTGAGTCTCACTGAGATCTAAGTGGTGTCCAGCCAAACCTTATTAGCATTCTTGAGGCAGCAGTTGGACATAATAATTTTCTTCTCTCAGGTTAGTTTATTATCCCTCTCCTTGACTACAAAAATTATCTCTTGTCCTTCCCAGAACTTATTTTTTCTCCAACTCTATCATCACAGCAATTCATTCTCACCACAGATACAGTAAAGGTGTTTTGAGCTCTCTCTCTCTCTTATCACTTAATTCGATTTTCCATTATAGAAGCAATTATGGGTTCAGAAAGCACGTGAGAGAACTCCTAGTTCATAACTGATTGCAAAAGGAGCTAGGACCAGATGAGAGGTTGCAATCCTAGAGAATGCATACTGACCATTTTGTCCACCTGTGGTTTGTTTATTTAGATGCACTGCCTGTATACTGGATCAGCATTTCTCCCTGCCACCCCTCACCCCCCACCCTCCCACCTCATCTCCATATGCCCACAGTGCAATCATGAAATCTGTACCTTGGATGTCCAAGATGGGACTGGGGTTTACAGAAACCTGTAGCTACCTCAAATGCAAATAACGGTAGATCCAGGAACCAATATGGCTGAAGGCGATTGACAAAAAACAGTGGTTCATTTTCAGGTCATCATACACCCAGCAATACATTAGCCCTGGCACAAGGGAAGGGGCAGTTTAACAGCAGTAGCTGGTGTAGACCCAGTAGCAACACAACAGGCCATGTTGACCTGAGGATGAACGTACTGGCCATTAGGTAGTCAAACTGCAGAGCCAGACGCTATCCATTCCCAGTGAAACTGTCATGTCTAGCTCACAAAGCTTTACATAATCGATAAATCGTCCTGAGTCAGTCAACTGAAGGGCAGAGCTCTACACACAACTTTGGCAAAAAAAGTTGCCAAATGGGCACAAATATGTTGAGCAGCATGCCCCTATGCAAGGATGTCTGGCATGTCTAGTGGCACCATCACTAGACGGAACAAAGAACTTCCCTTTTCAACTAGTAACACAGAACCAGTGTATAAATACAATGGGTACAGTGAGGTACCAAACTGAGCTCCCTTCATTTGTACCACAACAGCATCCTCCTACAGTCCTGCATGTCAGCACAATCACTGACCTCAATGAATTCCAATAATGGGTATTTCCACAAAAAATAATAATAAAAAAACAATGTTACCCCCTCCAAATTCCAGGTTAAGTGTTCCTACCTTCAGTTTTGTTCCAACATGCAGCACAGCAATTAGAACTGTAAAAATAAAGAGAAATTGCAAGAAGGAAAATTTTCTGTGTGAAAGATCTGGGATGTTCTCATCTGAAGATGTGAGCTATAGCGTCAAGGATTCCCAATAATAACATTCCCCCCTATTTCTTGCATAAATTAAAAATATCTATTCATATAAATTAAAGTAAGACTGTGGGTTGTATTATGTAAACTTGTTCCCTGACACCTTTTTGTCATCATGTATTTCAAACACACAGTTTGAAAACAAGCTGGCACATTTGATTTTTCAATAGTGTCAAAATAATGCAATAAGGTTCAAAAGCCCACAGCCTGCTTGTAAAGGATTCAGAGAGATCTAATTATCACTGCTTTGTGCTATCAATCAATATGCCACAATGCAGCACTCTATGTCTTAGTCGAATTGCCTGGGAAGAAGGTTCACTGCTTTGTGTACTACCAACATGGGTCCCGAACAATGTAGGTGGCGAAAATTGCCATATGGTCAATATTAAATGAAAGTTGTGCTGTTGTAAATCAAAGAACGGTGCTAGCTGTCATCACTGGAAATACGCAATCACTTTCCAAAAGGGCCAAAGGCTGCTACTTGTTTTGGTTTTGCACCAGGCTACAGCTCAAAGACTAATTTTCCAGCCCTCACACAAAAAAATACATTAAATTTTACAGTGGTAGATTAGACACTGTATCTATCTACTTATTCTACTTGTTTCCCCAGTCCTGTGTGTTAGCTATGTTTTTAGAATGCAAAAATCCAAAGCGTGTAATGAATTTAGACTTGTGTATAATGTATTAGTGAGCATTCCTCCTGTCTGTGACATCACTATTGCTTTCTACTGCCATCAATAAAATGATTTCCTCATTCTGTAAAGTTACAGGATCTCTCACCATGTGTTCCCTCTCTCACCAAACGTTCCCTCCTTCACGAAAGAGAAAATTGGTACCTCTTTGTACAGAATACACAAAGTAAAGGGCAGATTTGAAAGCTCTACAGGTCAAAACTGGATTACAGTAAATACTATCGGTAAGTCAGGTTGTGGGACTGGGGGAACCACTTTCTGCAGTGTTTCAGCACATCCGCATCAAAGAGATGGTTTTCAGAAAACATTTTTAAATGCCCTCTCAGATCCCTGTCCACAGCTAGAAAGTCGCTTGGCAGCAGAATGAGCAACATTAAATTGCATCATTTTAAGGATAAAACCAACTCCTTTCACTTGTGGATTTAAGTCTGTTCTCAAACCTGAGACAGGACCATTCATATTGGGACAGTAGCAGGGCACCCTCCTGGGACTTTAGGGTCGAATGACTGCAGAAGACTCAAAGTGTTGTCAACAAGGCAAGGGAATTACAAGAAGACATAGTATTTGGGATGCATGAAAGGTAGTCAACAAGGATCTTTGTTTCCCAAACTGATGTAGCAATCTGCTTACTCGGGGAGCTCCTGTTCACAGTGATGAAGTAGCCTAGCAGTAGTGGCACGCGTCCTTCAGAAACATATGACCAATGAGAAAGTCTGGAGCAACACAGAGACCTCCCATCATGTTACACGGAGATGCCCACCCAGTTCCACTTGTTCAAAAAGACAGCAATAGAGAGATGTACACAAATATCCATATACACACAGTCCATACAGCTGCACAGAAACACCCGTGTACAAACTCCCTTCACTTCCCAGTGCACACAAACTTTTTTCTACCTGTGAAGACACATCTGAGGCCATTCCCACACTCGACCAAGGAGAGCTACAGCAATAACAGAGCAGCCCAACCTACGTGCAAAAGGGAGAGCTTCATGTGGCGAGCCAAATACTGAAGACAGACCAGGAACAGGACAAAAAAGTTGCAGCATAAATGCCGCTACAGCAGCCTTAAAGGAGAGCTTGGAGCACTGGAAGGAAGTAAAACACACAATCTTGTGGAGCTCAGGACAGATTTCACTGCCCTTCAGCCTTGTACACTTGGCAAATGCCCACAGTTGCCTCTATCTAAAGGCACTCTGGGCCTGTGAAAAACTATTAAACACCTACAGGTTGTCATAATGTTAGCTGACACTCAGCTACATATTCTGTGTGGCTAAATGTCACGCCATTCACCCAACTAATTAAAAAAAAGGCAAACAAATGATATAAACAAGAAAAGGCCAGAAAATTCCTCTTATCTGGTAGTATGTGATTTCCTATCGAGAAAGACAAACTAAAATATGAGCCAGGACTACTATTTTTTTATTGAAGAACAGAGAACAGTCTCTAAAAATTCCCACCAGCCTGTGAGTGTTAAATGTTAGTTTGCTACAGAGAAAACTAAATTTGACAGTGAACTATGATCAAACTTCTCCAACAGTGAAAAAGCGTGAAGACCATAAAACAGAACACTACAGTATTCATATAGAATCATAGAATCATATGACATCATATGGTATGAAATTAAAATGTAGACCAATTGTTGGCACACTAAATGGAGAAATGAGGGATTTTTTTATCGGCAGGTCTTATAAGCGTGTTTTATAGAGAGAAATTCAGCTTTTACAAACAATACAAATCAACAGAGTGTTAAAATTCAAAGATGCTATGGAGTCCAACATGCTAAAGATTAAGTTTGTTTCTCATGCGACTCATTTCTTCAACACTAAGATAAAGAGATAAACAGAAAGACAGACAGAAAGGCAGACAGACAGGTCAAGAAAAAACTTAGGGTTACAAGATGAAGGTGAATCCTACCAAGCAGGCAATTTTTTCATTAATACCCTCACATTTCCTTGAAATGCTTTTGGTAAAATTGAAGCAATACAAGACCATAAATAAAACTCAGTAAATTCATAACTTTATCATATTGTGTCAAAAAAGAAATTTGAAAAGGTTAAGCCATATATATTTAAATAGTAGTTTGTTCATACCCCTCCCCCCCAATTTTATTCTTGAAATCCTCAACTATTTTCACATAAATCAGTTTTCTCTGACGCAAAAGCAAAGCTGTGTTTTGCTTCACCAACCTTTGTTAAGAAATAAAACCAATTCAGACTGTGTGTCATGGTTTCAGTTGGGATAGAGTTAACTTTCATACTAACAGCCACTATAGTGCTATGTTTCGGATTTGGGATGGGGAATAGTGTAGCTAACCACTGGTGGGTTTGGTTGTTGTAGGCAGTCGAGGCCTTTTCCGCTCCTCACAGCGCCCCACCAGCGAGCAGGCTGGGGCTGCACAACAGGTTGGGAGGAGACACAGCCGGGACAGCTGACCCCAACTCACCAAAGGGATATCCCATGCCATGTGATGGCATGCTCAGTATATAAAGCTGGGGGAAGAAGAAGGAAGGGGGAGGGACATTTGGAGTGATGGCGTTTGTCTTCCCAAGTAACTGTTAGGTGTGCTGGAGCCCCACTTTCCTGGGGATGGCTGAACCCCTGCCTGCCCATGAGATGCACTGAATGAATTCCTTGTTTTGCTTTCCTCGCATGTGCAGCTTTTCCTCTACCTATTAAACTATGTTTATCTCAACCCACAAGTTTTTTTCTCACTTTGAATCTTCCAGTTCTCTCCCCCATCTGAACTGGGTGGAGTGAGCGAGTGGGCTGCATGGTCCTGTTTGCGGGCTGGGATTAAAGCATGGCACGGCACCATTATACTCACATTATTCACATGGCTCCATTTCAGTGTCTACACTCCAGAACTTATATAGTGGCTTTGCCTGGCATCCCCTTTTGTTCAAAAAAAGAAGTGACTCCATGTTTTGGCAATGAACATTAAAATAAGCAATTAGACTCTCCAGGACAGGAAAGGTATGGAAGAAGAAACTTTAGGACTCTGCCGTGTTAATTTTATTTAGGCAATCACTGACCTATGACAAGATCAGTCGCCTGCCTGTGTCACTCTAGTGTAGAAGGCATGGCAATCCATCAAGCTTCAGCAACAACCTGAACTCACAGCACCACATCAGTGCTGCCTGAGGCGGATAATTTTTTTGACATCTGGTAGGTTTGACCCATATTTTTCCCCAAAATCCTCCAGTATGAACAAATAGGGAAAATAATAACATAATACTCTTATTTGCATTAGTGGTATGAAAGTTCTAATCGTAAAACAAATGAAATATCTTAAACTTTCTTACCAACAGTCTGTCGTAGCTCCATTCAGATCAAAAAGTAAAATTGGGAAGAAGGTTCTCAACTTCCTCTTGGAATGAAATACCCTGGGAGGTAGAGGGGGGGGGTATCTCCCCCCTTGCCAAGGTACCAATGAAACATAAACCCCTGCAGACTTGTTCCCTGTGCTGAAAGAAACAAACAGCTGTGTTCCACTTCAGTAAGCAATATATTAAAAGAGCTGGGGAGGTGAGGGTGGGCAGAGGGGTGACCTAAAGATGTCCCTTGCCCCTAAGCACCTTTTGTAAATTGAACCAACTTAAGTTTCAAGTCTATCTCAGTTACCACCCTAACTCTCCCAGAAATCCCAAGGTAGTAGTAAATTACAATTACTAGGAGGAAAAACTAGCATTGCTTCCCAGAAACACTCCAAAATGCTGCATTTGGATTAGAGTAACCACCTCAGTTAAGTCCTTCAAACAGTATTTAATATGGAGGCAGTGGGAAGGAGGAGAACACATATTCCTAACGGAAAAACTGTAGCCCTGTAATTAATCTATGTCAAAGTTCTCCTATCCCCCAAAGAAATAGTTTAGAAAGAATGATTAAAACTTTCAGATGATATTTAATAAATGTCCAAGAATAAAACTGGATGACTTCCAAGCTCACAAAACATAAGGACTGCAAGAGCTGGAACTTCAGTGTCCAGTGCAGACTCTGCTGGAAACAGCAGCAAGGACGCAAATGGTCCTTCAGCGTGCCAAAAGGACGGAGCTGCTGGGATACTGCTCTCTGCTAGGACAACTTTACCCACCAAATAAGAGAAACCCCCAGTTAAAAAGACAACAGGGCAAATTGGATATGATGCTTTTCACAGTTCGGAAGGGAGCTGGCTTTCTGAACACAGAATTTATTAATGCTATAAATACCAGAAGACCATTCTAATGGATGTAGTAAAACCTGTGTCACGGAAGTGAATACCATATCCACAAAGGTTAATAGTAATATTTCCTTTGTATCAGTAAGTACAGGATAAAACTTTATCTCAGTATCCTTGTTATAACAGACCAATGTACAGCATTTTATAACTAGACTAACCATAGAGCTGACAAGTGTCACGGGTCACTAGGCAGTTTATCCAAAAGCGTGATATCATATGACCATTAGAGGTTGAAGTCAAGCAAAATCCCATATTCTCTATAGAGCTCATTTCTTAGTACTGGTAATCTCTCACTGTATCTCTCTGAAGAGATAAAAACCACTGTGAATGACACTTTTCAAGGTTTTCAGATTTCTGAGTCACTATTGAAGACAGAATTAATGTTAAAAATATTATGAAGGGTTGTTGAAGTGTATTTTATCTACTTGCATGTGGTTCCAGTGGAATGGAGCCGAGAAGCAGATACTGTATATTTTTTATGTGGAGTTAGATCATGCCCCAAATCATATATTCTGACCACAGATACTTCATCTTGATACAAGAATAAAAATTTCCACATTCATGAATTCATACTCATATACTTCTAAAATCTACAGGGTACAACATTTACTTTTCTTAAATGGGTTAACCTTCTTCTGACATGTTTGAAAGCTGAAAAATCGGTGTTCCAGCATTTGAACATAGTATTATTTTCTACAAACATTTACCATACAGAAGAAAACACTTAATTTGTCATACTGTGATTTAACTGCTTTTAAAGGGAAATAGTGAACGTACATCTCTATCCGGAGTTTTGGCTATGTTTTTACCTGAAGAGCTTTAGCTCTGTCTTTTAAATAGCTTACTGTCTTTGCATAGAGCAGACACAGAATTATGGATGAGGTTGATGCTACAGTCTCTCCCAGAAGGCCTATGCATCACAGGCAAGCCCATCAGAATTTTTCAACACATCCTCATAGGAAAATATTTTAAATTCTGTAAGATCTGTGTCCAGATGAAAAGTCAATAACAGATAATGTGTTCTGGACACAGAAATGTAGCATCACCTGGGGGGATAGGAAGTATAAGTTGCTTTGGAATCTCAGCTAAAGGGCCCCACACTTTATTAAACCCGGAGTCGTGAGTGTGTAGGTGTTGGATTACACACATCAATAGGAAGAGAATGATTTCTGGAGGCACTTATGGAGAGATTTTGAATTATGGTGCTTATCAGGCCCCAGGGAGCATTTTGGCAAGTTTTTGAAATGCACTCATGAATTCCTCATGCGCTTTTTAGAGACAGCTCCAATGACTGACGCACGGAGGCTCGGATGACCCTTTGCTGTTTCATCACATGTGATTTCCAGCGCAAAAGCAGGGCTTCCCAGAGCAGCAACATGTGCACCCTGCAGAGCACAAGTCCTTGCTGTCAGTGGCTGACACATCTCATGGCCTGTAACGATGCTTCTTCAGTAACTACCTGTAACTCTGGGGTGAACTCCTGGCCACGTTTACATCATTTCAAATATTAAAAAGATGCAAATCATTCAGATGTGAAGAGTGTATTCAAGGGGAAAAGATCTTGTTCGGAGAAACCACCGTCACGCAAAAGTACAAGTGCTTGGGTACATGAATTTCTAAAGACAAGGAGAGGGATTCTCCATCTCCAGACAGTCTCAGAACAGATTAGACAAACATCTGTCAGAAATGGTTCAGCTGCAGCCATGCTGCCTCAGGGTTCATAACTAAATGATATCTGGAGGCCCTTCCCAGCCCCATTTCCTATTACACTCCCTCTGTAGGCAAACACATGTGTACATTTCTCAGAGAGGAGGTCCCTGGTGAGGATCAGCAGCTCAGCATTCAAGTAACTCACAAGAGGAACTATTTCTGTTTGCTCTCCTGCGGTGTCTCTTTAGACCTGTGCTGTAGCTGGTTTGGGGAGGCAAAAAGAATGTTCCATCTGTCTTACAATTTAGAACATATTCTGTCACTACGCACTCAAAAGAAGGTCCATGAATCTACAGAAGACATTGGTTCAGTGACTCTACCTAATTGTTTCAGAACCAGAAGCACTCTTCAGGATTGGCTGATATTTAATTACAAGAAAAATAAAGTGAAGCGTAAATGTAATACAGATGCTATTCATACAATAAAGATACAGTAGTTGGACAGTGTGTCAAATTGTACAGTAGAACACCTTCTGGAATAGCAGCTGGCATAACATTAATCAGTAAAGCACTGTCATCTTCCAACAACAGACATATGTATGAAGCTTTGTAGATTAAATTCCAGTTCTTGATAAAGCCAAATTTATACATTTGTACTGTGTGTTGTAAGTGAAAACACCACTAGATTTCTTTGATGATAGAACTGAACTTAAAGTCCAGTACAGTGTTTTCACTTGACAGTGCACCTTGATAGGTTTAAAGCTATCCTACAGGAAACTCCTATTGACAGTACCTAGGAAAATTTGTTGCATGTTCTCTTAAGCAGAAATTCCATACAAAAGAGTATCTGACTGTACTATCCAAGGGGGGGGGGGGGGGGGGGAGCGCTATCAAACTAAATTGTGTTTGGCTGTGCTTGAGTTTTATATAACATGTCAGGAAAGAAAACAGCAATCTAGTCAATAAGAAGCAGTGATGTCAGAATTCTAACTTATAAAGGTGAGTCTTCTTTTAACCAGCAACTTGGTAATTAAAAGTAATTAAAACTAATTTGACTAATATTTCAGCAGTTTACTATTAAGTAAGCTAATGCTGTCAAACCAGTGATCTGTTTAAACTTTACTGGATAACCCCAAACTTTTGCACTTTCAGCTAAAATTGTGAAGGGCAAAACCATCTACAAAACTAGGTACTTGCATTGTCTAACTGCCTGCTACCTAATCCAAACAAAGTAGAAGCCAAGGCCAAGAGTGAAGTGGCATCAAACCTCTATAAGCACAGGAAGGGCTAGTTGCCTCCAAACACAGATTTTTGCACATCTTTTTTTGTTGGGAAGCTGCCTGGAACTAGCCATAGAAAGCTACTAAAAGCGTGGTAACTTCATGGTTAATGCACTTGCTGCAGAGAAGTGCAGGTTGCTGTAATCTGCCCTGGGAAGCTTTTCTGTATTTTACATTAATAGTTCATTGGATTATATGTAAAGCTTGTCCACAGATAGCCGGAGCAATGAAACAATAGTGCCAAATAAAGCGTGTGAGTTTCATTTAGTCCATATATCTCCATGAGTTTAGTTGTTGCAATACAGAATTTCCCTTGCTCTCAGCTAGTTACTTCTCTAAGTGAAACGTAGACATACCTGAAGCAATACTCCAGGGAGCAGGAAACAAGTCTCCCTCCCTCTTTTATAATTACTGACTCAGGAGAAAGAGACTTAAACTGCGAATAAAGCCATATTTTTAGGAAGCATATTCCCACAGGACCAGAAGCTTTTGTTAATGCTATATGTGCACAGTACAGCTGGTTGTTATGTAAGTGTTTTTAAATTATTGCTTAAGTTTTCAAGATAAGGATTTGCTCAGAGAAATCTTCCACTGGAGAGTATTTCAAAAGAAATCGTGTCATTTTATTAACTTCTGCAAATAAAATTTCTTCCCCATTTCTCCCTCAGCCACACCTACAAATCCTAGAGCTAGACACCAGGGTAGCAAGAAGTGACTCTTTCAAATCTGTTAAATGATGAAGTTACTTGATATGAGCAGCAGAGAAGGGAACTTATTGCTATTATTGTGCTATTGAAATGAATAGAGATACATCAGGGTTGCTTTTAAGATTACCCAGATAAAGTATCGAGGGTGTGAAGGTCTTAAAAGGAAGCAGCAGAAACTCATATGACAATAAAACCCATTTTATTATAAACTGGTGTTCAAAAGAGAGACAGCTGCTTATTAGACAAGCTACATGCATTTTTATCTACTGCGATATGGTTGTATTCTTATCATTAAGAAGTACTGTTGAGAATACTGTGTACCTACATCATTGCATTAGTAAATGCTTCTAAAAACGAGGATGTAAACATAGGCTAGGAAAAATTTATCTGTTTATCACGGCTCTTTTACCATCCAAAAGCACTAATTGAATAGTATCAGAAACGAGCCATGAAAATACCTTTCTGAAAAGCACTAAACCTATTCTGTTCCATGCAACTAGAGAGAAGCATATTTCTACGTAGCTTACACTGAACTTTTTGTGATGACTTTGAAGTACCTGGTGCAGAGTCAAAACCAAAACAAAACAGACCCACCTCGATATTCTTGCCAAAGTAACTAGAGCCGCATCAACAAGAAGAACTTGCACAGCTGACTCTCAATTCAATTAAGCACCACGGAGGCAGAGTTTATTCCATAAGCAACTGACAAATGGAAACCGCTTCCTGAAGCCAAAAAGGTCAAACAGAAAATGAGTAAGGCTTCCCGCAGCTCAAAGGTGAAAACAAGTTTATCACACATGCCTTCTGCATGGCCTTCCCAGCTGCTGTTTATACTCCCCAGTCCCCTAAACTCAGCTGCTTGTTGTCTATTAAGCGCATCTCAGCTCCTCCTAGGAGTTCTCCTGACTTGTTACGCTTCGTTGCCAGCTTGTTCGCAGTAAGGGTACCAGGTGGCTGCTTGTCCTCTACGATGCCAGCTGTGGTTGCTGGGCTGAGTGCTAGCATCAGCCAAGACTGCTTGCCATACGCTTTAGAGGGAGTAGTGCCAACCACAAGTGCTGAAAAATCATGAGATCATGTCAAAATAATGAGAACGAAACCAAAACAATGACATGGGAGTTTCTGTATGGTTTAGTGTAAAAATAAAGTAGTATTTTTCATGGGTTTATCCTGTGCTCTTCAGCTTAGAAAGTGTCCCAGAAAAATACTCTTGTTGTGGCCAGTCCCAAGAACAGCCAGATCTCAGGAGCCCAAGACTTCACAGCTTTTACGACTGGGACCACTCAAGACTCAAGCCATCCTATCACACTTTGAGATACTTGCATACATTTCACACTTGCTAAATTATTAATCATTCTAATGAGCGTTGATGGTAGCCACTATATCTGTAGCTGAAAAGTTTTTTGCCCTCTGAAGACCAGAAGCAGCATTTATAGTCTGCCTTCACGCATCAAGCTCGTTTTGTATTTCTTCCCATGTAATCAAAACATAAACCCAGACATGTCCCTGACCCAATCTCTCTACGCTAGCCCGCCCAAACTGTCTTCAAGTTCTTAGACATGCAAGAACTTCTAGAATTAAGATGCTGCCAAATTCTAATTTCTTTCTCAACTACTTGTGGGCAATCTTAGTTCCACTGAAGTCAATGAGATTTTTCCAAGGGATTAAATATGGTCATAATTTCACCCAGAAATGGCAGGAAGCAGAAAGAATGGAGCTTCACAGATGTTCAGCGAAGCAACTGGAAGAAGATGAAAAAGCAAACCTACTTTACATTTTTCAAAGTATCGAGGTAAAATATGAAATGCAGGCCACTAATGGTGGAAATATTAGTTTCACAAGAATGCTTTACTCAGCACAACTGACTAAATATAGCATATCAGTGATAATATACTCTCCTATATGCAAATGAGTCTCCACTTATATTGCAAATATAGACAGCATAACAGATTCTCTTTATTGATGACAAATTAATGAAGCCCCTTCCTGAAATGAACTTCAATGGATTATCCCCATGGGGTTCCAGTATGCTAAACATTTTACACATAGGAAGTCTATGCTATGATGATACATACAGCAAGTACTTGTTCATCACAATGTTACCTTCTACTTTACTTGCTCCTGACTAAGACAGACCATACGCTTTTTGTGTACTTAGTGCTGTATGTTTGTGAGACAGCAAAAAAAGTTCACGCTGTGAAACACTCATGACAGACAATTCATTTTTATTTCTTAAACAAATAGATGGTTTGTTATACTGTATTTTTTAATATTTGCAAGCAATTTCAGTACATCATTATGTCTAAGATACAGGAACCAAGCGTACATAATTGAAGACAAAGGAAATTGAAAACACGTTTGACAGAATTAACAGGTAAATGAAATCAGTAAATGCAACTGTCGCATCCCTTCATTTGATGTCTGTGCAAAAGCATCTTCTAAAGTTCCAAGCACACAGCATACACCAGTTAGCTTATTTTAAACAGCAAATTTGTTTCAGTAATCCATATGGGTAACTAATGCTTCATCATATATATGAAATTCCTTTAGGTGCTTTATTTTTGCATGCATGCTCCATTCCTTATTGATATGTTCCCTTTTTAACAGAGTCTTTATTTGTTTTAAAGATCAAAGTGGATAAACTCAATACAAAGCTACGCGGCACAGGCAACACCTGGTTCTGCTACCCAGACACATCCTCTTTCCCTCACTCCCACTTCTGACCTCTCTCTGCAGGTGACTATGAGTGAACAGCTAGTTCTCTGTGAGACCTGAATGGGACATACGTATTGGCAGATGTGGGCAAATACTTTAATGTTTATTCATCTAAAAAAGAGTAAAGATTACAAAAATATAAGGAGTAGAAAACCTTAGACAAGTTAAAATACATAAAATCTCTAGGTAAAGTCTATTTTGGTCAGGCAGAGTTTAGTTTATCAAATGTCAATCCAAAGTAACAGGGGTATAAACTAAACAAAAACATTATAGTAACTTTATACTAAAAGGCGACAGTTACCCTTCTTTCCTAAGGCCACTGTACCGCAGTAAATACTCTGATTCAGTGCATTACAGCATCCACATATCAGAGCGGTTCCACTTATGCACTGCTGATACTAGAAAAATAATTTTATTTAAAATTATTATGTATAAACTAAAGCAAATTTTCAGGTGTAGTTTTGATCACCGTAATATTGTTTTAATTAAACAGTTCTTCAAGAATCCCACTGATTTCACAAACCTGTGAAATCAAACAGAAAAACACAAAAATTAGGGCTAAAATTTCATGTACACAAAAACAGGATAAAAGGGAAAATTAATCCTTCGTCGTGCTTGCATTTTCTAAAGGTTTTCCATAATGCTGAACTTACAGTTAGATAAGCAACATTGATCAGTATTTTGATGAATCACGATTTTTTTTTTCTTTCTAAAATATTCAGAAGCAAATCGCAGCTTCTTTAGTTATATTGTTTGTTCCAGTGGTTTGTTCAGTGGTTTGGAGGGGTTTTCTGCTGCTTCTTTTTCAATAGTAGTAATAGATTGGAAAAAATGACCAGCGTTGCTAAAAGCATCAAACATAATAGGCAACTGTGGTGAATCAGCTAAGAGATAGCAATGCTTTCATTTCTGATTGTGTTCAGGTTGAAAACCTCCCCCAAAGCAAAATGAAAATTTAGCTTTTACAAATATTTACATACGCATATTGAAATATAATTTTGCAAATGTTTCCGACTGTAACACAACCTGCCCCCTCCAAACGTTTGTAAAAGATGTAATGCTGCAACTGGTCCTATTACATGGATCCAGTCAGAGAATCGGGGTTATAAACCGGAAACACCACAACCACATTCAATTACACAGCTGAATGCAGAAAGGTCTGTATGTTACCTTAGAAGCCTTCACCTTGCCATTTTTAAACACCGAAGGAAATCAGGCACAGCAGCTTCACATTTATTCACTCCTTTTGAACATAGAAATATGCAAACCCTCTTTGGGAGATTAAAGAAACTTGGCAGGAACAAACTATTCCCGTTATCTCCAGCTAATCAATTAAATACAATTCGAACAAGATCTTTAAGTTTCACTTTGCCAGGTGATAAGCCTGGACTTTACATGATACTGAACCGATATTTAACAACAGAGCAACGTACATACCATGAAAACCTCTGCATCAAAAAAAAAAAAAAAAAAAAAAGAAAGCAAGCCTAGGAAATCTTATCAACAGTTCTTATCTTTTACTATGTATTATTATATGTATTTTCTTTATCATTTATATGTAATGTTTAACAACTGTTTTCCTTGGAGGCACTTCATTTAGCAGATATTCAAGCATTGTCACAGTTTGATCTTTAAGTAACAAATTTGTCTTAAGGGCGGGGGAAGAAAAGCAATTTCTGTGAGCCTGTTTTATTTGCAGATTCTTCTGGTGACTGTTACCCACAAGAACTCCAAGGACTGGGGTCGTCTTAGCTGTAGAAGGAAATGGGATGCCAGCCAGAAAACATATTCCATATCCATTATGGACTTCTTGACTGATGAGAAATGATATTAGCAAGATCAAATCAACTTTCAGCTGACGTGAGATAGAGAAGTGTCAAGGTGGAGATGCAAGAGATGAAGGACACCCTTGAGGGGGTGAAGGGATTCAGTGTACCTGCCTCAGTCCCCCAGTAAGACAGATCTCTGGCTGTCCTCTGAGGTCCCTTTCTCTCCTTACTTCAGAGAACAAATAGCTTGGACTAGACTCTCTCAGTTTTATAGAGCTGAAGGTAGGTGAGACGAGTCATACCCCAACAGGTTGATTTCTCCAATATAAAAGGGGATGACGATAATTTAAAAGCAGTTAATACAAGTAGGAAGCCACCACGGACTCCCTTGGGGAAAATAACTGAAAAACTACAGCCATTTTAAATTTAGTGAAATCACACCAGGAAGAAACACAGAGAGACATTAGAATTGGGGCCCAGACTCATGACACATTTTAGAAAAATTAACTGGTGATTTCTCATAGCTTTGCTGTCAGTTATCACATTTTATCATCCCACTTCGCAGATCATGGAAAAAAGACAGGGAGAAAACAAGGGTTGCCCAGATCCTGCTGTAACACTCACACTGGCACTACGTATTGCCAAACAAGACTTAACCAAAATGGACAGAAGTCACATATCAAGGATTAGTTCTCCTCTCGTCTCCCTCTCCCCCAGTCTCCACATTCGTGGATTTTCTCCCTGACAGGGTCAAGAACAGTCACCATAATTATGTCACAAAATCTTAACCTTTTCCATTACCGAGCTTTTCCTACTTGAATTTGAAATCCTTCCTCTTCATGATAAAAGAGGAAATTCTACAGGTTTGGCTTAGAATAAATCTTGGCCTTGTAAAACACATTTACAGCAAGAGGATACTAAGGTGTGTTAATTTTTTTTTTTTTTGAGCTTGGAGAATACTGGGCCAAAGAAAAAAAAACAAGCCAGATTTATTTCATAGATCCTTCACCTTCTGGTCATTCGTGCACCTTGGGATTACAGTCAAGCATTCTACATTTCCTCTGGTTTCTGCAGCAATCTGGCCTCTCTGCTAAATCAATCAGTTTGTGGAGCCAAAAGCCTTTCAAAGCCTTATTTAATGCAAGAGGATGTACTCCCTGTTTGCTGCTCTCTGGGTCTTGCACTTCATGGGGTCATTTGCATTCAAACAATATTGAGTGAAAAGTAGGTGTAGAACATGACCAATGTGCTTTAGTAGTACTTCAGGGCTACTTTGTGCTTTTTCTTCACTGCTGTAAATGACTACACGAGGTACTGGTGAAAGATGACTGGCTTTGATAGCTCTTGAAAAAAGCTGGGACAATTAAATGGAATAAAAAGCACATGTAGGTTTGCAGCAAGGTCTTCTTGGCCTGTAGTGAAAGCACTCAGCATCACGGCAAAAAAGGGAATCAAGAAAGGCCTGAAAGAATGAGCCCATCAGCATAATTTGGTCCCTAGCTCTTTCCAATGCTCTGTACTATGAAGGACACAGTTCCTTCCAACTGGAAAATCTGGACAGCAGTGCCCCAGTCAGGCTCCTTGATATGCCCCTCTAAGGTCAGATGCAGTTCCATAGGACGACTTTGCATCTCAGAATTTTCATAGGGTTATAGTCACTTGTCTTTGCTAAAATCCTAGTGGTATTGCTTCGTGAGCATTTTTTGGCTGAAAGGTCAGCTGAAACAGTTTCAGCTCACCACTGTCAGACTCAGATATTCTCCACAGCTCCTCCTGATTCACACAACACAAACGCTGGGCAGCCAGAGGGGTGAGCAACAACACAGGACTGAATTATCTGAGTGAAAATATCCTTTTTACTCAGAGACTTTTTCAACAGGATCAGTTCTCAGTTCACTGCATGCCTTCACAAAGAGCTACCTTTAAGTTACCTTTACTCAACAAATGTTTTGGAAGACAAAAGTCTAAAAGGAGATGGATCAATCTGATACAATCAAACCTGAGTCAAGCGATTTAATTAAAGCACCTTCATCAATATGCAGCATATTAGGCTGCATTCCCACTAAAAAGTTAAATTTGTTTGCTATAATGGCTAGCTTTGTTAACTGGTTATCCGTGATTAGTGAGTAAAAGCTTTAGTTTATTTTCTGACATTGTTTAATATTAAAGAAGAGCTTTACTTTCCTAGAAGTTTATAATTTTTCATTATATCCTTTCAGACTGATCTTTTAATAGCACCATATTAAACAACCTGTGTTTCAACACATACACTGTACTTTGTGATTCAAATGAAAGCTCTTGTATCTACGTATAGCCTGCTATATCAATATACAGCTAGTGAAGTATTTTTATTGTGACATATGTAAATCAATACATGTTTATATTCTTATTTTGGAACAAAATTTTAATAAAGCCTAGTACATTTTCTTAGGGATGAACACAGATGATTATCTGTTGATGTTATCTGTATACCTAACCAGAGTGGTTTATACAAGGCATAGAACTCTGTGGAGTTCAAAAATTAAGCACAGCCAATAGATTTGTCCTGAAAGCTTAGAACTCCACTTGCAAATGTTTTTGAATCAAAAAAAAATCTTTTAAAAGCAAAATATTTATATCACTGTTATTGTATGCACTGCCATTTAATACCGGACATTCACACAGATAAAATGAGCGTGAACATATTTTGTGCTTGGCAATCTACAGACTTCTATGACTATCTAGAGCACAGTAAAGTTTAACAGCATTTTATCAATATCTTTGTTATGATCAATATTAATCCAAACTGTCATATCTTATATTTCCCCGGTGTATATTTTTGGATTACTAAGGACAGCCATTACTTTATCCAGGGGCACCCTGACTTCTCAAGTAAATGACTTTTATATTCCAAGGAATAAATTATGGTAATAAAACCAACTAAGGGTGAGCTTTACAGTTAAAAATCACTAGAATAAACGTTAGATCACTAAATCACAAAAAATGTGTTTCCATGTCCATACAGTTATGCACTTCTTCAAGGGTTTGTAAGAAAACAGGTAATATAAATGTAGAATCATGACTATTTTATTATGCGCATCTTTATCAATGCTTAACATGTAGCATCCAGGAAAGCAACTGAAATTGCACATCAAAACTGCTCTTTATGAGAATGAGTAAGTATATTCATAGACACAAAACCAAAAAATCCTGCTGCGATCATCTAGTTTGATCTCCCATATATCTGTGTAGAGCCCACAGAATCTCCTGCTGGATTATCTATCATTTGGAAAGCCCTATTGCCTCATGTTAATGATTCCAAGTTCATTGCCTCTCTTAACTTTTACTTACAATGCTTAAGGCTCCCAGTTGCTAGGACATAGCATTTAATTTCCTTTGTCACAGTCTGATGAGTTGAATCTTTTTTATTTAAATGCCTACCTACAGATGCCAAGTCATCTCCAAGGTTCCTAGTAGAATGCTTTCAAGCGAGGTGAACTCCTAACAGAGTTTTCCAAACCCTGGGTCGTTTTTAATCATCTTCTGAAATCTCTGAAGTAATTCCAATCTTTCTTAATGGCAAGACAGCAAAACCACAGTTTTTTATGGATACGATGTGGAATAATTATTTTGCTACTTAACTTTTTAGACATTCAAGGAATGGTCTACTCTTCTTTGTGACAGCATTATGCTGAGAGCTTACACTGAGATGATCTTCTATGATCGTCCTAAATCCATTAGGTCACTGCTTTCCAGGACAAAGCCTCATTATTCTGCAGCAGAGACAGATATGTTTCTCTGGTGCCAGATATATTTCATTTGGTTCAAATATATTTCATCTGGTTATAATAAAGTGCATTTTACTGGAATGTGGCCATTATACCAGGGGATTCATATCATTTAATAACTTCAACTTGTCCTTCCCACCAATTATCTAAAACTATCAGACCCTAATGAGCCCCATTCATCTACATCTTCCCATTTGAAACTCTAGGGTTTGATTCCTCAGTGAGCCAGCTTTTAATTTGCCTAATGTGTGCCCTGATAATTCTCTATGCCATTTTTTAAATTACAGTGTCATTTTTTATTACATTAAATGTCTTTGGGAATCCAAGTTTACCATAATAATGCAAGTTGCAGAAAAAGATATCCTTAGGTTTGGAAGCTGTACTGAAAACAGCTTTCTGCACCGAAACAAATTTTGAGAATTTTTTTCTTCACTGCAATGGAAAATGCCCTCCTCCTCCTAAATTTAGTTCAATGCGAACTTTTCCAAGATGAAACCAAATATTAGTCAGTAGAAACAAAGTGACATGAGCTAAAGCCTTAATAGTATAAGGAGATAATGGCAGCTTTGAGTTAAAGCATATCCATTCAAAAAATAGGAATCTTGAGTCTAGTTCCAACATTCCCTAGCTGTATTTGAACTCTCCCCTCACTATCTAACAGTCATCTAACTTCTGACAGAAATAATGTCAGTCTCTACTTTTGTTTCACTATCTATAAATAATTAAATCCAAGTGGACGTGTTTCCATGCTAGAAAACTGTTTTCTCTCATTTTCAGACTCAAAAAGCAGTTATATGAAATGGTGCAGCTTCAGCTATGGGTGTTACAAGACATCCAGCCAAGACCATCCAATAGGTCTGGAGAAATTCTGTTTACAGGAACACAATCCTGACTGGTATCCCATTTCTGAAGTGGATGGACATAGAACTGTCTCAAGCTAAAATACCAAGCTAGACACTGGTAGGGAGAATGAGAGAGTATCTTCTTTAACATACCTAAGAGCGCACTGGAAAAATTTGGAAAATGATTCATACCCCAAGCAGACAAAAGCTTCATGACACTCCCTAGAAAGGTTATGTGGGATGGGGAGATATGACTTTTTTACTCCAGTTTATACTACCACTCTTGAGATATTAAATGAAAGAAAGATACCAATAAGTTTCTCCAGAAGACTAATGAATCTTGAACCCAGTCACCTAGAAGTTCAACCCTGATTCACTTTTGGGACAAAAAAAGTGCATATTTATTGTGAATTTACTATTAATTGAGAAAAATTTCCAACTACAAATATTATGTTCTTACTAACCAGACATATCATTGACTAACACATTTGAGCAATGCCTCAGAACTACTTTACTCCCTAGAGAAACCAAATCTAGCCTTGCCCTAAACTCATACCCACTGAGAGAGATGTTTCCAGTACTGCTATTCTCCATCAGAGCAGAACACAAATACAAATAGCTGAATTTGACTGACAGAAATGGATTGTGTTTGTGATAATGTCATAAAGGTTGCAACCAACAGTTGCTGTTCTAAGCCTGATTCTGTCATTCTTACTCATACTGGGTAGTGCCTGACTTGAGCAAAAGGAAACTTTCACAGCAAAAACATAGTCCAGCAGTAAGCTGCTTATTATTATCGACTCTGATCAAGGAATTTTCCAAATCTTAGGAACACTTATTTTCATAATTAAGAAAAACTAACTGTTTAGTTGTGTGAATTTGCTCAATGTAAGGAATTTTACGTGTGTACAAATATCGTAAGGTTTGGAATTTTACTGGAACACAGTCTGAATTTCTTGATTCTACAAAAAATTGTTTTTCATTCTTTTGGTGTTTTTCCTAGGTGGCCATTTGTGCAGAATGGGACAATGAAGGTTTTCTTCAGTACCTGTTGAAGTCATCAGCAGAGAGTCTTTGACTGCAGAGTTTCAAGACCAGTACAAGAATGAATGGAGTGGAAATCACACTTTTTCCCAACAATCAGCTTTGATTTATCAGCAGTAGACCTTCCACTGCAAACTTAGAAAAGAGTTTGCAGATGTATTAGTGCCAAAACATTTAAGTTGCTTGCCACAGGTTAGTAGGTGAGAGTTCAGCCGAGCTAGAAATGAGCATCTAGTGCTCCTGTTGGAAAGTTGAAGTTAGAGTGAAGTGGTAGTAGCCACACCACTTAGTGTGCCATCGACTACAGAAATTGATGTGCCTTAAGTGGGTTAGGCCAAAGAAATGCATATACAAATATGTATATATTTAATATGGATTAACAGAGTAGCAAGTTTGCTAAGAGTCTATGTTGTTCACTTATCGTGTACGTGTGCCAAATGGACTGACTGCAGGCATGGATCCTCTGTGTCCAAAGCTGTGAGACCTGGAGAAATCTGCTGTGGGAGTTATTCCTCGAGTTAGGTACCCAAGAAAGCAGACTTGGGCTTTTGGGAAGTATGTCCATGCCAGGACTAGAGATAGTAGGTCAAATTACACCAGAAGACTGTCTTTGTCTTTTCAAGGTTCTTCATGCAGCTGCATCTGCAATTTGCTGCTCTGCCGGTTGCAGATGCAGCTCGTCTGTCTCCTTGCATCAGGACCCCATAAAGAAGAAAATTATTTTTGCCAGCTCAAAGTACTCTCACCAAACTGAACTATTGTGGAAGTGGTAAATATTTTCCACAAATTATCTCTATGCATCCTCTGAAAACTCTATGCAGAGAATCAGCACACAAGCAAACTACTGCAGGTAATAATGGGGAACTGTCTTCAATACGACAGCTGAGGAGGAAGGCATGTGAGGCCCTGTCTACAGATGTTTTAGTTACACTAAAATCACAAAAGAACCAAGAACCCTTGATTTTGGATCATAGTGCCTTGGCCATTTTCATTCCTCTCTATTCACTGTGCACAGAGTATTAAAGGAGAACACATCTCGCAAGCAGAAGAAATTTAGTTACTGAATGACAGTAGTTCCTACAAAAGCATGTGTTGGTTCCTATTTTTTAATAGCAAAAGTTACATTACAAGACCAGATAATTATACACCTATCTCTCTCTCTGACATGTGGCCACAAACTTGATTAAGCACATAAAGAGGAAGACAGAGAGGGTATGCTAAAAAAATCAACAATGCTTCTTGAAAATGTTTTTATTTCCTTCTTTAACGTAACAAATCTTTTAAGCCGTAATCATTTATACTCTTTTATATGAGTACCTACTTGATTTCAAATTTCGTCATAGTTGGTATGAAGCTTTAAAAATGATTGACTTCCAGTTATCTTTGGATCTTGCTGATAAGCATAAATTCTTAAAATGCTGTCAGAGAGCCTGAAGGATTTAGAAAGGAAAGTCTGATTTACAAGAACTGTGAACCTAGCTCTCATTTCCATAAGACAAGATGTGTGCTGTCATATCTGCTTTGCAAATTATGTTCGTTGGGAGAGGTTCAGATGCCAAAGTGACCCAATTCTGTTCAGCTATCCTTGGCTTTCAAAATAGCCTCTTTAAACTCCTACATCTGACTACACTGGAAACTGTTACCCCTAAATTTTTTCATTCTTTTTCTTGCAGAACACTAACCAGAAGGTATTAATTTAAAAGAATTCAAAGTGACTCACATATCTTCTCTTTTTGCATTGTTAATTTTCCCACTACCAAAAACTAGCTTTACACCTGGCTGCTATTATCTCAAAGTAGTCAAAGAATGTGGTAAATATTATCCACATATAATTTATTAAAAGCTGAGTCAAAGAACAGGTGTTGCTATTGTAAAGATTAATTTTGCAGCTCTTCTGCTCAGACTCATAAATTATGAACTCTTGGGCCCCCTCAACACTAAATCACACACACAACATCCACACAGATTTATTAACTTTAGGGTGAAAAATGATGTGTAATCTTGCCAGCTGCTCTGCCTACAAGCACTGGCATCAGCAACTATGCCAAGCCCTGCACTGACTCTCCACTTTACACCTGGGAATTGGCAGCTTTGCTTCATTAGCAGTGGCAGTTCTGCACTTTCTGCTTTCTGCTAGCGTATAACCTTAGATGGGGATGATAACGTTCTTATTGTTATTTTTAATAACGTGTATCATTATTAGATTTCATATACTGAAAGTATTGCTTTGATCAAACATTTTTCTTCTACTCCTTTAGTTGTATTAGTAGAAACACTGACGTACTATAAAGGGTACAGCAGTTATCTACATCACAGTTAACTGCACAGTCAACATGGGTTCACAAAAGGGAAAGTTAAAACAACTAATCTGATATCCTTCTATGATAAGGTCACCTGCCTAGTGGATGAAAGGAAGGTGGTGGATGTAGTTCTTCTGGATTTTACTAGGGCTTTTGATGCTGTGCCTCACAGCATCCTTCTGGACAAGTTGTCCAACTGTGGAACAAGTGGGTTCATGGTGCGCTGGGTGAAGAACTGGCTGAAGGGCAGAGCTCAAAAGGTTGTAGTGAGTGGGGCTACATCTGGCTGGCGACCAGTCACCAGCAGTGCTCCTCAGGGTTCAATTTTAGGGCCAGTTCAGTTCAATATATTTATCAACGATCTGGATGCAGGAGTTCAATGCACCATTAGCAAGTCTGCTGATGATACCAAACTGGGAGGTGCTGTAGACTTTCTTGAGGGACAGGAGGCCTTGCAGAGGGATCTAGATAGATTGGAGCATTGGACAATGATTAATGGCATGAAATTTAACAAGTCCAAATGCCAATTCTGCTCCTAGGACAGAGTAATGCCACCCAAAAGTATAAATTGGGAGAAGAGCGGCTGGAGAGCAGCCCCGCAGAAAGGGGGGTGGGGGTGCTGGTCGACAGCAGGCTCAATAGGAGTCAGCAGTGTGCCCCGGCAGCCAAGAGGGCAAACTACATCCTGGGGGGCATCAAACAGTATAACCAGCTGGTCAAAAGAGGTGATTATCTTGCTGCGTTCAGCATTGGTGTGGCCCCGCCTTGAGTATTGTGTGCCGTTCTGGGCTTCACAATTTAAAAAGGATGTGAAGGTCTCCTTGAATATGTCCAGAGGAGGGCAGCAAACCTGGTGGATGCCTGGAAGGCACATCCTACGAAGAGGAACTAAGGACTTTGGGTTTGTCTAGTTTGGAGAAAAGGAGGCTGAGGGGCAACCTCATTGCTTTTTATAACTTCCTGAGGAGGGGAAGTGGAGAGGGAGGTGTTGAGCTCTTCTCCCTGGGATCCAGTGACAGGACACATGGGAGTGGTTCAAAGCTGCACCAGGGCAGGTTTAGACTGGACACGAGGAAGCATTTCTTTACTGAGAGGGTGGTCAAACACTGGAACAGGCTTCCCAGGGAGGTGGTCGATGCCCCAGGCCTTTCAGTGTTTAAGAGGCAATGCCATAAAAAACATACTTGAACTTTTGGTCAGAAACTATAGCTTATGGCTACCGTCTTTCTGTTCTTGGTGCCATCGGATCAAGGAAAAACAATTGTTATTAGTTATGCAACTACCACCTCTACTGATCTGGTGGTAGGACCGAAGCTTTTATCTGTAATTTACCACTCTGTCACATGGGGCAGTGACGATGATGTACCAGGATTCTTGGACTCTTATAGCACAGAATCTTGGATGCTCAGAAGTCCCCACACCCATGCAGTTCAGGTACAGCAGCTATAAAAGAACGACGATGTGCATCTGATGTGTCCTGAAGCATCAGTCTCCCTGATCACATTATTAGCACCAGTCTATGTGTGCACAGCCAGTCCTACCACTGTGTGTGTGATTGTAAATTCATCAAAGAAAATACAGAGGAATATCCACGTGCACAGAAAAGGCAGGTACCAGGCTCTCCCTTTGGCCACCTAAGGTGACCTTCAGCCTAAAGATAAGTGAAAGGTTCAGGAGCAAGTCTTTGGCTTTGGGCAAAAGTCAGCTGGACACACAGAACTTTATTTTAACACTGTAGTAGTGTTAAGAAAACCTAGCACACGCTCTTCATTATCATCTCATGTAAATTGAAATTTCACAGTCAAACCCCAGGCTATGTATGGATTTGTGAAACTGGTATATGAATAGAAAACTCTTAATTTTTCAAGTGGCATAATTTAAAAATATATTCTGTTTATCTGGCATAATTATTATTAATCATTAATCCCTTATACAACTGTTCCATTCTGTGAAGAAATCGGCTTTTCTTATTTTAACTGTGCACATTTAAAGCAGTTTTAGTAGAATGTATTGTTTTCTAAACATGCTGATTAAATCATCCGTTCAAGTATATCACCAAAAATATGTTAAGAAATAGTTTGCATATTCACCCTCACAGATCACAAAACTACCATGAATTAAAAAAGAAATTATTTACAGGTACCTTGTAGGCAGATAGAACTTCCTACAGTTTGAATGTACTGCAATTTATAGCGTGTTACTTGTTGTTACTTGTTCTGTCATTTAGGTTATGATCCTGTCGACCTTTGCTTTCATGATTAGAGAACTGCTTCAAAGAGTGTAGGATATTAAGGATTACTTGTGTGATTAAGAGCTTTTTTTTCATACAGAGGAATTCAAAAGAATGCAAGCAAAATAGAGATAATGGAGTCACAGGCCTGAGGAGGAAGGCTCTGCTTTTCAGAGCTACTGGGGTTTTCTGCTGGTCAATATAGAATTACTAAACAGAGTACCTCTTTCAACTTCATGCTACTTCTCCGGAACACCTTCTTTACCACATCAGGACAAATTGTTTCACTTAGCTAAGTAAACTGTGGTCTGCAATCATTTTGTCATTGTTCAGTGACTGTAGGAAAAGCCTATGTGAATCTCCTATGAAGTTCAGCCCTCAAACAAATGAGCAATTGGTACTTATGAGAAAAGCTCCTGTGAGCAAGCATGACTTCTTCACAGGATTTGAAGATATGAAAAAGAGAAATTAAAAGTTTGAGGGTTTTGACATATTATCTAATCCTAACAAATATACTTACATTTGTCTTGGTCAGCTTCCACTCCTTCACTTTCTGTGTCACTCGGCAATATCCAAGGCTGATGAGCAAGCTGAAGCTGTTGTAAGAATTCATCCTGCCACAAACAGATCTATTTTAGATAAAATGACAGAGAATTGTTCTATATAAATGCAGACTGTAGCAAACACTCTAGTCTCAATTAACTAGAGAGGAGAAAGCCTTAAATAGAAAAAAAATATTTTGCTATGAAATAAAACCAGAATGTAGAGGATATGCAGGCTCCCTAGAATTTTTTTTTATTTAATTCTTATTTATTTATCTAGTCTAAAAAAAAAAAAGTCTCTTTAGCTATCTATCTGCTATAGTCACAGATATATACATACTCATCCCAGAAATGCAGTGACACAAAACAAAACCTTAATGCAGATATTCCATCTGTCCCTGCATTTTTTGGACTATGCCTAGACATGTCATGCATGATTTGTTTAAGTAAGAACTTTCAGAACTTTCACTGTTTCCAATCTAGTAAGAACAAGGACCTGAAATTTGATTTAGAACCTATGGTTTTATTGGAGAAGGAGAACGCCTGGGAAGGAAAAAAGCTATGGAAACTTTTGTCTCCAAGATACCATAAAACTCTAAGCATCAAAATATAAATGTTTTACACAGTTAAAAATCCATATGGAGCTGAATATATGCTTTTAAAAATGTTTTACAATTGCCTCCTTTTTTATATAATGTATATATGTATGTATATAAAAATATTTTTCCATACGTACACACGTGTGCGTATGTAAGCACGTACACACACAGACATATAAAATAGTTTGACAGGTTCCTCTGCAATATTCAAGGTAAGAGATGAGACTGGAATGCATAGTTTTATTATCAAAAGCAGTTCAAACACGCAAGTCTAGTCTCTAAAAGAGAACTTAAACATTGGCCACATACCATAAAATTACTGTCCAGATTCTTATAAGTACCTGAAAAAAAAGGGGGGGTAATAACTGTGTCTTCTTTTACACCAGCTGAAAAACAGTATCTACATATTCAAAGTTAAATTACATTGTCCAGCGTTACAGCAAAATATTTATTGTTAGGCTATCTGGTTTAAAAACAGAAACCAGGCTTGTTTAAATCAGTTCTTGGAGACCAGAGGCTGTTCGATCAAGATCTAACTCACAGGGAGTAAATTATTAATTGTGTTAGTAACCTGGTAAAAAAAATCCACAAAGACTGCTGCAATGGCCCAACACTAAGCTCAGACAGGAGCTACAGCTCTTACGCATGTATTGCCATTTCAGGTGTGTTCAGTGTGCGAGAAGCTTGCTGACTGCAACACTGAAGTGGACAAAGTCTTTCGGTTCGTGGAACAGGATTCTTGCAGTAGGAGCGAGTGGCTCCCACAGCAATCAGCATACTTTTTAGTCTTCCAAAAACACAGAGCAAAAAACGGAGCCAGGCACCCAAACAGAATGGAAGTATCCGACCAAAAAGAGAGCCCTCATCACATCAAATTATGGTCCATACTCCAGTAAGTAGAAGTAAGACTTGTGTTAATCAGTGAGATTTTTATATATATATATATATATATATATATTTTATATATATATATGTAAAAAGCTGAAATTTCTCAGTGTTAACAATGACAGACCAATAAAGATTACTGAATACCACTTTAAACTATCTGGATAAACAAAGTGATTGTAAAATTCCAAGTGTTCAGAAGATGAAATGGCAAACAAGGGAGTCAGTAGTATTTTCATCTCAACAGCTATTGATAACCATCACAGAATTGTGTCACTTTAATGGAATCCATCCTAAAGAGATAAGCAGGATTCAACATTCCTTTGTCAATTTATACAAAACACCAAAGGATAAGGTAAATGCACAAAAGTATCTCTGCCAAAGGATTTGGAACCCTGATTTATTAGTTTTATAGAGATAATAAAACTATTTCTCTAGGTAGCATTTCTTTGCTATAATTCAATTCAGCCTTGAACAGAGCTGATAATAAAACACACCTGTTAGAACTTTGTAATATTATGTGTGCCAAGAGGCAGAAACTCATCCACATAATCTCAGATCATTATGTCTTGAGCATTAAAAAACCCTAAAACATTCTTAACAGCTGATATGTTAAGTACTTGCCCAATTATTTAAGATTTGTGCTATAACAAGATTAAACCATCCTGAGCTACAGCATGAACTTTACTAAAACTTAAGAAGAACTCTGAATTGTATTTATCAGTAATACTTTTGTATTTTAGCATTGTTATGTTACTTCGAAACACATTACAAACTAGGAAGCATACATAAGGCATTGAGAGATATGTTAAAATTCCTCATAAATAAACAAGTGACAGCACACACAGTGTAAACCCATGCAGATTCTGAATTCTTTAATTCAAGCTCCTTATGCTAAACCATGCTTCTGGTACCCAGTAACTGCATCCTTTTCAATTGACTTATTCTCATCAAATATGCATCAACTTTGTACTGGTTAATTCCATTAACACCATCTAAGAGTAAGGAAGCAGAACTATTTGCAAAATCTTATCATAGTATCTTCGATAGGATTGGCAATATAACCACAGTGTATTTACATCTAGTGGAGATTCCCAGTTCACACCGTAAGTCTAAGAAGAATAAAGGCACTTTCCCTTCTTTTATTTTACTGTTTTTATACAGGAAGATGATACAAAACCTACAATGAAAGTTGCAAAATAATTTACAGTATCAGCCTTTAGTTTTATATGTTTGTGATCTGTAAAAGTACAAAGAAAGACAGAACTTCGTTGTTGTTCTATCCCAGACCGCCCTTGACTTGTTAAAATTTGTCTCCATGGTCAGAGAGAAGCGGTTACACAAGAGAATGAAATCACATGGCCACAAACAGAGGGACACCTCTAACACAGCAAAAAATGTCACTGAACAGAGATACTTCCTGGGTAAGTTCTGTCTAAACCCACTTCTCTAAGTGACCAGAAACTTCAGTGCGCAAAGATAGCTTAAAAGAGCTCCCAAAGTTTCCAGTATAACACTCCAAACATGGAGCTGGGAGCAGCAAATTGGCCAGACCTCCATCAGCTACTCTCCGACATCTGAGGGCCTTTATAGCTTACCAGAGGGAGGTCTTCAGTATGAACATATCATATTAGCAGTTTTCCCCTTGGAAGCAGAGCTAGTCCCAAGATGAGTTTTCATTAAGTCAAAGGTCACTTGTGCATGTCAGGAAGGGATAAATAGGGTGGGAGCTGGGTCACTAGCAGCTAACATTCTATTGTACCCAGTGAGCAAAGAGAAAGAAAAGAATTTGTCACTTTTCTAGAAGGGATTATAATAGAGGATAAGATCCTGTATAGAAATGCTGAGATTTAACACCAGCATTACAGTGGACTTGCTGGATGAAACTGGACATGCCATTCTAACTGTAAAACAGGGTAATAATATTGCTCATTTCTTCAAGTTCTTGAGACATATATATACATGATATATTAAAAGTATAACAGGACACATTGTAAGAGCTATAGCAAAGCTTGGGATTTGGCAAACAGAAGTAACAAGTCACAGCAAATGAAATGGGACTCATGGTTATTATTACTATAACTACAGAAAGGCTGTGGAAGAAAGCATTTTTAATTGCCTGCCTTGTTACAGGAAAGACCAGAATTGATGGACAGACTGGATGTCCCTTAGTGGAGATGCAGTGCTCATTACATGGCACTTTCAGGAGTCTATACAATAATTCTAGTTGGTGTCACATGACTATATATCAGTTAGCAACAGAACTGCTTAAAAAGAAAGAAAGAAAAAGAGGAGTGAAGTGTTTAGGGGGAAACAATGAAACCCTTCATTTCTTCTGAATATTTTTAGTTAAAAATTAATTTCAGTTCTCATTTTCAGATATGTGAGAAAATTCCAACACACAAACACAAACCCCTCAAAACAGGAAACAAAGGGTTTTTCACTTGTCAAAAAAGAAATCTGTTACAATTACATTTTTTTTACATGGAAAACTTCTAATTTGAAAAGTTATCAACTTTCAGTGAAGATACTTTCAACAAAACGTAGTCACCTTCAGTCCTCATATCTTTAAGTTGGATATCCAATTCTAGGTGAAGTAGCTTGAGTGATGGGATTAGTGCACTGCCATTCAAACATCAAAATGAGGCTTTTTTTTAACCACCAAATTTAAGTAAGATTTCCTCCCCAAATTCTTTAGTTTTAGAGTTATCTGTGCCTCGTTTCCTTTCTTTCATAATAAATAATGGAGGCCATTTTCTTAATTGCAAGATTATACTAAGTAACAAATATCTAATTTTCCTACAAGCATCTCTAAACAATATTATTATAAACACTTTTTAATTTTTTTTTAAAAAGTCATTAGACTGATAATACATTGTTGTCAAGTGTCATACCCAACAGATTTTTTAAACAAACGATACTTCTCAGAAATTATTATCTAAAGTTATGATATTTTTTTTCAGTCTTGGAAAAAAGCTCTCCAGGCTTTGACAAATGGATTATAAAGAGATTGGTACTAAATGGTGGGAACCGACTTATTCCACCATTAAAAAATTAGCAATCCAGACATTAGGTCCTTCTCAAGTCTGTATAGAAGGATTGACATTTCCTGAGAAAAAACTCACCTTTGTAAGGCATGTATCTGAGATAGACAGCAGGGCTGTTCTTTCACAGGTGCTCTTATTTCCACTGCCTACACATTAAAGTTATCTTTAAGGCAGCTAAGGTTAGCAGAGGAGAATCCCACTCAAAATGTACAAGGTACTTTAACTTTTTCTTTTGTTTTGTTTTAAACAAAGACTAATCCCATAAAAGCCATTAATATGGGACAGGAAGTTTGCATGCTCTGAATCAGCCTAGTTAACATGCACATAGTACTAGGGAGTGACTCAATGATGTTGGACATTTCCTCATTGCAGTTCAGTTTTGTGTTTCAGAAAAGTTGTCCATTCAGCGATGCCTAACTAATCATTCCAATGTGTCCAAAAAATGAAAGATTAAGGAAATACTATGCACTGCCAGTGCAGCAGCAAAAAAAAAAAAATACCCTGGAATCATAAAGATAAGACATAGTTGTGTTTAATATTCCAGAGGTACACACCTCTTGGAAATTGTAAGGCTAATAAAACTGTTATGCATCGTGCAGGCAAAACCCTACAGAGCTCATGGAAAATTTGTGGGGCAGAAGTGTTTCAGATTTCTGTAATAATCCTGACATTCTCCAATCAGTACCTCTCAAAGCTGAGCAGTATTTCCTTGCTAATTTTCTCAACATTATATTTCAAGTTCTTCTCAGAGTAGTAAATTACATTAGGTATACTGATGTTACTTCAACATTAAACACAATCTATCTTCACATAATAGTAGCTCTTAAACATAGCAAAAACATTAAATTGAAAATCTTACTTCTGATAAACTGCTTCTCTGAGTAGTGACAGTTCCAACAATGTCTCCACTCATTTGCACAGAAAGCCCTGAAGCAGCGCTGAGGGTCCTCCCCATTTGGCTCTTAGATGTCAAAGATCTGCTTCTTTGCATACTAATGATGCCTTCCCTATTTCCTTGGTTGCTAGGGGTAAGAGGCCGTGACAGCAAGCTATTCGGGGTCACAGGCCTACTCCCTGGAGTTGATGGAGTTGGTGGCCTGTTGGTTTGTGTGCCAGGCGTTGAAGGCCTACTGTTTGCAACACTGGAGACCAGTGTTCTGCTGTTGGTGGGCAGCGGTGGTGATTTGTTTCCTTGGAGCTGAATGTTCTTCCCTGTCTGAGTTGGCACCTGAGGCCTTGGATTTTGGCCCTGTGTAGCTTGAAGATTTCCTTGATGGTCAGATGTAACTAAATTATGATGTTGGACAGTAGGGCTTCTTGAGAGCCTTGCTTCTTCCCATAGTGCTAGGTCCTTCTCAATATCTGTGCACACACACACAAACAAAAAAGAAAAGTAAGAAAGAAACTCACTTTCTGTTTCTCTCTGGTTTAAAACTCTTCTTGATTTTCTCCAATGTAAGTGACAACCTAAAGCTGCAGAGAAAAATCTATTCTTACTTAAAATATAAGGCATCAGAAATGTTCAAATGTTTGACAAGCATTTCATCAAAGTTCATTTAGATTTGATTTACTGCAAACAGAGCTATCCCACAGAAATGAAATGTTACCACTTCATTGAATGTCAATACAACTTGTAAAGTTCCCTCTCATTTCTTCAAAATTCTCTCTCTGTAGCTTTTGCACAGTTTCTGATTAGTATCAGACCAAGACGGAGCAGTGAGCTAAACTTCCCATCCTCAGCTGCAGTGAAGGGCAAGAGAAAACTGGTTCAAGGCGAGACTTTGGCTTCTGGCTTTGCTGTGTATTGCACAACCAAAACTCTGGGGAAAATAATGCTTGATATCTGGCACATCTCAATCTGTGATCCTGTTTGAATCTGAATTTTGTGCTCTGGTCTGCCATCATTACAACAGCAGGTGATGGGGTCACAAAAGCCTAGAATCCAAGGAGAAAAGGTAGCTGCCATTTGGTGGTCCAGTCCCTACCCCTCACACGGCCATAAGGAATAAGACCCTATTTAAAACCAGAACAGATCAGGGGTAGTGATGAAAAATGTCTTCTGAATTCAATTAAATTATATTAATGTTGCTAATGAATTAAATCAGATATATCCAACAAAGTTAGGTGAGGGTAGCTGGAATTTAATTTAGCATTGCTAACGTACTGAAAGTCCTTGCAAGTAAAAATATCAAGCTTAAGGAACAGTTTACTCAAGTTTATTTTCTTTCACAATTGTTATGAATTTTCACTCTCAGTGACATGTAGTATACTGTAACTTGGTTTTGATAGGGATAGTTGGTTATCTTTAGAAGAGCAACGCAATTTCCCATTAAACTATATGTCATAGTCTCAGAAGTTGTAAATCAGCAAGGCTCTACTGATTTAAACACCTATTAAGTGAACTTATATAAAATAAGCATTTCATTTTTATTTTGAAAACAATAACTTCACGTTCTAAAAGTCCTAAAAGAAGCAGATTCTAAACTGCATATTGGAAAATCAGATTTTCTTTCACTTATGTTTACCAGTAGGTACAGAAGGAATGCTGTATGTAAAATAATTAAAGATGTGATACCTTTAACATTAACTTATTTTATAATAACACCTTCAAAACAGGAAAACAAGCTATGTCAATTTCATGTTACATACAAGCTGCGTCCAGCTCTGGAGCCCCCAACATAAGAAGGACATGGATCTGCTGGAGCGAGTCCAGAGGAGGGCCACGAGGATGATCCGAGGGCTGGAGCACCTCTCCTATGAGGAGAGGCTGAGAGAGTTTGGACTGTTCAGCCTGGAGAAGAGAAAGCTCCGGGGAGACCTTATTGCAGCCTTCCAGTACCTAAAGGGGGCCTACAGGAGAGCTGGGGAAGGACTTTCTACAAGGGCAGGTAGTGATAGGATGAGGTGGAATGTCTTTAAACTGAAAGAGGGCAGGTTTAGATTAAATATTAGGAAGAAATTTTTCACTTTGAGGGTGGGAAGACACAGGAACAGGTTGCCCAGAGAAGTTGTTGAGGCCCCATCCCTGGAGGTGTTTAAGGCCAGGCTTGGTGGGGCCTTGAGCAACCTGGTCTAGTGGAAAGTGTCCCTGCCTATGGCAGGAGGGTTGGAACTCAATGATCTTCAAGGTCTCTTCCAACCTAAACCATTCTATGATTCTATGATTTCAAATGCTATTACTAGAAAAGCTGGTAAAACTGAAATAGTTGTGAAAGCCTCAGATAGAAGTGTCTCTCAACTTAAATGTTTTGCTCTTAGCAAATTTCAAATCATAGTTATTGTTTCTAGTAAACAGTTAAGAATATTTCTAATTGCTACCTTGCTGACCTCTTAAAATTAATTATTTCCATTTTGAAATAATTATGTCTCGAAGTACTTTTCCATTATGCTTTTAAAAAAATCAATACACATCACTTTGGAACTTGTAATATGTCTGGCAAAAATTCAGGGGCCAATAAATGACAATGTGGGTAGCCAATTTAAACCAAATGAGGAATATGTTCTTTTAAAGATTCAGCTTAGCCTATGCCTTTGCAAAATTATAGACCTCTAACTTCCTCATGATGATTCAGTATGCTAAGAAATTATCTGAATATTGCATGATTTAATAAGAGTTAAATAAACATTTTATTCTGGCTCATGTTTCTTTAATTCCATATAGTAATCAAGCCCGCAGATAAACCAATTATTCTAATCATTTCTCCATATATAATTAAAATGTTTCCATAGTGTAATTATTCAGTGTTATTTAGCACACATCGTCTTTTTGATTTTGCTTCAATCTCAGCTTTTCAACCAGAAAGAAAAGGAAAAAAAAATCACACATCTCCAGCTTTACAGTATTATCTGATCCATAGTAAATACCAGAATAGAATTATGACACAGGATTTTTAAAGTCCCTTGACAACGTCATTTAAAGGAAAATAAAAAGCAGGCAACAAAGCAACACAATGGCATTTTACTTTCGTATCAGAAATACCAGAATAAGGGTATGATTCATAATGCACTTACAAACTGTTTATGCATTTAACAGTTCTTCTTGTGACAAAATATGTTCCAGAAGTATCCAATGACCACAGAATCAGTGTAAGAAACCAAATTGGCAAGATACTGGAATTAAATAAAAAAAAATATATATATCCTCCACTTGGGTGTGATATAAAGCAGCCACAGTAACCTAAGATACTGGATCTTACACAAAGGTACTATGAGCCATATGTAGAGAGGGAAAAGAAAACTGATAGCTTCAGTGTCTGATTTTGTAAAATTGCTGCTTTCAACTATCAAGGTACTGAGGCAGTTGCTGGCAGTTGGTGCTAGACCCTAATTTAGGCACAGGCACCAAATTATGCCTTATGTCAGGAGTGAGTTTTATCCAGCACGTAGCCCATAAAAGAAAGCCAGGCCCCTTAAGAAGGTGTATCTAAGACAGGGGACCACATTTCATCATTACACAGGTAATCCAAGTCATAATTCAGGCATCTAAATGACTGCCTAGTATTGGGTAGAATTGATAGGTTCCAGCACGCTTGGTAAGAGAACTGAAACAAGGAGACTTGCTGATATCAGAGGCACTTGAACTTTTGCAAATGTATGAGACAAATAAGGCTAAGCAAAACCACAGCATTATTATCTGAGCTGATTCTTCATGGAAATTACATTACGCTTCTCTGTAAGGGCAACAGTTGTCTTAAGCAGGACTGATGTTATAATAGGACATGAATTATTAGGAATACAAGAGGCCAATGTCTAATAATTGGGCTGTTTTCTTGTGAATTTCTCAGGCAGACAAAAATTACTGCACGGTAGAACGACTGAACCCCATGTCACAGTGTTACTGAAATAACGGGCCCAAAGCCAAGTGACAACAGCAGCATTGATGTGAGAGAGAAGACCTTGTAGGTCACACAACAGCAGACAATCTCAGAGACTAAATGAATGTAGCTAGTTAGCTTATGGTCAATTAAGTATTTAAAATTCCATATTCTGTTGAACATAGTAGTTATTACTGTCAGCTTTGTCAAAGGACATCTAAAGGAACTGCATCTTTCAGACCATACTGCATACAAGAACAACTTGTACGACCATGGAAATGTGACCAGTTAGGACATAAATCAAAGTAGGGCAATCTTCACCAGACCCCTCCTGAGTGACAAGTGCAGCAACACATGGTAAGGCAAGTGCCATCTCAGTGGCAGAAGCCCCTGGGGTATTCAGGTCACTGCTACGCCACAGAAACCTGATGACCACAGCTCAGCCTGCTGGTCTCTGGGTTCCTACTAGATGTTCCTGGCAGTTTCAGCCTGGAGAGAGGGCTCATGGATTTCAGTTGAGTTTGGCAGTGGCTACATCTCTAATAGCTACAATGACTTGAACCTGTCAAAAACAATTGAATGACAGTGTCTTTGTTGCACAAAACAAACCGTCTAAAATGCCTTCATTTGTAGACGTTACAATTTTTAGTTCTTGTTCCATTCCAAGCAAAACTTTTTTCTAAAGTGTTTCCTTTATTGTGCTCGCAGCTTTCTCTTCTGCCTTGACTTCAGCTGCAACAGCCCCTAGACAGAGGTACAACAGCTGTACCTCTATCTGAAGAGGATACAGCTCCCAAGCCTTTCACACCAATATTATTGGTAGGATAAGCATCCAGTCTCTTTTAGAAAATCACCCTGAAAGTGGTAAGTTCTCTACCTCACTCTCTGAATATCTTGAAAGAAAGGTCAGATAATTTTATTTCTCCCTCCACCTTAGACACACGGTCTTTATGTTGCAGTTCTGCATTACTTTTCATAGAGTTGGCCCACGAAGTGTAGCTCTCATCATATGACAGATAGCATGTATAATATAGGACTACCATGCTATAGGTCTATGTCATACCTTATAACTAAAGCTGAAGATAAGGAAATAGGGATTACAAAGAACAACAAATTGCAAACTATATCCTAGGATATCCCTCATTAATTTTTATACAGCTCTGAAACACATTTTCACTGGAAAAAAAGGTGGGGTTTTTTGTTTGACCTTTTAGAAATGGTTATTCCATCAAAGATGTTGTAGATGTTCCACTGCACGCAAGTTAACAGACTTCACTTAGCCAGAAGTCTCCAGAACAAGGTGGGCTTTTCCTGCAAAGCAATCTATTCTCAAGCTAAAGGTCCACTGCAGCCTCTTCTAAAGACTCCTTAACTGCAGGTGAAGCATCAGCACCTCCTTATTGCATGTCTTGGGGAAATGTGAAAACAAAAAAAAGGTGAGTTTTTAAGCTGTCAGACTGCAGTATATTTAACACAGTTTAATTACTGCTTAATTACTGTATTTACTGTAATTACAGCAAAGTTCATGACATCTACAAACACAACAATAATTGTGCTGTTTCTCCTCAATAAAGAAAAAGGGAAGTTCAAAGTTTTTATCTGTTTTCATCAGCATGTGAGATAGGTAATATTTTCCTTCATCTAAAATATTGGCAGAGCTGGCTGGGTGAGTACTGCTAGGCATTTTATGATCCGTTGTTACCCTACCATACATACCAGCTAGGTGTTTTTCCATGGTCTGAAGTTCTTTTGCTGCTAAGGAGTCCTTTAAGAGTTTCTGCCTTGGGGAACCTCCAGGTCTGACATCCATGGCATCCAGGGTCCAAACTGTCTGAGACTTACACAGATAAAAAGAAAAGGCAAGCCTTTTAATCTAGTTTCACATTTACATGTGAAACAATAGAAAAATTGATGTCCTCATTTAGAATAGTGAATCTGGTGCTTTTTATGTAGAATATATAACACTATGCAAAATATTACAAAAATATCAAAATACCTTAAATAACATAAATAGTAGGCATTACTTAAAATCAATAGTTCTAAAATAATTCAAATATATACCTTCACGCAAGCTCTTGTTCCATGCTGAGACATCCTAAGAGGACAAATTCTTCCACGATTTACATCCTGTGCAGTTCCAGTTACTTAGTAGGGATTGCATTTACTTTAAATTACCGTAACATTTGGCACTGTATCTCTGCAAAGCAGCACTTCTGGGAATATCACAGAATTTCCTAATCAAAAACGCCAATGCTGTTTTATCACTGCAAGAAGTATTCCTTTCAGGAACAGCAACTAGATCATCAGGACAACATAGCAGTTTGGAATGGATGACAGCAAACAGACCACCTCCCCAAGTCACTTCACTATTGAACAGTGCGGTTTCCAAAATTATCTGCATTTTCTGGAACCCACTCAATACAGTTTTAATAAATGATTTTAAAATATGAGGTAAACTTGTTTTCTTAATGCTTATTTGAAGTACTTAAAAAATATATGACCAAGTGTGGAAGATTTGGTCATAAAAACAACAAACAAAAACATTAATTAAAGCATTCTTAACAGCCTATCCGAAATAAATTTTATATTATTACCTCACCAAAACATTTCATCTGTAGTCTAGAGGGTTTTGTTGATTTCCCAGCTATCCTCAAGAAGCGAGGCTTATGCAATGGTCTCATTGTCATTCACCTCTTACTAATTTTTTAATCTTTCGCTAAATGTCAAAGAAATTTAGAGAGGGGCCACAGTTTCAAAGACATTAAGCTGTTGGAATTTCAGAGAGAAGAAGGATTGAGCAGAGGAGGGAGACTCAAACTGGTGACCCCCGACCAAGGAAAGCATACAGGGCTCCACTGCTACGCAGTCTGCCGGGCTGGAACCGTATCACCAGCAGACACGTGGGTTGCTGCAGAACGTGATGGTACTTTTCTGGCTGGACTCATGTCATAGGGAAACGTATACAGCAGTTTAAAGGCTAGACACGAAAATACAGGCTTGATATCATCTCTATTCACAAACAATTTGCTTTAACCATAAACCCTAAATGAAACACTGTAGTTGCCGTCCTTTTTAGAAAAGTAAGCATAATTCTACAGAAGTAAAACGTTAAATGAAATATATATAATTTTTAATCTGTTCCAAATATACATGGCTTTGTATGCAACCGATAATTGTGAACCATTTATCTTTAAAATATGTTGACACAGATACATGTTTATAAAGCAACAGGTACACTGTAATGCTGCACATCCATACATAAAAAAGCCGAGGCGTATTTACCAGCATACAAAATAGTTCAAAGCTGCACATAATTCTGTTGTTATTAACTCCCAATATTTTTAGAACACTAATGACATTTTTGGATTTGGCCATTGTTTTTTACACTAGTATTGCTCTGGTTCAAGTTCCCCGTATTTAATCCCGGGTAAATACACAGGAACAGCTGAAAAGAACGGTAAATTACTCAGAAGTGGAACTGCTCCTGCAAACACATTTATTTCAGGCGTATCACTAGACCTGATTCACCTGTTCCCCAAGAGATTTTGAGCATTGGTCACTTCGGTCCTCACTGTGAATTCTCCATCCAAATGATAATCTGGCTTGTTGAGGCCACTACAGAATATTAATCTGTATTAAATTACTCACCTCTCCAAAAGTTTATTTCTAATAGATATTAGTTACCCGATATCTATCTTTAGATGGAAGAATATTTTATTCTGATATTTTATGCTGTGAACAATTCCTCTGAAATAAATGAAACTAAATAAGAGATAGTAAGGGGGACTAGAGCCTGTAACAAAACTCTAATATTTTAATTTTCAATCAGTTTTTAGGTATACTCTTGTTCCCACATTTTAATGGTGGAAAAAAGCATTTTTTTAAATACATTTTATAGTGTATATTTTCATAAGGGGGAAACCCCAGCATGACTTCAATAATCGCTATGGGGGGAAAAATCCCCAAGGTTATAAGGATGAATCCTTTTTGAATATACAATTTCATGCACAAATACAACTCTGATGAAATACGGAATAAAATTAGCCCGTGGTCTATGGTAATACTTGAAGACCAAATTGCTCTTCTAATATTCTTAACTCTGACTATTCGAGTTGATCATTTATCATAAGCAAATTATTATGGGTTTTCTATAACTCCCTAACCCCCTAAAAACACAGACTTCCAAATGTTAGCCTGGTGAGAGAGTTTCGCTCTCCATGTCCTATTTTCTGGAAATGAAATGGAGTTATCTTTCTCTTCTACAAATCCCTACTGTTCTTACATTCTGCCTTTTCGTGTACTGCGCTTCTTTCCTTTAAGCACAGGAATTGTGTAAGACATAAAACTAAGCTGACAGTCTGAGTAAAGGCAGCTAGCTCTCTACTGCCTGTAGTAAAATCTAAGAAAAATAGAGAAAAATGATTCTTTAATGGTAGTTATCACGATAGTGCTTTAGACATTTATGAAAACATGAGTAACGTTTAAATTAAACGACTTGCAATTAGCAGACTCCAAATCACAAAGATCATCAAACATCAGCAATAACTTTGTATGCTTCGATACAGGTTTTAGAATCTTATAGAAGTTCATGTAAGACATACAGATATGCCTGTGCATAAACGTATACAGCAACACAAAGGCAGGTAAACACATGCATTTAATAAACATTTGTGTCTGCCTTCATCCTGTTAACACACATAAAGAATTTGTGTTCAGTTCTGGATGTAGCACAGATGTATGCATTCTTTCTAAGAATAAATATTAATCTGTATATGATTTAAAACAAATACATTTACTTATATTCAGTCTCTACCGTTACATATTGTTATATGTTCAAACTCCCTTTCAGATACACAGTTCCAACACCGTGTGAAATTAATGACATAACTTTGGACACATTTTTTCTCCAAATTTTGTAATTCTTCCTGTGTATTTTTCTGTTCTATGTAATATCATAAGCTTATGGCATTTTGTCAGATAATAAATTCAGAAAATACCAGAACAGTATTACAATAGCAGTTATGGAAGATCAGATATTTAATATTAACAATTTAATTTCATGATAAATTATGTGCTTATAAAATTGCCTTTCAATTAAACACTCACTTGATAGAAAATAATAATGACCTGGAAAAAAAAAAGGTACAAGAGTTTATTATTAATTTAAAACTGTAGTGTAACTATTTTTTGTTCCTTCTCTGAAGCTAGATATTTCAACAGTTTTTGAGACAGGCTCGGGTAATGTTTTTTTCTATGTAACTAAATAATACTGAACATAAAAAAAATATTTTTTACATTTTGAGACTATGAGTTCAACTATGTGAATAATGCATAAACACAGACAGAGGTCCTCAGTGTCTCCAGCACACAATTTATGCAACAGCCTTATTCCTCAAAGATAAACACAAGCTGAAAGTAGAGGATGTTATCGAAGAAGCTTTGGAAGCGTGTCAGTTCAAATGCAAGGATAAATGAATTTGTACAGCTCTAGCGGAATTCACTGGTGCCCCTTCTCTCCACCGGATGAATGGCAGCAGTTCAGATGCATCACTAAGAAGATTCAAGCTTGCAAGCTTCTTATTCCACTTCACCAAAACCTACCTTTTGTCTACTGGCCAGGAATTGCGGAGACAAAATGCTAATGTCTGTTAACTTGGACTTTAATAATAATGACAGTAGACTGAAAGTAGTTGACAAACATAGCATATATGTATGAAGTGTGTGCATAGAAGTCCTTCCAATTCCTTCCGTACCTTCCAAACTACAAATACCCTTGATCATTCATTAAGTTTTATAAATATTAGCAAAACATTTATAAATGGCCTATTTACATTAAAAAGATATGTTCCTGAAAGACACCCTTGTCTTTCTAACTTGTAGAAACAGCTCTGGGCCCTGTTCATCACCTTCAAACTTTGAAGGTGAGGCAATGTCTCTCTGCACCAGAACAAAACAAACAAAGCCCTCATGATACGTTGGTCAACTTTTAAGGTCAACTATGCGTCCATTTCTTAAGTGGCTTTCTTCACATAGCATCATAATTTCTTCACGTGCGATACATTTATTAATGCTTTCTTTACTTAGAGCACTTAGCCAAATTGCTGCTAAAATAAAAAATCACAAACAGTAAACCCAAAGGTAATCACTGGTTCCCTGAACTTCTGGAAAATACCATAACTTACTGGGAATGCCGCAGCAGAACAGAAATACAATTAAGGAGGTCATGAATAAGTTTTTCCAAGGTCATTATGTGTTTCAATCTGTAACATAATGTTAGTTTGACAACATATATCAGTATAGATTTTATCCCTAAAACAAAACCCAGTGAAGATGTGAATGTCTTGATCTCATCATTGAGCTGACTTGACGTGGGCTGTGCAAAACCTACTGACACCTGGGGAGTTCTACAGATGTGCAACATTTCAGAATAGCTAAGGCCAAGAGGAAGGCCTCCAAATTACCTCCAACATCATCTGGAAATCAAGTGCTCATTAGAAAATAAGTTATTCTTTCCTGGTGACCATAAAAAGTTCTAATAAGCAATGCAGCATAACGTTTCTGTCATTTTGGCCGGCTTCAGCGTAGAACACCCAGGTACTCACATGCACATCCGTGCACACATGCAATCTTTTTTCAGGTGTAGGAACAGTCCTCACCTCTCAAGAGAAAGCGCTTCCTCATTTTTAAAGACTATCTGAATTGCATGATCACAATGAAAAGGAGGCGAAACCCAATTAACTGGTTAGTTCCTGGCAAGCTGTAAATATATGCAATGCATTTTAATAGAACTTTTTCTTCTGCATAGTTTTGCTAATCTAGTGCAAATTTTACTGGTAACTTCAGGAGATAATACTATAAGAAGGAAAACTACATTCCGCTTTCTATGCATAACCTACCATTTCTTTGCTGAATAGCTTAATTATCTTAAATAGACATTTGACAGAGAGTCCTCCAAATACAAAAAAATTACCCTTTATTAAACAATTTGTTTGCAAGTGTCCCTTCTGTTCTGACCAAGCAGCTGGCAAGGACAGTTATTATTCACGCAGGACAACTTTTTGTGCAATATTTTTTTGGAGATTCTTCACACAATATGCATTTTCTATAAGAGTTGACCCAATGTTTAATCTTTCAGCTTCTGTAGTCTTGTTTCAAGGACATAAGGTGAGCTAGTCAACATGGTTTTTTGGTACCGTAAAAATAATAAACCTTCTCAGAGCTCTGCTGCAATATTGGCAGCCACCTCTAATCCCCACCTTCCACATTAGGGCCTGTTCTACTTGAAATGCCATGTAATTGAAATTACAAGCTTTTTGCTTCCCATGGCAGTCAGCCAGCACATTTTACGCTAAACCTTACACTAAAAAAAATGGTAGTTTGAGAGAACTTACATATAGTTTTTCTGTTTACAGGCAAGAGGGAAGGAAGAAATATGTGGGTACCCGGGAATAAATGGGAATTTGTTCCAGTTTATGAAATGTATCCAGAACAATTTTTTTCTAATCTTCAGTCCTGTTTTATTTACTGTTATTTGGACTAATATTTTTTAATTTCTCATGCCCAAGAAACCAAAATTTTTGACGGGTAAAAACAGGGCACTCCTTGATCTTTTTGTACATATTTTTTTTTCGAAGTTCAGAAAATTCTGTCAATTTAACATTACATTTTATAGGATTAGATATTTTCAAATAAGAGCATTTTCACTCCAGAAGACATCTGCCCCTCTGTCTGCCCCATGAAAGGTCTCCTTGGAAGTTCTAACCACATGCTCTGTGCAACGCTGGCCAGTGGGGCTGATAAACTGAACTTGTGAGGAGCAGGAGCCTTTCTGGAAGCAGTCCTTAGCCCCGGGGATCCAGGCAGGGAGACAGGACAGCCCCACCACACGTCGCATGGGTCAGGCAGGCACCCAGCAGGCCTCAAGTTTTGCAATATGCAACACGATTATCAGCAAAAAGAATATCAGCAGGTGAGAGGTAAAAAAATTTAAGTACTTCAGGAGCTCTCTGAGGACAAAGAGAATTTTAAAAGCAAGAAATAATTATTCTGCAGCTGTACGTACAAAATGCTATGTCTATTTAACAGTTTGGTTTTTTACATAGGGGAGGTCTCAACCCCAGAGGTTCAAGGTATGTAACTCAAGCTACTTGCTTAACTACTTGCAGGAAATATCACTTATTTCCCAAGAACCTTGATATTATGTTCTTCTACTATCTGGTATTGTTAATTTAGCCAATAGTAATTAAACTTACACATTTGCAGGTTTTTTGGACTAGCTGTGGAAGAGTTGCACTAATCTAATATTATCTGCTATTATTATTTTTACAGCAGACTTAAAATTTAAAGTTAAATTTTAAAATTTTAATTTTACGTTCCTGAGAATCCACATACTTAAAGTCAACTTGGATTGGAAAATTTTTGTATCAGAACACACTAATTTTGCATGTATAATATATAAACATGACCTTTATAATTCATACCACTTCCCAGGCTGTTGTTCCTGATGTGGCAGTGGAACATTAAAATACTTATTTAAATGACTAACCTACTAAACAGTGACCACAATCCATCAAACAATTTATAGATTTAGTTAAATACTGAAGTTTGGGTGATTTAGAGCTGTCAATCATACTCAAACTTGTACAAGTAATTAAGTTACTTCTCAGCATTGTTTCAAGGGAAAATAGTGGGAAAAGCTAAGAAAATTTCTAACCATTACAATTTAAATCGTGTATCACTGGAATATAGCTGTACTCAACATATATCGATAGCAAGAATTAAAAGCTTAATTTTTTCTTGTGCATGAAGCCTCAAGTCGTTTCACAAACTGAATTACCGTTAAGGAATTTCTGTATTTATCTCGGAAAACCCATGTGTGTGTATTCCTTCTAGGAAATCAACTGAAAAGTTCCAAAGCAGTAGTGAAAACGGGACAAAATTTATTTTAAACAAAACACCTTTGTAAAACAATTCATTAGAATATTTTTCCCACAAAAACCCAAGGCAAATTCATGCAGAAATGCCTTTTGCAGTTGGACTTTTTTTTCCACAGTTTCTGTTACACTTGGATTGGTTTGCCTTACATGGACAATTTGCAAAGAAAAATATACCTTTTTATGTGCACATGCAAGGCAAGATGAGTGAATGCAAAGATTCTCAAAAAAACCTCTAATACACGAGTCCTGTTAGATGCAGGTGGTAACAGAAGCAACTCAGAGGGAAAGCAAAGTCTACTCGATGTGAATTGCCCAGTGCATGTGCCCTCTTCCTTTCTGTTAGTGTAAATTTAGTAACTTCTCCTGATACCTTACTTTTCCATTTCTGTCAGAATTCCAGCCCACCTCATTTTTTCCTAGTATCACTTCAAATATTTATAGCCAAATATTTATAAAACTCATTTACATAAACATAAAATAAAATAGGACTCTGTGTTTATCAGACTGCAAAAATCCCAAGAAAAACCTTTGCATTTTGTCTAGGACATTTTCTTACATTAAATATTTGTCAGAAAATGAGCCCTGCAGTAAACTAGGATCTCTAAGGACATTTTGAATGCTTGCTTCCACTTCGAATCCTTGCAAAACACTTGGGAAGAGTGCCGATTCCTGTAAATACTTTAAATTACTTTTTGCTAGCTTTGCTTATTTATTCATTCAGTACACTTTGTTTGGGATTGTACAGCACTGAAAAAAGTAAGATCTCGATTTTTCAAATATCAACTCTCTTTGTGAAAAATAAAGCGTAGCAAAAGATTCTAATCAAAAAGGTTTAAAGGAAAAAGGTCTAATTACAAAAACTTCCAGATTCTTCAGAAGTAGAACAGTAAACTTATACAATGTTACTAGAAAATCATAATGTAACCATAGTATAAATTACGTGAACCGTGTTATAAATATAGATGTTGCCTGTCTCTTCTAGGTACTGGTATCCAGATTGGTTTAGTCTCCACATCAAAGATCTTACACGTGGATTTATACACGGGACATGAAAAAAGAACCCACACAGCTCTTTTTTAAAGATCCGTATGCATAATTCTTGCTGCTTTACCCCACAATTTTTCCCAAAACACTTCTCCTCTGAAAGCCAAGGCACTTTGAAACAAAATTTGTCAAATATACATGAGTAGAGAGAAATTTATGATAATGATCCATTTAACTCGCAACAGACTCAAATTACCCTATTGGAATGCAGTACCAGCTTTAAACATGGCACACCTTGAATCAGATCAGGAATTTTTACATGTAATATGTACATTTGAGTGAATGTCATGAACCAGTTTGTCCAATTTATGAGAAATGTCTGATCAACATCATATTTATTCTATTTTTCCCTCATCTTGTATTTCTCATAGTATCTCATATAATATCTGAAAATAACTTCAAGTCACGAGAATGTATTTTGGTATCAATTTTGAAGTAATTTTACAGATGCACTTCTTACTGTTTTGAAGGATTTGTGGGAATCCGTTGCAAGAATGCATTATTTTTACAGCCTTCCTATGAGGAACCTCAGTTTTACCTTTGTATTTTATAGGACAAGATTATCAATAAGTCTCAGTGGAAGTTACCAGGGGACCATGGAACAGATCTCTATTCCTTCAGAGCCCTAAAAAGGCAACAGCAACAGTTGGATCATTTTTTTCTTTTTTTGAGGAGATACAGCTGCAGACAAACAGACAGTGTTGGATAGCTGAATCTTATTCTGAATAACAAACCGTAAGAAAGAGGTGTACACAATCGGCTAGCTATATACTATTTAAGCACGAGCTTTAAGATACAAAAACACCCAAACGCAGATGAACTAACCGTTACTGGTTTATGGCTCCTTAGTAACTCAGGCAAAGGCATTTTCCAAGAGCTGAGGAAAGTGAAGCTAGCTGCCTTTGCCCTAAGGAGACGTTGGGCGGGCAGAGCAATAGCTGCAACTGCTCTTCTTGCCTTCTCTTTGGAGCTCTGGCAATAGCAGCAATAGCCAGTGTGGCTTTCAGGGACTCAGCCCAGGCAACTTCACTGCCTCTGGCAGTCTACTGCTCCAGGCAAGCTTACCTATGCCCAGAACTAGCAGAGCATTAAATTATACATATACCTACTGTTTGCCTGTTCATAAGCATGCACGCACAGCATATATCTAAAAATACTCAGTTGAAGGGTGTACATTTCTGTAGCAGGATTTTGCTAATAAACTTAATGAACTTTTGTTTTCCATGTATCCTTATGTTTCTGTGTAATTCAATTTATTTGTTGCTCTTTCCCTATGCTACATGTCTGCAGAACTGACAAATCAAAGCTGGTAACTGCAGGTCCAAATCAATAAGAAAAACCTGGGTTCAGAAACTGCTGCAAAATTTACGATACCTCTCTATTGACTGGTGTGAAGCTGAAAGGAGGCTTGAGAAAGAAGCTCAAAGCAATGGCAACTAAAGTTCTGCTCCTTAGTCCTTTTGCCCAATATCCACAAATACTCTGTGAGATTCCTGCACGCCAAGCTCTCAAAGAGCTTTAGGAATTATCTGGAACTCCGTATCTGCCAATTGCTTTGATAACTCTGGTTGGAAATAAAATATGTTCAGTATTATTTGGCTTTATTAGTAGCAGTACTTAAGCAGCTGCCTGACAGACTGCAGGACTGCATTGCCATTTGTCTTTTTTCTTTCATATGGTCCTTTTTTCCTTAGCTAACAAATACTGAGCCCTTCTTTTCACTTAATTTATCAACACTAAAGTGTGCTATAAACCAGTATTGCTATGGTTGAACAGGCATTAATGTGTCCTCTAACAGCTGTCTAAGACTTTGCAAAAACAAACACCTATTGTCAAGTTATTTGCCTTAGAAAAAAGCGCAATCCCTTCTTTAACCTATATGCAAATTTCTGATGCAATACAACTAGTGCCAAAATTCTGATTATATAATTAAAAAAAAAAATGTTTTACTGCTGGTTATGTTTTCTGCAAACTGCAAATCTGCAAAGATTTTCTTAAATTTCAAAATAAAAGGACTGATGAGAATACTACCAAGTATAATATCGCACTCCTTTAAAAAAAATACATAAAATAGCGATACATTTTAAATAGACACCTCTTGTTTACTAGTTTCCAAGCAAATGTTACCAAAAAGCTAAATTATAGTTGAAGTATTATAATGTCATATTTCATAATGAAATTTAGAGTTTGCATTATTTTGTTCTCTTAATTTTGTAAAATCGAATATAATCTGGTAAAATGGATATCTGACTAACCTTTAAGAACATACAGACAGAGTATAAAATGATTGCATTTTCAATGGGAGCTATACTTGTAAGTCCAACAACATGGGGGTTTGTACAAGATTATAATAATTTACTTCAAAATATCACCCTCCATAGAGTGAAAAAATTAAAACAGCCAGGGAACTGAAAATTCAAAAGGGTTAGGCAGATTAAGTTTTCTTCTCTCTAGGATGACAGTGCTGGCAAGCACAACTTTTATCTTTATGCAAAATCTAATTTTTATCAAACTATTTTTTAAAATTACAGGATTATCCATAAGGGAAGATACTTACAGATACTGCCACTAGAGAGGTACTCTGAAATTCATCAATATCTTCTGTAAGTGTTTCAACCCCAGGTACTTGAGCTGTTCCAAAGAGGTAGAAGAGAAGTAAATCACTCCAATTAAGTAAGCATTAGTCACTTTGAAAATAAAATGCCTATAAATTAACTGCCAGGAAGGTAAATGTGGCTACTGTAAACGAACCGCTTTTCAGTTACACTTCAATGGATTTTAATTTATGTCTGATTTTAATTTATAAGCTTAATGCATTCTCTAACACGAATAGACTGATAAGCAAGCTTCCTTCAGCTGCCAAGGTGTCTTGTAGATTATTTATTATTTTTACTATTAAAACTAAACATTGTTTGTCCTTTACAGAAATGAGTAGTGGATCTTCAGCTTTAATAAAATCAGTAAAATTAAATGTAATTAATTCTATTAAACTAATTAGAATATAGTAAAAACCCTGGAAGTAAGAAGTTCTGGTCACTTTAGGCAATGTTTAAAAGTCATGCAAGCTATAATTTTTGCCCATACCGCCACATTTGTAAAACAACATGACTTGGTGAGAAGTCTAGAATGCCTCTTTGACACATACTTAACCACTTAAAACAGAATTTATCTACCTATGTTGGAGAAAGCAATTTCCAAGTAACACGCGATGCAGTTTCACTCTTTGCCTGACAGTCTGCTAGGCGCTTAGATGCTGTTCATAAGCAGCCTAAGAAAACAAGATGCCCCGATCTTCCCTGGGTTCTGCTGTTATTCAGACACTTAGCAGGGAGGTCCTTACGTTTCCTGAGTACCCTGATTCGTCAAACATCTCAGACTAATGTAAAGACAGAACTATACTGAAATACTGCAACCATGGTTACCACGTTCATTGCAAACACAAAAGAAAGCGGAGGAAGAAGAGGTGATGAGGGTGCAAAGTTGTGGTCAGAGAACTGGGCAGGAAGTGGGAGATGATGACACATTTTTGCCACTGCCATATTTAATTCTCAACCCGAATTCCCACATATTTGCACCCCTATTAATTTTTTACCTTGATCATGCAGTTCTATCTGGAATAGCACTATATGTGTTTCATACATTCCTATGTACATCCCCAATTTCAAACTTTTCCTCTACATCCAAACACCTGTTTTGAACTTTCTACTATATTGGAAAAAGGAAAAAACCAAAACGCATAGAAGCTACACATCCTAGTCTTTTCAAGTTTCTTCAAACAGGAGTTGCCTAACTGCAAATAACAAAAAGCAGTGACTCCTGTTTGATAGGGAATAAAACTACTGATGTGAAATTTCTTTGGTAAAATTTATTTAGCAAACTAAATACTCTGTATCACAGCACAACCTGTAGATCTAATAACACAATAGAATAGGAAATACCCGATGTACACACTGTGGCGTAGTACCATATAATCTGTCCTTTTCAGTCCCATTCTATTACTCCAGGTAGAGCCACAAAAGAAATAAGTCTTTGCCCACACCTCAGAAACACGTGGTGTTGCCTGCTACACTGCAAAGTAACTCACTTTACAAACAGCATTTCTCAGACAAATTGAGCAGTGGTTTAGAAGTGTTATGCTTTTCATTTATCCAGTATTAAGACTTTTCTCCCTAATAAGTTATTGTATTTTAAGCTTCCTTCTACAAGAATGCACTGACTGCAAAGATCTCATTTGCAGTAATGTCTTCTTTTCCTGCCTTATATCATGGCTGTCACTGGTATGGTACTTTTCAGCAAAAGGGACTGAAACAAGTGAAACAAGGTCCTACAGTACTTCTAGGCAAATGGGATTAAATGAACAATTATCCTTTAGTGATATTATTTCTTAATATCCAAATTTAGAAAAAAAAAATACACAGTAGTAGATGACCTCTACAATCTCCCCAACCTGAAAAACAGACTGTGGGTTGACAGATGCAGATTTTTGCTGAATCAATCCTGTGTCTATGTTTTGAAGCCTCAGCCGTTCTCCCCATCTATCTGTACAGAACAAAAGCAAGGCTTAACGGAGGACTGATCCAAGAGACAAACCTGACAGGCTTGGCATCTACAGGGGATGTTTGCTGTTCAGTCACTGAAGCTGCTTCTTCTAATCAAAATCAAGAACCTAGCTATTAAATTCTTCCTTTAGTTCTTTCCTGTGAAGTGGTCCAATGGGAAAGAGACACGGTTTTGAGAGGCATAGTTTAGGACAGTAAAAAGAAACTGCAGCGTTAAAGCATCTTGTGTTCTCCGATCTTGAGACCCGATTCCCATTTCTCATTTTTACTACTTAGATCAAAGACAACTCTGTCCAATTCAGCAAGATTATACTAGAGGGAAATCAGTGTAATGGTTAATTAGAACCAGATCCAGATTGCCAGCGGAGCCAGTATAGCGCCTGATGTTGCAGATGATCTTTGTACATAAGCTATTTCATTGACTTTATTAGGTGGAATTGCTTTAGTAAGGCTTATTTATAAGGGCTGTTAGATCAGATGTGCTGCCAATTACTTCTGAACCTAGTTCATCTGAAATCCATGAGAGATGCTCCAGATCTAACAACTTAACAATTTCCCACTAACCCAGAAACAGATCATTATCTAAAGAAAGCTACCCTCAACTTTGCTCTGCATCACCACCTTGCTTGCATATTCTGGAACGAATGGTTTACATCAGCACTTCCCAATGCATAGTTTTATCTCAGTAAGGTCATCGGTACAGATAAGTAAGAGCAGAAAATAAATTCAAATAAACCCGGTAAGTGAAGCCTGTTAGCCACTTTTTCATGATATAATACATTCTTAAGAAGGCATAACTAAAAATTCAGTGCAACATGATGCCTTGGTTACTTAGGGTTTTCTCAAAATATCTTTAGGAATCTCTTTTGTCATCTTCTTCTCATACATAATATTTATTGGAAATAAATATCAGATGCACAGAAAACAAGTAATGTGGTGCATTTATAGGCAAGATTGATTGAATGGGCAGTTGCCCGAGTTCTGTGCCTGTTTCTAGTCTGTGCCTACTTGTAAAATCCAGATGTGCTTTTTTCAAATCAGCATGTATTACTAGCCAATGTTTTAGGGAAAAAAAAATATTTTGAAAGGCCGAATGTTCCTGAGAGCACCTCTTGACAGAAATTTGGCAGTACCTCACTGTTGACCTCAGTCCTTTTGCCCCAGGGGCTTTGCTGTTTTCTAGCTATATGGCTAACAGGTTCATGTGTATTCACAGACACGAGATAGATATAACAACGTGAATGTCATTGCCTCCCCTACCTAACTTTTACTCCCTATATTTTTATTAGAGGTGTTTTTTTAGGGGAAGTGTTCTCAATGTTCTCTATATCCATACTGACTCGATAGCATCCAGAAGCACATAAAGTGGTCCAAGTTCCAATGGCTCTAGCGCTCTTGGGCTCCATACTCTGAGACCATGAAAGATCCAGCTTCATTATTACACATCATCCAGCACCTTCTCACAGTTTCACCTCCTTTAATCCTGGTGCCTCTGCCATTTAGCAACAGCTTACTGTTTTATTGGAGTCTACGGTTTCAGAAGATGGCATGGCAAAGCGGCCATATTTCCACTTTAAGAACAAGGGTACTCAGGAAGGAAAAAGGAAGACAGAGATCTGTTCAAAGCCAATTGTTTCAGTGAGTGTAGAACTTTTTCCTACATGTATGTCTTACCACTCTACTTCATTCTACTATAACAATCTCAGTCTTGCATATCCCCTTACCCATCCCAAACAAGTCACCGCCACCTCCCTTTCTGGGGATTACCCTCATAACAGCAGAATTTTGCCTTCCTTTCACAGGACTTGAGTGCAGTCTGGGTCTCTCTTGCTGACAATCTTCATTAAGCTTGTAAGAACATTATATTTTGAGATTCTGAGTCCCCTATTAATTTTTTAAATAAAGTGATCACAGGCAGATGAAAGGAAAAACAAATGTCATGACTGCATGAAGCCACGCGTTCTCATAAAACCAGTTTGAAAATTATCTTTAAAGACATACTAGTTACTAATGCTGACATATATTGATTTACAAATGAGGCAAGAGAAATATGTGAAAGCTCAGGTTGCCATCATACTTAATAGCACATCTAATAGCATTAAATAGCAGACAATTAGTAGGATAATTAAAAACAAAAGTTAGTTCCGATTTGTTTTGCGTTAATTAATCAACATAGCTAACTTGTCTGTGGCTGCTGAAGACTAACTGCGAATCAAATGCTCCAATTAATAGACCCATCTGGTTCTGCCAAACAGTAAGGGAATGGACTGAAAGATTTATCTTTGCAGATTCTCAGCCCAAACCTCTATTCCTTTCTGTCTCCATTCCAGTGACAGCTAAGATAAAGTTAACCTTCATCAACTTAATCTTTCATGGGAAAGCAGGGCATTCTCTGGTAAGATATCCCTTAAGATGTGCCTTTTCCATTAGTTTTCAGCTGGTATTCTGTTCAAAAACCTGAGCAGAAATTGAAATAAGGTTGAGTGTCCTGACTGCAGATTAGCGCGATGTATGATTATATTTGTATGAGGAGAAAAAAAATGTTCTTCAGAGCTACAGTATAAATTCCTTTTTATTGTATTTCAACTCTAGTCAGTGGGCTTGGAGAGATCAAAGAAGTATTTCTGATGCTTAATTTAAAAACAGGGGAGAAATTCTGTATCTCTTTTTTTTATATACTATTTGAATCCTATGGATGCATTTGTAATATTAAATTAAATATTTCAAAGACTATTCTTTGGCATAGAGGCCAACTGGCAATGAACAGCTCATGTCTATGCTATTAAGCTATTTTACATCCTAAACAGTGGGCTAACATACAAACTATTTGCTAAGAATGAATCCTGGCCCAAGGTGGCTCCCGAAATATACCTAGGAATTATTCTGGAGTACTAACTGGCCATGACAAAAACCATATTAGGAGCTCTTCTAACAGATTTATGTGTAAACGATTGAGCTCCAATTCACAGGAACACTCTCTGGAACTGTTTAATCTTCTTTTACAGGCATTACCTCTACTCTTAAATGCAAGATGCTGGTATTTGGGTTGATTATTTTTTTTGTTATCAGCAGCAAATATTTATATAACTTACCCTCAGAGTCTGACACTGCTGGCTCAGATGTTTGAGATATCATGGAGACATCTTCTGGCCTTTCTGCCAAATTATCTCCTTGCAATCTAAATTGTGGAAAAATGGAATGAAAACATTTTCAATCGCATTCCATGGATAAGACACAGAAGAGTGTTATCTCTGACTACATACCCTACTCACAACATTGTCCTAAGCAAAATAGTAGCTTTGCTGAAAAGCCAGCATCCGTGGCTCAATCATATCATCCCAGATTGTCTAGTAACCAAAATTAGCCTCTAAAAACCAGTCAGCTGAATCCTAGCCGATGTATTTTTGTAAGACTTATTATAACAAATGAAACTGCGAGCTTCCTTCACTGCATACATTCAACAGTATCTTAACTGAATGGGACTGTACCGGGTGTCTGTGTCCAAGTGTTGGCAGTGGGGGGGCTGCAGGGGTGGCACTGGTGGGGAGAGACCAGGGCTGCCCTGTGCCGGGCACAGCCAGACCCACAGCAGGGCACAGCTGAGCCCCTCAGCCAAAACAGTGGTGCCTTGGAGAAAACATAGTTAAGGAAAAGCAAACAATACCACACAGGTAGAAGATCAGGGAACAGAAAGGGTGGGAAACATCAGAGGGAACAGCAAGGTCGGAGGAGCAGATACTCCCTGCAACCCATGGCGAGGAGCACGTCAGAGACAATATCCACTGCAGCCCATGGAAGACCCACACCAGAGCAGGTGGCTACGTCCTGGAGGGACTGTGGCCCTTGGAGAATCCACAATGGAGGAGATATTTTTCCTGAAGGACTGCAGCCCGTGGGGAGACCCCCTGCCAGAGCTGGTGAAAAGTGTGAGGAGGAAGGAGGGGCAGAGAGGAGATGTTATGGAGCGACCCCGACGCCCCATTCCCTACTCAGGGGGTGGGGAGAGGAGTCTGGAGTGTAGGAACGAAGTCAGGCCTGGGAAAGGTGGGAGGAAAGGTGTGGGATTAATGTTTGTCTTTTTGTTTCTCATTACCTAAATCCATTTCAACTGGCAATAAATTAAACTAATTTACCCCAAGACAAGTCCGTTTTGCCCACGACAGTAACTGGTAAGCAATTTCCCTGTCCGTACCTCAACCCACAAGCTTTTTCATCCTCTTTTCTCCCTTTGTCCTGAGGGCAGTGAGTGAGCAAGTGGCTGAGTTGGGGGCTAGCCCTTAGCCAAGGCTAACCCACCACAGGTAAAGACATGCAAGAATATTTCCTCCTCCTTTTTTAAATGAAAAATACAGTAATCACGGCAGGCTTCGTCTTCAGGCTTTCCCCCTGCATCAGCTGACTGCAATGCCTCGACAGCAATTTACAAAACTAGTCCTTGTATCTGTTCTTTTAAATGAGCATCGCAAGAGTCCCACCATCCTTCTTCGGGCTCTTATGAGTCCTGAGTACAGATTCTGCTCTGAAGAAATGGTTTGTATCTCTTAACACAATATAACTGCCATTTACATAAAGGTTATCTTACCTTGAATTTATTCAGACATGAAAAGAGTAAGAAAAATGCAATTCAATTTTGCAAAGCCTGGGAATCATAAAAATGCATTGAAGTAAAGCCTTGGGGAAAGAAAGAACTTCTCTCCTAAAAAAAAGTTCCTTTCACTCTATATTCTCACTCTCTGCAGCTGTTTTATGCTAAACTTTGAATTAATCATTGAAACTAAACAGAACCCCCATGTCCGCCCTATCTGAATTTCACATTTTGTGACTCTCACAGTTATCTAATATATTTGAATCTTAAGTCATCTATTTGTTTGTACCTTCTCAAAACCATTCCCTCCACACACACAATTACTTGATCTCCTTTTATTGCCCCTGGGACGGTTTATTTATGATGGAAAGCTCAATGTAAATTCATGACTCTTACCTGAGAAGGCAGTTCCACAGAACACAAAACTCAAGGAAACAAAAGTGTAAAACTTTTTGAGGTCTTCCTGTATAGCTTTATACCTGGTTTGTAATGGTCTAGTTACTAATTCTTTAAAAGTCTAGCTTGTCAAACAGGCTCTCCTAAAGATGACAGTCGAACAGGAGCAAATCACTTTGTACTGTAATAAGTAATTGGGCAAAAAATTTTGCTTCAGCTAAAATGAATGCGTGCTCGCTATGGCTTCAGCTAAGATGGGTGTGTGCTTGCTACGCGTTTGGAAAAGGGATAGTGTTAAATAGGATATAAGACAAAAGCAACAATTGGAAGTACCGAAACTTGCAGAACAAAAGGTGGTGTAGTTAGCTAAGATAACCACAGGAGTGTAAAGAATGAAGAAGCCACAAGAAGGACATGGTGATAAAGACTTCGAGCCTCCCTCCAATGACTACCAGGAAGACCCCTGAGGAAGCATAGCGCCTGAACCGCTAGAAGGGAGGGGGTGTGCTCGGGGGTGGGTTGCATTCCAAGAACTCATTAATTATGTAATTGAAGGTGGGTTGTGTTCCAAAACCTCATTGATTATGCAAATTATGTTCCAAGAAGAAACATGAATAAGTATAAGGAATACAAAATAAAAACAAGTGTTTGTGAAGGAAAAAATGAGCCACAGGAGGAGAAATCCCCTGTGTAACTCCCAGCGCTGTAATGAATATTCTCTGCTCCACTGAATTTGCCCCGGACTAAAATTCAATACAGTGAGCGTGTTTCTCTCAGTATCATTATCCTAAAGATATTCAAATAGGGAGAAAACAAATTGCAAATGAAATAAGCACACAAAAAAGGGAGATCTCAAAAAGTCACATTGTTTTCCTTTGCATTAAAATTGACCTGTCCTCCTTCATTACATACTAAGCATGTTTACTGCAAGCACATATTCAAGTTTCTAGGATATGCATGGAATTGCAGGAACCAGAAGTGACGAACTCTTCTCTGCAGCCATCTTGATAGTTTATTTGTGTTTAATTAAAAGAAAAATTGCTCCAACCTCCTCTGCTTATATTGCAGTCATAAAAAAAAAAAACATATCTCTAGAAGTAGTAGCTGCTTCTTTTATCCCATCAGAATTTTCAAGATCATATAATACATTCCCATTCTGAGCTATCATAAATCCAAACCAGACATGAAAAACTGAAATTATTCTCATCTTATTCTGGAAATTACATACATTTAAGCAGCTCATTGTCTCATGAAAAATATGCAAAAAAAAAAATCTTTTCATTGTATCTGGTCAGAAAAGCCATTCATATGATTTCTCTTTGTAGGAGAAAATGGCTGGGTGGGTGAATAAGATGTTTGAAATATCTGGACCTCATTTTCACATCCAATTTTCAACCTATTTATGTATTTCTTACATGTGGATTCATATTGGAATTGATTCTCATGACTCAAGCAACAAAAAAGTCACAAACTCTTGCCCACCAAAAGAACTGTTACTTGGACTGTTCTTCAACAGTAATACTACCCATGACACCTCAACAGTAAAATGAAAACACTTAAAAATTCTTAAGCAATAGACTAGAAAGAAGCATATGAAACATACATCTAGAAGAGCTTCTGAAGCATTCAGAAGCTCATTATACAATCAGAGATTTTCTAATCTGTCCTGTGCTGTGCCATGCTGCAAGCATCATTAATATTGGAAGGCCTAAGCTATGAGATCCACTTATCTGGTCTCTAGTACTACAAAAACATTTTCATCTCCAACTCTTTTTCTTGCAGACTAGTGTACGAGAAGTGTAAACTCCAAGGTAGACTTGATTATTTATTGCCAGATGCCAAATAGAAATTCCTTGGTGTCCCAAATTTTGTGTTGGAACTTTTCATCCACTGCTTTGGAAAAAGGCGATTATAAAAAGAGCAATGAGTCACATCCTTGTTTGCAAAGCAATCGAAAAGAGTTGAGCTTTTCTAAACCGGTGGCTAGCTTTGAAAATCTTGGCTTATTTTTGCTGAGTACTCTTAAAAAAAAAAAAAGTTACCTAAAAATTACTATCTTACTAACACTTTATGGAATATTTCAGTTAGTAACTGAAACATTATTTTGGCTATTATTTTAATGGGAGTCTAAACTTGATACCTTGATAGCAAACATTTTTTTCTATATACATTCCGTTTATAGTGTGATCTCTTGCTTAGAGGCCATTGTTTCAGTTACATTCAACCAGCTGCATGTTGGAGCTTCAAGAACTAGGAAGGCAAACAGCCTCCAGGCAAATATTTCAATTTCCTTTGACCCAAAAATGCATTCTGTAGGACTTGTTCCAAGACTGCCAAGGACTTCAGGACCAAAGACATTCTGAATAAATGGATGGGTGGAGCAGCATTGCACCAGGTCTATCACTACAAACAAGCTTGTGGGTACATGAAGCACAGTTGTACTGCCAGGAAGATTTAGAAAATGTGATACTATAAGAGTATGCAAAAAAAGGACAAAATGATTTCATCTACAGTCCTTGAATGAGTCACAGCATAATAAAATTCTATATTGCCTCATCAGAGGAAGGAAACGGCAAACAGGAAAAATAAAGTCAAGATTGAAATGATAGATTTTTTTTTTTATCCACTGCTTTGAAAAGGTCTTTTCACACTCCTGAACAATCTAAGAGCACACACAATATTATCTAAGAAATGGCAGTGACTAAAGTCAGCAAAAAGAAAACATGTTGATTCCTTCAGGATTCAGATTAGGAAAATATTTCCTCTTGACTTGATATCTGAAAAAGCAATGTTTTCTAGAAATATTTAAGATTTGTCACTTTATCAGAGATTTTATATTATTTCCATGTAAGTTGCCTTTATCTACTATGTTTATTATTCTATTACTGATGGTGCAGTCTTTGGAAGCAGAAGTAACCTACCTAAATGTTGTGGTTTAGGCCAAATCCACTACTGGGGACCTGAGGGACCCCAGACGGGACCGACAGATGCTCCCCTCTACCCCTCTTCAAAGAGAGAGGCAGAGAAGGAAAAAGAGACTTATGAGTTTAGAAGGAACTAAACTACTTTAATGAAATATTATTAATAAAATAAAAAGAAATAATGAAATATATACAAAACCGTATCAAGCTCCTGAAATGACAATCACGTCACCGGCTGGCACTGGGGCAGTCCCAGACTGGACTCAGTGACGGACGGGATCTGGATTCTGGGTCTGGATTCAGGATCGGGATCACAGGCAGACAGAGTCCTCCTCAGACATCGGCCATTGAAGGAAGAACCCGTGACCCTTTGATCCCTCAGCTTTTATACTGAGCATGAGGCAGATGGGATGGAATACCCTGTTGGTCAGTTTTGGGTCACCTGTCCTGTCCGCTCCTCCCTGCAGGTGGGACCCCACTATGCTTTTCCGCTTCCGACCCTCCAACGTGGCAAATAACAAAGTTGGTTGGCCTTGGCTGTTATGGCAATAAGTATAAGCAGGAGCCTCTCTGCATACCGTGCCTGGGCATCAGCTATAGACAATTGGTCTGATCACTCTGAGACAGTGAACATTAACTGCATATTGTGCAGACAATTTCAGTTGTTAGAAGAGGCCCAGCTAAGAAGTGAAGTTACTGAACAAAATTGGTTCTGTTTTACCTCAAACCAGGACACTAAAAAAAAAAAAAAAAGAAACTTTTTTTCTTTGTTTTTTTCTCAAAAAGTTCAGCCACCTTAAATTTTCACTAGAAAAAATGAGAAATTACTTCACTGTGCACAAATGTGATACGGAAGAAACGTTGCAGTTTTGATTTAGAACACATTTATCAAAATAGATTACTGTTGTGTTTAAAATCATGCCCATGTTAAGTGCACTGCCGAACTCGAGCATTTAGGATGTTTTTCTTAAAACATAGATTATTGGAGAACAGGGCATGTTATCAAGATGAGAATATCACAATTTGACATTTCAACAGAAGTCACCTATTTTACCAGATGAAAAAATACTAAGATGAAAGTATTATTTGAATCCCAGTTGCTACACTGAAATGAAAATGAAGTTAACTGCATGATTTACATTGCGTAACCTCTCACCAACGAGGCTGTGTGAAATAATCTACATAAACCCCCATTCTGACTCGTATGACAAGATCTTTTTGAACACCTTCAATATTTCCCTGGCAGTTTTGAGAGCCCGACAACACCTCAGAACAATTGTTCTGTGGTATCACAATTACCAACAGTCTTAATGAAACACTTGTAAATCCCTATGATTACAGAAGTGGAAAACAACCTACTGACATTGATTTCATCCTGCAGGCAGTGCAAGAAGCAACACCCAAGAGAAGTATCATATACTAGTTCCTACTCTAGCTCCATTTGTTGCAAAAAAAAAAAAAAAAAAAAAAAGTGAAATAAAGCAGACTAATGGCCATAAATGTTTCAACTTATTTCCATTTTCAAGATGACAGAATGTTCCAGAGGAATTTTACAGGGATTAAATATGCAGCATGTAAGTATCTGTAACATGAATTAGTGACAGGGACATTGTATGTACACCGTGCAGGTGGGCTAAGGATTCAGTGCCGATCTGCATTTCCTGCCTGGTAGATGAGCTCTGTTGAGTGGCTGTTTGGTGGAGTCCAGCTGGAAGAGGCTGACCAACCACTACAAAGTCTAGAGCTTCTCTTGTGCCTTTCAGAAAGACCCATTCTAGCGCTCAAAGAAAGACTCTTGAGCATTTCTGATGGCACAACTTAATGAGGAAATGATTCATGGACTGACTTTATTTCCCTTCATAGCAACCTCCTCATCCTCCCACCCTATTTTCAAAGCCAAAATAACATCATCCCTGTGGCAATACAATCATTACTAGCAGGAGAAGACACCAAGTGCATCTTGATCTTTCGTTTAGCATTACTTAGCAGCTGGAAATAAATTGGCGCAGTGTGAGCAGTCATTCTGCAAGATCAGCTTTGCTTTCAGCTTGAACACTCATCCAGCATATTGTTTGTTTCTAGATGGTACTGTCTATTTGAATCAGACTACAGAGTCAGATTCTTCCATGTATTTGCATAAAGCAAAGAGTATTCTGTTAGCATGAAAGAAGGAATGAAATAAGCGGTATGAATGAATACATGCTGTAAGGCTTTTTTTTTTTTTTTTTTTTTTTTTTAAGTCTACAATGAGTTTTCCATAGCAGCAACATATTCCCCATTAGATGACTTTGAAAAACTAAGAGCATTTCCTTTTTAGTTTCTGGAATTTAACAGTAAGTCCTTTTGATACTATAATACATGCTACTTAATTATGCCAAAAATATTACAGTTGGAGCTATCTACGTAATTTTTATCTAATATAGATAAAATATAGAAGTAGACACAAGAAAGGACCCTTACATAAGGAAGGTCTGCTCTCTGCAATATGCAAATATTTGAAATGACATCTACTTTTTCAAACACAGTTCACTAGGACATATTTCCTAGTGATCTTTTCTTCTAATCAAACTCATATTACTTTAGCAGACTGTGTGGTGAAACTTGTCACTACTATCTGAAAGTTAGTCATTCCCCAAACTTGACTTATTTGACGAGAAAATAAATGTTGACAGTATCTAAGGCCCAGTTGAGTTTATTGTTCTTTATTGCAATCAGCTATATGGCACGTCATCACACTTCCCCATTCATTTCGTGTGACAGAACTAGTGGTCTTGTTGTCAAATCTCTCTGACACCTATCAATATCCTATTTACACGAGCTATTAAGAGGACAGCTTCTTGACATTACGGCAATTGTTGCTTTAGAAAGATGTTAGATTTATGACCTCACTTAGAAGCTGAAGAGACAAGATTATCCCACAAAACTATTCCTTATATGAATCCAAAATCCATCTAACAGCATCCTAAAATGACTAATTACAATGGGTACCTAATAAAGTGTGGTTATAGTGGGAATGGAGGGAGAGAGTAATACTAGAGGAGCTGTGATTTCTCCACTTGTACTACCCCTAAAACAATGCAGTAGCTGTCATACAGTGGCAGAGTTTCTAGACAATAGGACACTGGAATTAAACTAGATCTTGGGGAAAAAATAACAGGGAACAGTTGATTACGTTTTTTTTTTCTCCACGATTTAAAGTTGGCATGCGTTTTCAGATTTGAAATTTGTGGAAACATTTAGGCTTGAGCAAAATGAATTTTTAAGAGGTAAAACAAAGTCCTGCTTTGAGGGCAACAATGGGTATGTCTATACTTGAGTGTGTATATGACTGCAAGTACAGATGCAGGACAAATTCCTACCGAAGAACTCCTTCAGTGCACTGAATATAGACATACACTATGATTGTACTCTATCTCAACACAATTGTCCTATGATATTCTTAAAATTATCAGTAAATGAAATGCAAGTAAAATCCATGTTATAGCAGAATATATGGAAAAAAAAAAAAGTTCACTGGTGAACATCATTCTCACAGTATTAATGGATTAGAAGAAAAAAAAAAATACTTCCAAGGAGTACCTCAGATTCATAAAAATAATTAAAATTATTTAACCACAAGCACAGGTACTTCCTAACATCATGGCCTAATAAGAAGGAATAAAGTATCCTGAAAACAAAGAAATGGAAATGTTTCTGGTACCTAATATTGAGATATATGCTCTTTAGTACTTGTTCTTTGTGTAGACTACTAATTCAAAGTACGTGCATTATAAATTGCTCTGTGCTAGTGTACAGCAGAGGTTGTGCTTTAGGAAATTTTTGCATCAAATCAAATACTAAACAGGAGAGGAGATTCACCTTCAGAGGAGGGTGACTGTTCCCTCACAGACAGAGGAATTTCAATTATATTTAGATTAATACTATTCTGACATAGTCTACCAGAAACATCTCGCTTAAATCACCAAATTCCCATTCAAAATTCCTATTCCTTCCAAAAATGAACTGAAAAGACCCAGACAAAAGAAGGGTTATCATTTTTGGACAAACTGTCCTTTAACCCCCAAATAAACAGCTACAGGCCAGAGTTACATAATTCCTGCGTATGTGGCCGGCCTTCAAATTGTGGTAAATGACTATGGGATTTCCTTTTCTTTTTAAACATAGCAAACTAGAGCTGTATAAATTTGCTCAAATTCTGATGTTCCCCAGAGGCGAACAACAGAAACATTGAAATTCCACTGGAGAAGAAATCCCGAAAACCTGTTATTTCAAGACAACACAAATGCTTCCACTGGCTTTTTAGTAATAAAGGAAAAAACCTCCAGGGGCTCCAAGACAGTAAAGGGCACTCCTGGAGGAGGAAGTGGGAAATTATGCGTCTGAGAATTGCAGCTCCAGTCATTCTCTCAGTTCTGCCCTGTGTCAGCTAAATTTTCTTGAATCTTGGTAATTTCTCTAAATCTTTATTTGCTTTGTGTGATTCATCATTTCCTAAAGAACACACATTTCATTGGAAAATTCCTGATCTGCTTTGCTGAAGACTCAGCTGACTTCTTTTAGATAGACATGGCGAGGAGTAGGGGAAAGTTCAGCAAAGGATCCTTAAATCTTCCAGCAAAAAGAGTGGTAAGGCTGTTTTAACCTTCACCCAAGATCAGCATACATTTTCAAGGCTGCAACCACAAAGAAAAGTTCTCGACTGTGAAAAGAAGAGGTAGTGTCATGTTTGTATTCGAATCTTAATTAAGGAGATTTTGCCTTGTTGAATCACTGATTTTGCTTAAATTATTTCAAAGTAGGTTAACTCTTGAAAAGATCCTAACAAATACTTGAGTGATTTACAGTTAGTTTCTTTATGAAGTAGTTATTAATTTGGATCAAAACCTGTAATATACATTTTGTAAGATTAATGAATATCACGAACTTCTTAACAAAAGAAACTTATTAAAAATATAACTTGATGATGTTCCTTTGGCAACCAAAGGGAATTTCAGTCAGAGATGAGGTGAAGCATAAATTGGACTTATTGGACTTCCTTTTTTTCTTTTTTCCTTTCAAATCATCTGCTTCCTTTTTTTAATTTAAAACATTACACCTACATCTAACATCTCTCTCTGATAACACTGCAATACTGAATTATAATTTCCCTAGAACAAATACATAACTCCAGGGAAGTTATAGCAACAGAGATCAGACAAAAGTCCTAAAAGCCCCCACATGCTTTTAGGTTACACTGAATGTTTTCTTGCACCTTTCCCTAGCAACCTCAACACCACACCAGTAACAGTACTCCAAGCTTTATAATCGTTTGTCCTGACTTGCCTATATTATGGTGAGTTCATTTCATTCTTTGTTCTCCAACATACTGATCCAAATTCTGATCTCATGTACCTTGACTTACTGTCTCCACAAGTTCTGCACTCCGTTATACTGGTGTAAAATCCAAAGCTTCTCCAGCACCTAAATATAAAGCCAGGAAATTCTGACCCATTCCATTTGTTCTACAAATGTCTTTTACAAAAATAAAAATGTTAAAACTGTGCCAGCAAAATTCTTAGTGTATTCACAGGTACAGAGACAAAAAGATGTCAGTTTTTCAGTATACAGTATGCCAGTTAATATAATGGTAAAATTATATTAAATAAATATTATTAAACAATAAACAGGCAAAAGTATTCTTTTGCTAGTAAAAGTCTACATCTGCTTTAGCTACATATTCTAGCTTCCTACTGAAGATTAGATTTTAAAAGAAGTTTATACAAATTTCAGATCCATAAACTATAGAAGAAAAATGACTTAGATCTAGGGGGGCAAACACCAGAGGATTTTGAACTCGGTGAGTAATGAGAGCGGCTGGCACCTCTCCGGTCTGAAGTAATAATGGGAAAGCTCTCCAGCATGTCACTTTGTTATATTAAAAAAATCAGTGTCATAGCTTCTGTTGTCACCATAGACTAAAATACGGGAAGCATCTGCATTGAAGAGAAATGAAGCATGAGGACTATCGGATTATCCAGGAAGGCAGACATTTCCAAAATCAAACTATAAGACTACATGAATAACTACAGATATTCAACAAAATTTCTGAATAAAATGTAGAGATATAAACTTAGTGACATATTCAGCATGTTCCCCAACAGGGAGGAAAAATCCATTTTAAAGAAGCGGTGCAAAGCTCTCAGGCAGGAGTATGTTATTACTACCATCAATTCCATTTATGTGAGAAATACAGCCTTTTTTTTTTTTTCTTGGAGTTTCACCCTGATCTAAGGTACAGTTAATCGCAAATAAATCTATTTTCACTAATACTATTTGGATCACAGTCTGTTTCTTACTTTTGCACTCACTTTCTTAAGGACACTATTTCTCAGTGATTGCACACTGAAACACAGCAAATGATTTGAAAAATTATAAAAAAACGTAGTTAGAAATGGATTTTGGTTGAAGTCCATTCCCTTTCTGCAAATTAAAAGCATTAGTTTCCAGTCACTTTTGAAGATTTTTGTGGAAAGCTTCCATGTCACCAATACGTAATTCACAGCCATAATGTTTTCAGCCGGTAAAACTAGAGTATCCACTTGCTGCGCAAAACTTACACATTGACACCGCCTGCAAAATAATCTTTTCTGTGTGCTGTTTGCCTTTTCAAAATGTCTGAATGCAGGTCTTTGTGCATTTAAATAAGTACACTCTGCAGCTATTTCTGAGGAGAACCAAAAGTGGAAATATATTTCCCAGAGTAAGGAATCCATAAAGAGACTGAATTATCTAATCCTTTTACAAGATGGGGAATTAAGCCATTCTTATGGCAATCTTTTATCTGCTGCTGGCTTCAAACCATTATCTCACAGGAGAAAAATTACAGTCTTTGTCAGTCTTTTCAGACTTAACACTCTTTCTTCCCCTGTGAACCATTTTTTCTAGGACTTGTGAAAGAGTTTTGTGCATGTGTGTCTTTAAGGGCTATATTAAACTGTTATCCAGAGCCTCAAATTATGACCGACAAGCTTCCCTGAGCTCATGATCTCCTGGCTTCTTCGCTATATCGTTTGCATCCAGAAGCAACTGCTATTGCCGATATACATCACAGGGTAGCACCAAACAGAAAGAATCTATAAACACTGCAATAAAGAATTAGCTTGCGAAGCACACATCAAAGAGAGCAAGGGAAAAGAAGGGGGCGAGGCTTGGGAAAGCACTTGTCTTTTTAAATTATTGAGGGGGTTAAATGTGTTTTGTAGTAGAAAAGAGAAAGAGATGCCTTGACAAGATCTACAAACGAAGAACAGGATGAAATGGATGTTACCCTCTATTAAGTTGAGAGACAGTACAATAATTTTCAGGACTAGACAAAGTAATATTAATTTAATTTTCAAATATGCTCCTACAGCTTTCATTATTAAAAATCAAGACAGGTACATTCAAAAGAACTAAAATATCCTCTAAGTCTATTCTTAGAATTTCTCAACAGCATTTTTTAAATGTTTACAAGTGTACCGACCTCCTCATACCAGTCTATCTTTTCACAATGAGCCTGAGATAAAAAATATAGCTACTGTTGAGAAATAGTTCTTAGAAAAGATGCCCTAGGGACACATCATTAATTCACAGCATCTTATACTGTATTCTTCTTCATAACCAAAACCAGATAATAATTCCCTGTCGGTAAAGGTACCGTAGGGCTATGTCCAGATGAACTTGCTGCATTAAGTGCCACATTTCCAAAACCAGTCCTATCATGAGAACAATACATTAGAAAGTATGTATAAGATGCAAATCACATGCAAATTCTATGTACCTAGTGTATACGTTTCAAGTATGTCTATTTTCACTAACATTCAAACACTTATCTTCCTTCAGAGTTCTTCCATTTCTCTTATCCTGATTGACAGTTATTTATGTCAAAAACAAATATACCCCACACGTGCAGCCTTTAAGGAAATTAAATAGCTGTTAAATCACACTCAGAGGGAAATGCTTTGTCTCAAAATACTGCATAATGCAAAGACACAGACACACACTGTTCCTTTAAAAGAGATATATGCTTCATCTGAAAATACTGATTTCTTCACAGCTTACAGAATTTTTGATAGCAGACAATGTTGTTGTTATCACAGTATTTTGTGGAACTTCTGATAGGCCTGAAATTATTGCTTGGAGGATTTATCCAGTGGGAAATGCTGGTAAACGAGAGGGAGGAACAAAGTCTGACCCTTCTGGGATTTCTGTCTGAGCACTTGATATAAATCTCCTGTCTTATATTGTTCCCTCCCCAAGACACGGTTAAGATTTTGAAAATAGAGAGACCTTGGCCATTCTTTTAAAACACGCATTCATTGGGAGTTTTCCATAAAAATAATTAAGGTTTGGCATTAAAAATGATCATATCTCGTGCATTTTAGAGGTCAAACTTAGATCCATGAACTCAAAAAAATCATTTGAAATCACACAGATATTCTCTATTTTGCATATAGTAAGATGCTCAAAAGAAATACGAGTCAGTGAAAGAAAAGGCAAGCCAGTGTGTTACTGTGACAATTTATCAAATCAACTTACTAACTATTAAAAATTAATTTATGTTCTCTGTTGCTGATAACCACTAGGATCAGTAAAAACATTTTCTGAATTATGTTCTTCTTTCATGGTTTCCTACTTTTTTTGAAAAAACAAGTAAAATACCAAAGGGGCACACTACTCCAGAAAAGAAAAGATAAAGTGGTTTATTTTAGCTGTATTTAACACTTACAAAATCAAAAGAAGAAAATGGAGACACTATTGCAGTTATGTATGCATCAAAGCTGGGCAAATTAATCACTGCCGAAATTCAACTCGGCCAAAAAGCTAAATGAAATTTTTTTTAGTATTTTTTTTTGCCACAGCTTTTTATTTTCTTGTAATTCTTTTTGTTTTTCTACCGCATACAAAGTTCTAAGTAGCAAAAGGAAAAATATGGGGTTTTGCACGATATTTTCAAAGAGAAAGGAGATTTTTAAAAGTTATAAAGCACTATTATACAGAGTTTCATTTGCTGTTTGCCACTCTTAAAAGGAAAAAGATGCAAATAAAAGACTTTGTTCAGGACAAAGTCTGTGAAGCTAGCACAAACAAGCATGAGGAAAATTCAACTGGTTGAAACAAGAAGTCCAATAAAACTAAGGTTACAAAAAGAAAATAAAGGAAAAAAAGAATGAAAAATAGTGACAAGAATCATCTGGAATGTTCAGTATTTTCTCCTCTGTAAGAATAGCCACTTAGAAATAGTACACAGACAGAAAGCTAATATGAAATGCAAGATGGGAAAAAAAAAATATACGTAATCAAAAGGTTTGGTAACATCTGAAGACATAAACTTCCTAATGTTCTGTGCATGAACTCCAATTTATCCCTCAAAATTATTTCTGTACCAACAACTTTGGTTTGGAAACATTTTTTTTTTCCCCTTGGTACTTTGAAGTCATTTGTTGCCAAATTTAAGGAATATTAACAAACCAGAAGTTTCTGCCAGAAACTGAGTCACTAAGATGGCCTTACCACTACTGGGCAGACATACAAAACCTATTCTTTATGCAAATGCATGTACCAAACCACACTTATACCTGTATCCATTCCCTGCTATTACGTCACAGTGTACAGAGCCAACCCAGGGATTATATGGAGGATTTGAGAGGTTATCCTTTCTGACACATCCATATATTACTGTTTAATTAGAAATATAAACTGTATGACACTATATCGTCCTCTTTCCTACACTTCTGCTGCATGATTAGACAGAAATTAGCTGTTTCCTTTAAAAGACTACATGTTTCAAAGGTATATGTTGCCCTTGTGGCTAAGGCAGCCAATGGCATCCTGGGGTGCATCAAGAAGAGTGTGGCCAGCAGGTTGAGGGAGGTTATCCTCCCCCTCTACTCTGCCCTGGTGAGGCTGCACCTGGAGTACTGTGTCCAGTTCTGGGCTCCCCAGTTCAAGAAGGACAGGGAGCTGCTGGAGAGGGTCCAGCAAAGGGTCCATTACAAAGATGATTAGGGGATTAGAACATCTTTCTTATGAGGAAAGGCTGAGGCACTTGGGTCTTTTTAGTCTGGAGAAGAGAAGACTGAGAGGGGATCTTAGCAAGGCTTATCAATACTTAGAGGGAGGGTTCCAGGGGGATGGGAACAGTCTTTTTTCAGTGGTGCCCAGTGATAGGACAAGAGCTGATGGGCACAAACTTGAACATAGGAAGTTCCAGCCAAACATGAGGAGGAACTTCTTTACTTTGAGGGTGGCAGAGCACTGGAACAGGCTGCCCAGAGAGGTGGTGGAGTCTCCCACTCTGGAGAAATTCAAAACCCACCTGGATGCCATCCTGTGGAACCTGCTCTAGGTGTACCTGCTCTGGCAGGAGGGTTGGACTAGATGATCTCTAGAGGCCACTTCCAACCCCTGTCATTCTGTGATTCTGTTATCCTGTGATTTGCACACGAAAAAAGACTAAAACGTTTTATAGCACACACACACAGAGCCCCCCAAAGCAAAATTCAAATCCTACTGGGTTCTTTGTTACATTTCTGTGTAAAAGGCTGTACTGTAGACAAATCAAAACCCATTTAAGTGTATAAAAGGACAAATTTACCTAAAATCACATTCCCTAAGCAAATAGAACTTAGTGTGGAACATAATAAAAGATTTAGATGCAAGTCATCTGGATGCTCTGCACCTTCTGCTCTGACAGAATACTCACTATACATTTATTTACACAGACCTTTGGGCAGTAGCAAAGAAAGCTAGGAAAAAGGGGAATTAAAACTATGGATCAGGTCTAAAGAGGAAATGTAATGTTAAGTTTTCCAAATGTTATGTTCATATTATATCATGATTTTGATATCATAAATTACAATTTACTCTCCTCAAATCCCAATTTCTAGTCATATGCATTCCAGGATCCACCATTGTAGGTTACTCCTCACAAAACATTAAATTAGGAAGGTAGTTAAAATCTATAAAGAAAAGTAAGGATTTAAAGACATCCTTTGAAGTCACACGCACAGTGCTTTACTCCTAACGCTGTTAGGAATAGATAATTTTATACTCTCAGTGATCAGGTTCTTGTCTATCTAATTCCGTCACCTCTTGGTTTATATGAACACTGCAGTTAAAGGAATGATTATAGTTCATGTAAACATACCTGAGCCACCCATAAATACCTGAACTGCCTTTAAATTAGGACCTGCAGATGCTGTCACTGAACAGTTTTGACAATTCATGTAGCAGCTAAGGAATTGTTGCACAAGCAGAAATCTCCCTGCCAAATTTTAATATAGGCATAGCCTTTTATCATCTCACCCAGACACCACACTGTCACATATGCTGAGCATAAGGGAAAAACAGTCCATGGAGTTTTAATGTCTTTTAGTCCTGCATGCATTTTCAAGGTACTACTCCCTTTAGAGTGACTCACACCAAAACAGCTCAGCCTGGGAAAGAAGGCTTCACACTCCGACTTGAACACCAGTCCAGTGAAAACAGAGCAGAAGCATCTACAGCGATGGCTTTGTCTAATTTGGCAGAATATAAACCTAGACCACCTGTTAAAAACCACACCAGCAGCAAACTCTGCATCCTCCCTTCTTCCAGGATCTATGGCACCTTTATGGGATGTCAGAGGTTGCCCCTCTTCTTCGCCCTACCTGATCAGACTCTGTCCCAATGTTGCATGGTGCAGCACCCATTCCCTGACACCTTCCCGTCCCCAGCTGTGGAGTTAGTCTGGGATTACATGCCTGGGTAAGGTAGGATGACCCCTCCCATTTCAAAAGACAAGTCAGCCATCCCAGTGGTTTCTGTGCAGGGAACACAATGACAATGAGAGCAGACTAGCCATAAACAATAAGAAAGGGATCTCGTGAACAGCTGAAGTTGGGGAAGATCAGCAGGCTTCCTTCCTTCACTTGAGGAAATCTTCCAGGAGCCCATCATCTCTAACTGCTTTTTAAATGTAGTCTGTCAGTATTTATGATCTTCTTCACAGGGGTAATTAATTTCATTTATTTCCCTCTTTGTTACCTGAAGTTTCAGTAGTGTTGTCTGTGGACAGCACATAGAGTAACATGGCTTAACAGCAGTTTTTTCTCTATTTACAGTCATCAGCTTTTCTGATTTTGATAGTTAAATGAGACACACTTGTCAGGCTTCAGACGCTATTTTCTGCACAGCTCATCAAATTTTCCACCAAATGCTTCTTAATAACCTCAAGTCTCATTAGTATTGTTATAGCTTTGTGATATTCAGATAAAGCATCTCCATACAAACTCTTACTCTGTAAGAATCGAAAATGGTTGAAGCTAGATTAACACCAGAGAATTCCCTGACCAAACAATTAATTCCTGTTCTTTTCTAGAGAGATATATCATGGCCAATTCAGATAACAGTTCTATTCTTTCCACCATTATTCTGCAATTTCTGGCAAATTATAGCTGGTTCCTTCAGTTCTCTTGTCTCCTCCCCTACACGTTCATGGTCCTCATGGCTCTATGTCATGATCTGCTTAAAGTCCAGTGGTGTATTTCAGAGAACTTATACATGATTTTTAAATTTCACATACTACTACATAGTTTATATGACTATGTCCCAAGTACGCACGGAAGTGGTAGAGACCACACTGTAGGAAAACAAACTTACTAAACTTACTAAAATATTGCAAAAATCCAGATGGTTAAAGAAAAGTTAACTGGCCTTGGTAAATAAGCAAGCTAATCGGAAGACTGTTTGGAGGACAAGACATCTTAAAGGAGTCAGAGATACAGATGATGAGCAGGGCACAATGAAGATTTTACAGCTAAGGCAAACCGACACAAGAATTTTCGAGTATTTTTTCCAAACTAAGTTTTCAGAGAGCATCTGTAAATGTTAGCATGTGCAAAGTATCTAATTTATTCTACATTAGCAGCTCAAGCACACAAGTTACTACACTTGAACTGTATTCCACAACCCAATGGTGACAGTTAGAAAACTTTTTTAATGTAAAGATGTACTTTGTTTGTTTATACCTATATATTGATTCCTCTAATGTGTTAAAAGGTGTTAGGACATCGTGCTTTTGCTCTAGCTAATCTTGAAATATTAACTAAAATATTGCATCTCAAACCTACATTTGTATGCGACTAGTGCTCCTTCCCAACATTCTTGTTCAGAAGCCTTCAAGCTTGTGGCACAGTATGTTTTCTATAATCCCATTTCTTTTTTAATCACATGCAACCCCTTTTTTGTATTCTATTGATGTTAAGAAGAATGAATGCAGCCCTTGCGCTATTAAAAACAAAAAGCTTCTTACTTCCAGGAATGCATTGGCAAGACTCCACAAGAACAAGATTTAACTTTTGAGCATGGCAGTGGGCATACAAGGCTAATGGGTGGTCCTTACAAAAAAAAAAAAAAAAAAGAAAAAGAAAAAAGAAAACCCCCTAAAATTCATTCAATAGTACATTAATATTATCTTACACCTTACGCTTGATTAAATTCTTGCAAAACGCTCAATGTGTAACTCACAATACATGAGAAAATATGGAAGTGCTGTTTGGCTTTTACAAATTGTCATTTAGATCTTAATTTAACCCATATGAGTTTTGCTTATGTGTGAGGGTGTCTTATGATTCATCGGCCAAACCTGAAATTCATTTGTTTTGCCTGTACGTGAGAAAGGATTCACAAAATCGTGTTATAGAATGAGTCAGTCTATTCTCTAAGTCAGTCGGACTAGTTGTGCCCTTAGATGAAGAAGGAATTTTTATTTTAATAGTTTTGCTCAAATGAACTAAATCCAGGTCAGTTGTACTAAAAGTGTCTTTGCTAACTTTCCGGATTAAATAGCAAAAAGCGAGCCTTCCAAATACAGGGGGGTTTGTAGCCTTTTTTCTGAACCTATAAACCTTGTTTTGTTCCACCTTGTGAATGATGTCACCCCTTTATTTAGATGACTTAATATGCTGCTTAACTTGCACTGTAGTCCAAGAGCAGCTATGGGAATAACATTGTTCTGTAGCTACTTTCCCATTTGAAAAACCTCTTAAAGCTGTTATCCATCTGCATTTCGCTCATCGTGTGTGAAACATCTATACAGAAAACAGTAAGCTCTCTGTTTCTTACAGCTATATTCCAGTCTACAAACCAATTTATACTCCAGGAGAATTAACCCCTCCTTTTATTTCTCTTTCTCTCTCTTGTTTTGGGGTTTGGGGTTTTTTTGTGTTTGGTTGGCTTTGGGGGTATTTTTTTGGTTATTTTAAATATAAACTGTAAAAACCAACTTGGTGTGATAGCTTGAAAGAATCCCCCATCTCTACCTCCCAGATGTCAGGGTGGAGAACTTTACCTTCTATTAAAATTACCCACCTGGGCTGTGATAACTCTATCTATCTATTATTTGAAGATGATTGGCGAAATTATCAGCGCTGAAGGTTAGGTACTAGTTTCTAAAAAAACTTAAAAGTTTGTGGGTTTTATTCTAGTTCAAATTATGTCCATTCTCGATGTAATTTCTTATGATTCAGGAAAAAGCTCTTACTTTTGTCTGAGAGACTTAAGGAAAGGGAGAAAGTTTTGCAAAACGCAGCGCCTCAACAGCGTGGCAGGTTTCACCCACAATATAAACTGGATTTAATTTGCCTTGTAAAAAATACATTTTTATCTCTAACTGCAGTCTCTCTCATTTGGCATTCTTTTTTAAGATCTTCCTCGGACACTGTGTTAAGCACTGCATCAGAAACAGAATAGGGGATTTCAAAGGGAAGAACTATTACTGTGTAGAGTAGCAGCCTAGTGAGAGTCAGAGAAAACCGGCTGCACAGGACATTTAATACTAGCTTGAACTAAATGCCACTTAGTAGCACAGGAATAAGGTTATACCAACAGAGAGAGAGAGAAAGAGAGAGAGAGAACCAGAAGCTGCTAGTATTGTCCCTTTATTATTACATTCTAGAATTTGGGTCCTGCTTTTCTCATATATTTGAGCGGTACAAAGGGACGGAGATAAACTGGAGCTAAATGAAGCTTGATGACAAATATATCAGCACAGGGGAAATAGTTGGTTCAGTCCATTCTTCTCACAAGTAACTGTACTCCCATGTTTAGCCCATTTGTAGGAAAGTACAGAAGAGAGAAGACATATTGCTGCACTGTACCCTGTACACCACTGTGCAGGTGTTCTCAGTGGGCATAGAGAATTAAACCAGCACTCCTCTCAGGCTAAAGTAACCTACACGTAGCCATAGACCTGCTCTCTCTAATTCTCAAATACTGAGGGAGCTCTAATGATCTAAGGCAAGAAAATGTAATCCTAGTAGCAGGAAGGTCTATGATTTACACACGATTTTTATGAAGAAGTAGGGTGGAGCTTCAGTTAAGACTATTTGTCCTTTCCAAGTGAGACACAAAAAAGTAAGGCAAATTAAGTTGAAGTTAGTACTGAGCAACTCCTTCAATCGTTTAAATAAATCCCTCTCAAAGAGCCCCAAGATGTCCAAGTAAGCGAGGAACCCTCTGGAGGAGGTATCATAGAAGGTAAATTCACTGGAGAGTAACCGGAGCAGAGCATTTTAAAAAAAAATATAGCAAGGTGAAAGAACTAGATTATGCAAATGCAAGAGTAAAATTAAACTTCTTGTCTGAGCCAGCAAGCATGCTTCCTAACATTTGGAACTTCACCATTCAAATTTCAAGTAAAAAGTCATATTCCTCCTACAGACAGCCAAAATACCTTCAGCAAACCTGATTTGGTAATCTGATTTGACAAGTCCTATTATCTACAGAACACTAACTGCCATTAATAGGTCCAGTCATTTCAAATCACTTCATACAATCAAAAAATGGGTAAAATTAAAAGGAAAGACACCTGTTCAATTGTAAGCAAAACTATGCATAACAACAACTTGAACTGACTTCTTGTATTTTGTATTGTATTCAAATATGCCTGCAATCAAACCCCATAGTATTTATATATAAACAGTACAGCACACAAGGCTAGAGAAGAGAGTATGAAAAAATAAAAGTATCATTTCTAAAACAAATAAATATACTAATAGATTCTGTACTATGACCTTACAATAAATACTAGGTTTTGTCATAACAATGGAGATAAATGCCAACACTGAGAAACTTTCACAGAGTTGACCCAAACACTCAGGCTGTGATTTTATAGCATGGTATTTTCAGTGGCTGTAACACTGAGTAACAGCAAATTTAATTGTTCTTGGAACCAAATAGAGAAAAAAAACTATCTTCATGTCCTTGAAGCCACTTGCTTCATGCAACTCTCTCTACCCACTACTTCAGCTGCTGCGGAGAAGGGATGGACAAATCCACCGTGGAGGTATGAAAAGAGAGAGCTAACTGCACTCCGTCTTGAAGTAAGAGAGGAAAGGTGTCCTCAGACTCAGTAAGAAGGAAGGAGCGCTCCAAAAGAACAGAATTCATCATCTTGAAGAATAAATGCTAGTTTCCTCACAACTGAATACAACAGCAATACCCAGTTCTCTCTTTTGATTTCCCTTGCTAATGATGAGATGGTATATTTTTTAATTCCTCCAAAGTTCAAAGAAACTGCTAAAGTGCAGTGAGTGAAAAGAACCACAGTCAAGTAGGTATCCGTCCAGTTCATCACTGACTTCATTAAACAAGGTAGCGAGTGAAATGAAGTTGTATAGACGAAAGAAAGCACTGCATTCTCTGATAAGTGAAGTGACAAAGGAGGATTTTATGAGGTCTTTCTCTCACAACTCATATTTTAGACTGCAGAGTCATAGAGTACAGCCAGTTAAAAGACAATAGCAATAGCCAAGGTTGCTAGGTTTGGCTCAAGATCTGAGCCATTTGTTCCCTGGTGTGCAGGATTGAGAGAATATATGGTATCTTGGCACCTGCTGTTAGCGGCTACTTTAGGGAATTTAAAATTTAATTAACCTTCATAGTAATCCATACAAGATTTTATGTAAGTTCAAAAAGACCATGTAGGAAACAACATTTCTATATTCCTTACCTTTCCACTTGTTAATCCATGGACAACCAATGTCACTTGAAAAAAGGTGACACCCTTTCACGTAGCTAGTTGTTTGGAAACATTTTACAACATAAGCGATTTGTTTCTCGTGAACTGGGAAGAATCCCATGACTAGCATGTTTGCTCTTTTCTTAAAGCATAAGGCCACACTGCTGACAGCAAAACTCTAGAATTACAAGGCCATCCGGTCACTGCTGCTCTGACAGTAGTACTGTGAGCTGAAGTTCCCTGAGGCTCCACAACCCTGCTAAAGAGATGCTATTGCATGGGTGACGCAGTGTGCTGTAGTTACGCTCCCAGCGCATCAGAAAATGTTTTGAAGCCCCTCTTCCTACGTAAGTGCCTTCTAAAAGTAGAAATTTACAAGCAAAATGGGGAAAAAGTAGAAACGTAGGGTGGCATATGGCCAAACTTTTGACTTAATTTCACCACAGGTAGCTTTTTATTTACAAGCGGCTAATCCCCTCTCAAACCACACAATAGAGCAGCCACTGGCAGAGGCAGGCAGATAAAATTGGCATGCCTCTGTATTGTTCTTGCTAATCTGAACCATTAACAGAAGGGTGAGAAGGCTAGTTTTGTCATTTAAACAAGCTTAAATCCTTTCTCCAAATGAGCTTTTGTCTACACAGAAGAATGCATCTAGGAAATTTAAGGGGTTTCTGTTAGTGTTGCATTCTCAAGTTGACTTGGCTACAGGAATACCAACCTGTTTATTTGGCCCTCATACTGTAAATGCAAGAATTATTTCCAGCTGTCAAAACCAAAAGGGGTTCAACCTGATTAAATTATTTCTCAGAGGTGAAACAGGATGAGATTATAAAGTGCTAAGAAGCAACTATTTGAAATCCTGAACTGCACCTGTGCAACTAAATCTCCATTTATACAGGTGCTTTTCAAATTGGATTTGAACCTTTAAATTCCCTGATTCATCCCCTGAAAAACCACAGAAGCTCAAATAACTAATGAAATTCAGGGACAGAAAGGCTTAAAATAGTTTCAAGCTGTGAAGTAAGGCCTAAGACTAACTATGCTCTTTGATTCATTGTTGATGTGACATATCAAGCATAAACATAAGTTGCACAACCCAAATGCCAGAGGTCATAGGGTAGCCAGTAGATAGGTAATTATTTTTTCTTTAGCACAGGAGAGGTCATCACCTGGCCCATAAGCTCAACACAAAAAAGCTTGGAAAAGAATGTATTGGTTAGCATGATCTGGTTTTGTTTTGCTTTTTACCTGGCACATCTTGCGCAGATATTCAATGTGACCTTTGCTTGAGGCTCAGCTGTATGAGCACTTCGAGTTTGGTTGAATTTGCTCCCAGAAGACATCACACTTGTTACTCCTTCCATTCTTAGATCATCAAGATCCTCTGTAACAAGACAGAATGACTGGATGAACACACGATTAAATTTAGTAGCAATAAAGGTGCTTCACCTGTAGAATCACTAAAGAGTGGAACAACTCAAAAATCAGGATGAAAACACACACAGTTACTTGTATAATAATAGGAAAAGATATTTGAGAGGATATTTATTTATCTATATTATCACCCTGCTACAAGGGGTTCCATGAAAAATATTCAGTATCATTTCCACTTCAAACAGTGCTGCATATTTTTTCAATCTTTGTTTCTCTGGTTCATTTACAAAAAGCTTGTCATCAAGAGATGCTGTCCAATAGCTCAAGTTGACAAAGGGCACATCGAAGAGAAAATTCATTGTTTTGAGCGTACGCTCATCCTCTGATTTTTTTCATCATCCATTCACTTAGCAATAAAAAATATTGCTAAAATAAAAGTGCTCTACTAAACCTCGAAAATGCGAAATGGATACATATATCACATTGAAATAAACCATAATGTGCATACTTATGCTCACCATATTTCTGTAGTATTTGTGAAACTCGTAATAATAACAACTGGATTTTCTACTGCTGTAAAATCATTCCCATTTTACAGGAAGACGGCTGAGGCTCTCAGAGAAATTTTTGCCCGAGATCACACTGGAGTAGCGTAGCTCAGTTAGACTGTAAATGAATTCTCTTGGTTTACAGTCAGGACATTCTTTAGGGATAATCTGTATATTTTTTGCTAACATAAAATAGGCAAGTTGTGTATACCTAATGTATCCATAATGCCCAATTTTCAGTTGGTTAGGTTCTAGCTGAAAAATAAACAAGCAAAACACTGACTAGCTGCTATTAAATGAGCACCAACCATCCCATGTACTGACTGAGGCATGTGGCTTATGGTATACAGTATGTGATCATCTAATTAAAATGTATTTCAGATAATGTATACATTACTTTCATACTTAAACATTTTCATATGTATACATAATTTTCATAAATTTATGTTTAAAAAAATAAACCTGATGTTAAAGGATCTGAGCAGAGAAGAAAGTGCATAAAGGCAGACCTTAAATCTTGACATTAGACAGGGAAAAGTCACAGAGAACTTCAAAATCAGAAGAAGGAATGTTCAATTAGTATTTAAAATACACAAGTAGTCATTATAGACACACAGTGGAGTACCAGGCTCCTCTTCATAAACAAAAGAGTGAGATACAACTCCCCAAATCATTACCTGAAATATTTCTGGTGGTCCCCTGTAGTTCATACTCACTACTCTTACCACTGTGCTACAAACTCCGGGCAGTATGGTCAGACAGTCAGGATTATGCCATGTTAACAACAGTCTTTTTGGGAGACACCCATTTTAATAAGCAACATCCAAGAACAGCAAGGCTAAACTTCAATTAAATTTTTGTGACTAAAGTCCTCAAAGTAGATTTTCTTATCTGTAATGTTTTACTTTACTGCTGAAGAAAACTCTCTTCCCTCCCAAAATTTGTTGGCTCGGTGGTATAAATTGACAGCTCTATTGAGTTTCTGGCATCAATTTACACAATTTCCATACCTTTTTCTTTAAATGTCATCTGCGGTTTATATACAAACTAAGTCAAAGGACTTAGAAGGCTATATGATAAAGAATTATGAAATCAATAATCTATGAGTCATTTCAGAAAAAGTATTACATATTCGGAACACATTATGTATTAAAATAAATAGAGTTTAATTGTGCTTTAAAGAGGTGTGAAAAGTTCCATATTTTTTTAACAGATGTAAGCCACTGGATGGATTACAGTTTAAATGAAATTGAAGCATATGCCTCAGGTTTTCTTCCCCTAAACAGATGTGATTTCTTCAAATGAGGTTTTCAACTGTTCCCTGCCTGATTAACTTTTGGCTCTCTGACGACTAAGACTGTTTTGGTACAGTGATGACATAGGTTGGCCTATGGCATACCTTTTATATTTGAATCTGTATATCAAAAACATGCCTTCTTTTCATTTTTAGGCAACTACCAACGTTTTTCTCTCGAGAGAAAATTAAGTGAAACTTTGTGCAAGAAACCAGAATTTCAGAGGTGCCTATAGTTGTATCTAACAGGCAAATAGGCAGAATACTATGCAGTACCGCTTATTGTCACCTGCTGTTAGACCAATAGCAGTAATGTGCATCCTAAAATGCAGATTTAAAAAAAACAACAACAAAAAAACAACCCAACAAAACAAAACCGTACATCGCATACAATTGTGAACTTTCCACAAGGAATCTTCATTGATCTAATTCAGGATTGGATGGAATTTGTCCATGACAATCTACAAAAAGCCGTTAATATTCCAACTCGACAGATAAGTATAACCCCATCTACCAAATACAAAGAGTAACTGCAGCGCTCGATTTAACTTTTCTTTACTGCACTTCCACCTCAATATGGAATGATTTCAGTTTCTTCTGGATGCCTCAAATTTACAGTGCAAATATTGCACTTCCTTCTCCCTAAAGCAACTGGGCTTTGAGAAACTGCCTGGTTCCCAATACTCTAACTTTGGATGGGAATTTTTGAGTTGTGAGCAAGTTTACGTGACATCTGGCAATCTTCCTGATTGACCACATTCATTATTGAAGGCCCTTAATTAAAAAAAAAAAAAAAAAAAAAAACAACAGTAAATCATAGAGTAATTTTAGTACTAAACTCTGTGTCTGTGTGTATATTGTTAAACATTTAATGCGTGTTTTTGCAGAATATTTGTGCATAAATAAGGATGTTATTAAAATAAATGCAAACAATGAGTGCAACAATGCATTTTAAGAATAAAAAAAAAAAAAAAAGAAGGTTTCCAAAGGTTCAGACTTTTCTCTGTAACATCAGAAAGAATCAGTCTTAGCAAAAAAGGATTTCATTGAGAAGTCAATTCAGTTACAGGGTCTGGAACACTGAATCTTTTCTCGTTCTTTGTATTCTTTGCGAGACCAACTAGTGATGATACAGCTGAGTGGTTCAGTGATTTTATTGAGCAGCAGTGAGGTAATTCACTGAGAAAAAAAGGGAAAGAAAAGCCAAGTTCATGACTGCTTATGTGATCGAAGACAAGGATACTGTAAAACTTCTCAAACCCTTAGAAAATTGTTACCTGTCTTTGTACAGTGACTGATCAGAAGTGCATGTAAATGAAACAATCTTACTTGTGCTAATACAAGTTTGTTATTTTAATGCATGACTGTGCACTGTGTTTGTTTAATTTAACATGAATTCTCTGCTATTCTCTACATAAACAGGGTATGCGAAGACCCTACCTTGGTCCTATAGCAATTTCCATTAAGTGTGTTCTTTGTAGTAAAAAAAGTCCTACCTACAAACCAAACAAAAAATGCTTACGTTTTTCTCAAATCAGCAATTCACCAAAATAAACTCACACAGCTGCAATCTTCATGCATTGCCATAACAACAATACACAAAAGTACTTAAAAGTGAGATAAACATCACAAGTGTAATATAGCATAGCATAGAACCAGATGTTTTCTATATTAATAATAACACTGCTCTAAGCTAAATTCTTTGTGATTTTTTTGTAGACAAGTTTCATCAAAAAGTGAAGGGGAAAAAGGGTATCTATTTCAGCTAAACAAGAACATAGCCCAGTAACAAGGTAATGTTTTTAAATAGGACATTTGTAATTATTTACTTCCTTTCTTTTTGGGGAAGAAGGGCTGGGGAGAGGAAAAGGGGAACTAACGCCACGTATTCTAGAAACTGTGCAAGATTGCTTAATGCCTTGGGACGAGAGGGTGTGGAGTCATCTTACAAACATCTCCTACAAGACTGGCACACCATTCACTTTAAGGACAGAGGTATTCTTATGCAGAACTCCTATTAAATGCAGTGAAAGTTCAGTTGCGCAGAAAGCTCGTGTATTCAGGTTATGTGCTGCATTGTGTGATATGATCCAGTCACTTTTGTCTCCTTCCTCCATTATAAAACATGTTGTAATTTCCCAGGAGTAATTCAAGAAGTGTAAGGTACAAAGCTGGAAAAAGTCCTGGTTCCTCTTTAGAGAGGTTATGACAGCTCTGAGTTTGTCTGTTCAGGCTGATGCTAAGAAAAGCACTAAACGTTTTCATGTGCGAGTAAGAAATTGAGATAATGAATTCTGATTTATGTTCTTGCAGGCCACCAGGCAATTCTGATGCACCAGTAAAATAATGCCTCTTTCTTTGAAACAACGAATTTCTCAAGGCAGCATTCTTACATGATAGACATTGATGTATTTGGTACACATAGCATGGATTTGTCAAGGATGGTTGACTGAAGCACAGATTTTTAATATGCTGTACTATTCTCATAAAAAAAAAAAAAAACACCACAAAACCAAACCAAACAATCCCCACCCCCAAAAAAACATCAAACCAACAAAATCCTACTGCCAATAACAGTTCTGCTTACGTTCCAGGAATTTATGCTGCTTTATATGTCATATTTGTACGCTTGTTATTATGCTAACCAACCCTCTCTGTTTTAGATAAATTTTCTTACCAATCAACAGAGCCCAATAAAAATCCCACGTTAATTCCAAAAGAACTGTTGGGAAAAGCAGGAATTAAGCTTCCAGACAAAGAAGAACCATTAATCTAGACCACCTGATGCTCACTCCTGAAAATTATGTTTAATCATTTCCTTCTACAGAAGCAAAACTGGAGTTATCTTCTGCAATACACTAGTTACAGGACATCTCACTTTGTTTCTTCTTATTCATCTATGGCTTTGATGTCATAGAATAGACAATGCTGTTAGTCTGGTACGTATGTTCTAATATGTCTTCCTGTTAACATCTTTAAAAATCAGAATTTGGCCCAGTTCAGACCCATGCCATAGACTGTTGATGTAAATATCATCAAAAGTAAATCCATCAAGAGACTTTTACTCCCTAGAGCCATTTTAGATTCCTGAACCCAATGTTCTGCAGCCATCTTATTTTATAAGCATCACAAGTTGACAATATATTCCCTAAATGTTTGTGCTTCCACTGATGTACTCGCACAAAACCGATTGAAACACGATGCTGCTACGTCCTTGAGTTTGTATGTCCACCTCTACCTGCACTACTTGTCAGAGCCAATCTGGCAGAATCCCACCCTACAGTCAAAAACACAAACCCAACATGGGACTACAGAAAGCAGCATTGTTTGCAGGCACTGAAACATTCAATGAATCGTTGATTAGAGTTCTCACTTTTAATCAGCAAGAGTGAGAGGAGTCTGTCTTCAGTTTCTCTACCCTCCTACTTTAAGCTGGGACTGGAATTAACATAGGAAGTAGCCTTTTCAGATGAAGATGCTCTAGTTTCCTTAGAGCACACATCAGTATCTTAAACAACTACACTACGCGCTAGCCCACAGGGCTCCTGCTTATTATCCCTTTTTCCACTAGGTGGGATATTTGTTTACTACAGAAAACAAATTACTTGCAGGCAAGACTGATTGAGCACTGACTTAGGGCATGAGAGTGTGTCTAAAATGCAGCATCTGGGCTTCAGACCCTTGCTCCAAATCAGGCAGGCAAAGTTTATAAAACAAGTCTTGGATATCCCAACTGCCCAAACCCCTGACCGAATGCAACATTATAGACTCATTTTATTTAAATGAGAAACTCTATAACCACAGTTGAAAGGAACTGGCATCACGCCCCCTTATCATTCCCTACTGGTAATCTTAGGACAAACGATCTAGTATCACCAAATAATGGCTGCTCATCCACTACTTCAGCAACAATAACTGACTGATAACCACTGTTGCTCCACACCAATAGTGTTTTCAAACACATTGGTCTAAACTATCGACTAGGTAGTTTCATTCAATGCTAAAGAATTATTTCAAACACTTTATTTTTACAATAATGGGAATGTACTATTGATTGGAGCACATTAATTACTTTACTTTTCCAGTAAAATAAAATTTAGAATATTTCACTTGTTACATCACATTCTGTAATGCATTGTTGCAACTGCCATTTTGTACAAAAGTACTTGCACTATAATAATAATACAGAACCGCAAAAAATTCATAATGAGAAAATCCACAAAACAACCAAAATTCTGGACTTCAGAAGGCATCTAAAAGGAATGATTTTTAATGTTTTTCCTTGGCAAACAACTTCTTTTTTGCACTTTAGCTTTAAGTAAAACAACTTTTTAAATTAAAAGCAAATTGTGATCAATATATCTAATGAGATCCAATTCTGATGTCATTTATTTATGCAACCACTATATTTATTTGAATATGCAATTCAAACCTCAGTCCAACTCTGCATTCTTAAAGAAAACCACCAAAAAAGGCTTTGTCAGAATAAGAGAATAAGCCATGCTTAAATTAGTAAGCTTTTTTTCAATCATATCAAAAATATCAAAGCATTAGAAAGGAATGTGTATTTAAAAGGTTTCATTTGGTTTTTAATTTCAGTTTGTTTTTTTTATTTTCTAACAAAGAGGAGCTGGTCATAATATTTTTCAAGTGTATTTGGCTAATGTAGTACAGATGTTCTTTACAATACATATCCAAAATATGGAATTTCACATTACATTGTCACCTACGCACACCTGCGTAGGTGACCTGCAAAGGACACACCTGTCCTTTCTTAAATGTATTTTGAATTAAACTGATAATTTGTATGCTGTTTATGCAAAGTTTTACACAACTGAGCAAAGATGCATAATAATTCATTAAATCAGTAGTACACCTCACTAAACATAAAGCAACTACAGTGAATTTTCAGCCAGTCAAAAAGATATTAAACTGTTTATAGCTTTGTATGAACCAATTATTGCACTGAGGGCCACATTCATATTTCTTTGCATCTACCTAATTTACTCTACCAGCCCCTTGGCAGGATTAAGCTTAGCTGGCTTCATTGAAATCAAAGTTGAGGCAAAGCATAAAAATTACAAATAATCTTATGCCAAACATTTCCAGTAACACTGAACCTTCCAAAAACTTCTGAAAAATTTTTAGTACAAGCATTTCTGGAGTGCCAGTTACTAGAGTAGCTGTATGCTCTCTTCCATAAACCTGTCTAGATCAAGGATTCCTACAGTGGAAATATTTCTCTTTTTTCTTTTTTTTTTTTTTTTTTAATTAAAATGATCAAATTCCAAACGTAGCCAAACACCTTACTTGTCCTTCAGAGAATCTTTTTCATGAAGAGAGAAACGCACTGAGCAAGACGCAAGATGCTTGTACAGCTTAAACTTTCAACCGAGAAACCAGTGCATCTCCCATTTTAAAAAACGTGCTTTTCAGTCAAGCACTATACCCAAATGCTCCCGGCTGCAGACCAAACTGTTGCGTTAGCAAAGTGCCAGTTAATTCAGGGACTTGTATCTGAGTGATCTCAGACTGGGCAGTTTGGGCAGGCAGAGAGAAAGCAAAGAAATCTCTCAACTCTGTGTGCACAGGCACATTTAGCAAAGGCTACTTCGTACTTTGTATGTGAAAGTTCATAGTAAGAGCTAGGTGCATTAAAGTCCTGACTGAGACACTAACATATTAGTAATTCTATGATAATCACCAAAACTTGTAGATAATAAGCTAGAAGAAACAAACTGTGCATCTTTATTACTGCTTTTCAAACTTCTGCCTAGCTGCAAAGGGACAACTGCCCTCCTTGTTACCTCTGCTAACTGTGAATCAAAGATAAGAATGAGTATAAGATGGCATCCAACAAGTGAAGCTCTGCTGTTTCTTCAAGTTCCACCCCTCTATCAGCTTGCATCAACTCTGCTTTGTCCTGAGACAAGACCATCTGTTTTGTATCACTATCCCTATTTTGGCCAGACACTGGGACATCTGGAAGACTGCACTGTCTACACTCAGAGAAGCAGACACCGAGCTGGATACCATCAGCATACCGATGGCATCACAGCTGACAGTACATGCTCTTCCTCACTCATTGATTAAATTCATACCACTGACGTCTTTTGAGAGAGGGTAGAACAAAATTTTTAAATATAATTTTATCTCTCCAGCCGGGTCAATTGGATAAACTAGCACATACGTCAAAACCATCCCACAAATCCAATAGATTAGCCAGGTAATCAAGTTCCAAATAAACCACACATTTTTCCAGTATTTTTTTACTGAAGAGAAGTAAATGCTTTTTAAAGAAACTTGGTTACTGAAAAACCTGTGTAGTTGGGGGTGCTGTATAGGTGCCGCTTATTCAATTGTTTTGCGTAACCTACCAGTTCAGTGCACTATCAGGTTATGTTTGCTCATACTTTTGGTTTGGATAAGAGAAAATCAGGTTTTTGGGTTTGCCACAATGCTTGCACAAGCATACTACAATACAAGACAAAATTGCTGGCCAAAATGGAAAATAATCTAGTGGTACATATAATACATGTGGTTGCTAGCTACACTTGCAATGAATATTGCAGGACAAGATTATTGCCTAAATAATAAATCAGGCATTGCAGCATGTTAGTTCCTATAATGTCTGCTAACGCGTACTATCTTATACATCATAGAGATACATTTGCTTTTACTCAGCACTACTTTTATTTTCTGGATATGAATTGGAACCACACATTTCTCCTGAAGATCTCCCTTCAGAACTATAAAACCATCTTGTAAACAAATCAGGGAATGTTACCCGACAATTCTGCTTCTCAAGACATACTAAGGTTAATCATGACTCCACTGAATTCCACTGAAGTGGAATTTGCCATTGACTCCACAGACCGAAAATTTATCTGAAATATTGCAAGTTTCTCTCTTTTGGGTTTTAGCTCCTTAATCACAGCTGTGAATTGGATCTTGAGACACGTTTAACTTTGGAGTCCACAGCAGTGGAACAGAATGTGAACCACATCCCCTGGTGGCCACTGTATGCCATCCTCTGCAGAGTATAAAATCGTCAAGCTAACCATTCAGAGCAATTCTATCAACTGAGAGGGAGGCAGAAATCCCAGAATAGAAAGCCAATTCAACATCAGATAACAAATGTTCCTCAAAGAGTTTCCTCAACAAGGATGAAAGAAAACCAAAACCTTAGGAACCACAATTGTCATATGCTGGAAGGAGGCAGCAGAAAAAGAGTACACCGTACCACAGAAGATAAATGACTAATTCAAGTATATTTTCCTTCTCAAAAAGAACCATGTGTACTAAATTCCTAGAGTGCAGGCAGTTTGACTGACAGATAACCTAAAAATGAAATGAGGTCAAACTTGCAGTACAAACCACGATCAACAGAAGAAACAGAGAAAATAAAAAAGAAAAAATTAAGTCTAAACTGAAAGCATCTTCAGCAAAATATAGCAGAGGAGATCAATTTCAAGCAAAAAGAAAACAGGTAGCATTGCACTAAGAGGAAAGTTAGGCCAACAAAAAATGGCCAAGTGATTCATGGGTTTCAGTCTTCAGGTGCACTAGCAAAGCTCACTGGCCCTGAAATACTGTTAGCTCCGGTGGTGGATAAAAGGTCAAACTCTCACTAAGAGTGCAGTTCTGTAATCCAGTAGCTTGTTCCCAGCGATAGAGAAAGTCCCACTTATTTCCGTGCTTTTACCTCTTTCTACCACTCCCAGTGATACGGTACTTGATTCTTATCTGACCCTGGAGTGAGCTCATTCGGGAGAAAATACTATGTTATTGCTGGAATCTTCTGCGTGGGGCTTAGTGAGCTGCATTGGCACACTGAGGGGTCGTACAGGCATTGAAATCCGTTTAAAGGAAACAACAGGAGCATACAGCCCTGCATGAAGGAACAGAGGAGCACATCGGACCACCTTTTTTAATGAAACAAATCTGTCACATTCAGTAAGGGGTAAAATCATTAAGTATTTAAGCAACACTAACAACTCAGAATATAAATATGTTTCTACAGACTAAAGGACCAGAAGTAAAAAGCAGATGTTTATCAAAGTCTCAGAAATAAAAGTAAGCAGGACACCGTTTTTACACTGATGGAAGGATACCCCACCGGCAACTCACCACTCTGCTTTTAAGGACCTTAAAACTTAGTGTAATTTTGCTTCTCTCAAGACACAAGAAACAAAGATTTTCAAAACCAGCATTGTATCAGAATATTCAAGTATGTATTCAGAAAAGCATTCCTCATATTATTAAAATATGATTCTTATTAGTATGTGCTAGCCCATTAAAGATACGATCTTGGATTTAAAAAAAAATAATTACATTTGCCAAGCAATCACTGCCTTTTTTTTTTTCTTATTTAACTGAGTAATGACAAGATGATATAATCTGATATGACTGAATTTGTAAATAAGCTTGAACACAAGCAGCAGGTTAAGATCTCTGGCTATCCACACAGTGTCTTACCTTCTCATCACCTTTTCTTTACCTGTTTTAGAATTCCTGAAATATGGTAATATGCATAAATTAAATGATTTCTGATACCATGATATGGCTGTATAAATAATTTTTTTAAGTGAATGCAGATTTAATGGATGACTTGCTCTACCAATAGTTGAAAGAGAAATTGAGGTTGCAGCTACTTTGAAGGTTGTCACAAATGAGAGAGGTCATCAATGTGCTCAACAAAATTTTCAAAATTTAGTAATTTATCAGTTTCATTACCATAGATAAAAATATTATTCTGAAACTAAAGTACAGGCGCATTTGCTCATCCATAAAATGATGTCATATCAATTCAACTGCATTCCTCCAAATGCAACACCCCTTCTCCCAAAATACAAGAAAGTTTCTAATATCTGATAATCTTCAGCACATCCACAGAAATACTTTTTTCAGCTCCCAAATAACACTTTCAATTATCTATGTAGACTTAAAGTTCCCTTTCACATGAGCATCCCAAAGCAGTCTTGACCAAGAAGCTCTCCCAGCTGTCAAAACCTCTTACTATTCCCCATCACCTGAGCAGCTTAGTTTGTATACCTACTGATGACCCTTTCAATACGCACCCTGAGTAAGTACCCATAGCGGCTAACATAACTTCCCATTACGCCAGTGAAAGTCTCCCATCTATTTAATGTTATCTTTCAGATATCACCTACTAATGAAACATTTATCTATGTGAAGATTCAATAAAATGTGAAATATCACCAATTTATTGCTCATTTAACAAGTTAGAAATTATGTCCAATATAAACAAATCAAACCAATATATTCCAAACAAATTCTAAAGAACAGGTTATCAAAAACCCAAGGCACTGGTGGTATAATTAAAATGTTTACAGAATTTGAAAGTTTTAACAGAAAAGTTCTGATTCTTTAAGCAAATACATTATTCAAGCCTTTTCACCAATGTTTTCAAACACATCAATAGACAATCAGTACTCAAAGATGAAAAAATAACTACGGCTCAGCAGCTAGATCTTAACAGTATTTTGTCTCTGGTAACTAGACATACATTTAGAGCAAAGTTCACAAAACAAGTATTATTTTTATCAAATCATGATGGGAGTATTCATAAAAAAAAAAAACCAATGATAAATTCAGCCTAATTATTTGTGACTGACATAACCCAGTTGCTATCCATTTCCTGAAAAACAGCAGGAAAATTAGTTCCTCTCAGAAATATTCAAATACGTCAAAAGATTTTTCTCTCTCTCTAAGGGCATGCAAGTAAGCATGAAAAACATTTGATAAAATCCCCTGCAAAGATACATTTCCCCATACAGCCAAATGGAGAAACAGGTCTGCAAACTATTGTCAGACACCTTGCCAAGTCTCCTCTATCCCAAACATTACTTAGAGGACTTCTGCATTTAGGTGATAGTGATTGAATAATTAAATCTGTGACATTCTGAGGAATTGTCTCTCCACAGTCATTAATTCACATTTGCCTATGGTCATATATACACTAACTAACTAACTGAGAGTCAGAAATAGAAATGATACATAAAGTTCCTTTGTATATGTAAAAATGGCAAACATTCAGTCAGCTTCCGAGTGTCCTAAATAAAATACAGAGTAATTCATAGGTTAAGAAAAAGCATTTGACTTTGATGTGCTGGAGTAATTTTTTAGAGGTGTGGCAGGTGAGCAAGAGGAAACAATTCCACAAGTAAGCATTAATTAGGAGTGACTGTACTCTTTACGTGTAGGAGAGAAATGAGGCCTCTGGTCCATAGTTCAATGTTTGAAGAAGGAAATATATGTTCGGTTACAGTTACTTCTTAATACTGTAACAGGCAACTACCACAGTGAATGCTAACTTCTCTGTAAGGCATATGCAGGACATATACCCACCTCTATAGTGTTTTGCGGATGAAACCAGCTGATTTGCCTTCAGGTGCTCAGAAATCTACAGGCTATGAGGATTATTTCTACATAAAAACTGTAAAACCTGCACATGGCAAGTATGGTTTATCTTCTCAGTCTCAAAGCTTTATGCTTTCAGATGAGTTTAGTTAGGCAGAAGATTATGTATGAGAACAAAACTAGTTAACCTTCATTTGCATTTCACATAAACCATAAATAATGACTTATAATAATGATTTATAAATAATAAAAATAAAATCAAATTGTATATAATACAAACATTACTTTTTCCAGCTTACTGGACAATAATTCTCTGAACAATCTCGGAGCTGAAATTTCACAACAGAAGAGACTTGAAGTAAGACTAAGAAGGATTGTACGCAACATTACTTTGGTACTTCAATGTCAGCATTTATAGTTTCAAGAATAAGAAAATTTAAAAGTCAATAACATTTAAAAGTTCTGCAATAATGTAGGAATGTTTTGAAGAAAAAAGAAAGTATGTTCTTTACCTTTGTTGGAAAGGACAAATACATGACTATCACGTTTTTATTATGAACTATGCCTTTAAGAATAATTTTGTATTCTTATTGTTTCATTTACAACATCTTTTAAAGTTTTATTCTCATCATATTGAAAAGAAAACAATCTCTTTATAACTTCTGGTTTTAATAAAATAAGGGGAGAAACCTTTTTGAAGTCACAATTGGCTTTCTCTCTCTGCATCTGGTTAAAAATCAAAACTGAAAAATCCTATTATTTGCATATTTATTTATATTTAATTATTCCCAGGATTGTAAACTTTCTCTGAAGAGAATTAAAAACAATGGAATGACTATGATTCTTTCATTTCTATTTTATTCCTTCATTATTGGACACTTCAAAGATACCCCATTTCATTACAGAGAAGAAACTTGGGCTACATCAATGTTACCCAAAAAACAGTAAGCCAACAAGTGCAACCTTTTTGTGTTCAAAACTCCTCCTTCTGTCAAAAAGGCACGTTGTAACCTCAACTGTTTAGCCCAGGAATGTATAAGCTTTATGCATTTAACATCACATACATACATACATATCTTATTAAATTTTCATTTCTTTTTCAGCTGCTCAATATCTCAATATTTTGCTAACCATTTCCATCCTCATTTTTATGTATTCTTCCAAAGGTGACTCACCATCTCTCTTCCCGTGATCATACTCCCTCTCCCAGAAAAACCTTGGCTTTATATGCATCAATGGCCAAACTCATATTTTACTGCGGTGAAGCCAGGATTTAACTCTTTTAAGCGTGCTTCCTCTGCAGCTTATAGTTCCAAGACAGTGATGATTTAAGGTGTGGTTTCACAATCAGTTTAAGCTAAACTAAGTCTGCGCAGCCACTGAAAGAGTCAAACCCGCCTGTCTCCCACTTCATCTGACTAACACTTCCCATCCTTACGCTAGCGGTAGTGCTTGTGTGGCCCACAAGGAGCTGGGCCAGGGAGCTCGCCTGTCTGAAGGTTCTCTCTTTTTTGCTGGGTTGATTTTTGGCCCAGCTCACACTCACTCTTCAATAGCTTTCTCTGAGGTTTCGTGCTCAGACATGGATTGTTTTAAACAGGCAATCAGAAGAGCTGTTTTTAAAATACAGCTTAATATTTTTTCAATTCAGTGCCTGGTAATATAAACCCAGGTAAATTAAACCAGGGTCATGGATGGTTATTGAAGTTAAAATAGAGGATGCCACCAGGAAGAATCTTCATAGAAGATAACAATACTACGCCACCTTGAAATATCATTTGGATTTTCCTTGGAATGTGAAGCTGAAATCCTGTAGGCTACAATTCGAGGAACTATTTGGCAGATATCAGAAATGAGGTTTGGAAGTTATTTAACACCTCATTTTGGATTTAGTTTATGAAAAAGAATATTGTATGTATTATCTTGAGATCATTGCAGTAGTAGGTAAATACAGAGACAACATACAGAAATTGCCCGAAATTTTGCAACTCCAAAGCAAATGGTTAGAAGATAAATTTGCTTCAAAAATAGACATTAAGCTTAAACCAACACTCCTTTCTGACTACAGAAAAAAAACCCAACCTAATGATAAGCATAATAAGGAAAAGACTAAAAATACAGAATTACATACAACAGGTTCAAATGTCAACTTATACAACTCCATAGACTTCAAATCATTTACTATCAAAGATAACTCAGATCCTTAGATTTAAACCTAGCATCTTTCCTCTTTCTTGCCTCACCTTTGTCCACGGGCACAGTTGTTTGGATTTTTTTTTTAAATTTGGTGTTTGGATGTATACTTACTGTACTTGCTTCTCCCTCGCCCTTCCAGTCCTCACTAATTATGCAAAGGATCCAGTAGCTATTTATGACAATGGATAGACATCCTTCAGCTGAAATGCTCCTTTAGGTTCTTTTTTAATTATTTTCCAGCATTCTTATTGTGTGATAGTATAAACTGATGACTAGCCCTGATTTATCTTCTAACCTAATTCTCCTGTTTTTTTTTTTTATTTCTCATATCCTGAATTCTTTACAGTCTTCATAGACTCCCACATCACCGCTTCTCTTGCAGCATGGCCTTTGCTACATTTTGCCTCTTTCTCATCTTTGCTACATTAATAGTCAAAACGTCCTCATATAATAACACTTACTGCTGGTATATTCTCATACAAAGAACTATGTCTTCATGAATGCTGAGTCATTAAAGAAAAGGCAAGAGGAGAAGCTGGTAGCACGACTTTTGATGTCAGCAGGTGCACTGCAGTTACTACAGCGACGTGTCCAAGTTAGCACTGAACTTGCAAACTCAAGGTATTGTGTGGCACAGTAACCCTGTGAATCACAGCAATGGCTAATGAGCTTCTCGGTCTGCTCAAAATTGCTACATACACATTACAAAAAGCTGGCATTGCTAGCGGTGTCTGACTTGGACTGCTTGAAGCTATCCTTTGTTTGCAGGGCAGTCACAACATTGACTGCAGTATGCATAATTTTACCTGATGAAAGTTCTGTCATGTAATTTGTTAAGACAGCAATCAAAGTAGGCAAATGGCATACTTGAAATTGTAGGTGGGCTGAACAGCTATTTCAAGGTGCTTTTATTTATTTTTTGTTTTCAGTCTCTCTCTCCTCTCATTTTTATCAAGGCTTTCCAAATCTAATTTTGAGTACTGCAAGTATCAGAAGAGTTACCTTTCTGAAAAAGCAGTTCCCTTTCTGTTTAGCTATAAATGATCTTTCACTTCACTCTATTCTTTCTTGTCCATGTTTAGTCTTCCTCCATCCTCCTATTTGCATTCAGCAACTACAACCATTAGAAAAAAAATACTCCAATTCAATTTAGTTTTACAAAACAGAACAGTCTCAGAACCTCTTCACATGCAAAACTACTAGAAAGAATGGCTGGCCAAGCAACACTCTTTTAATATATGTTGAATCAACTGTTTTCAAGTAAGAACAGGTAACAAAGTTTGGATTTTGTCATGTTATTTACTGTTTGTCATATTATTTACTGCTCGCAGCATTTAAAATTACATTTATCTTACAATTTTTAAATTCAATGTTGCACTTGGTATCACGTTCAATGGTAAGAGCACACACTTTGCAACAAACAATAAAATTAAAATTCTGCCTGGTCAGGGAAAGAAACACAAACAAAAAAAGGTAGGAGTAGTTACTCTGTACGCAGCAAACCTAATGGTTCTTGAATTCTTACGGATTTGTGTTGCATCCCAATAATTTCTTCATGTTAATTTCAGCTGTTTCTCTCCATATTTCTCATAGTATCCTCTCCCTAGTAATTCTGCCCATCTTCCTTCTTTTCCTCTCCTTCATTAACTCAAACAGCTTGTCCCAAATTGCTTGAGCAAGTCAGCAGATGCTTTGTTTGATTCAGAGCCATAATACTGATCAATCTGCAATAGTACCTCTTAGTTTATGCTGAAGCTTCAGGGGTGGTACTAATGAGATTGTCTTCTATCCAGATACCAATTCTCAGGAAATTGGAAGAAATTTCATATATTAGAGACCTGTCAAATTCTGTTGAAACTTGTCAGTAGACTTAAAAGTTACTAGAACTCAAGGACAGATGGGCATACCTTACAAAATCATATAAGTGCATAGAAAAACAGCCTCACAGGAAACCAGGGGCTGAAAACTTAGAGGGGGGGGAAATGGTATGCAGGGGATATCACTACTGGTTTACATCACACCTAGCTCATGGTTTTGTAACTATGTTACTGTGAACATTTCCACCAGTTAAATACACACTGCATAAAACAAGCATTTCCCTTTTTATCAAATTTCAGTAGTTGCAGTTTTATAAGACTTTGTCCTTGAAATATGGAATGTATGAGGTCTCTGGCAGACTCACTCCGCCTGATGTTGCTACCAGCCGAAACCATCTTCCCCTCCTCTGACAGACATTGCTACTCTTCTAGGCAGAACCAGGCTTCTGTAATGCACTGAGCTGAAAACAACAGTGATTCGCAAGCTGATTTACAAGCATATCAGATGTCTCTGCCCTGAGGGCTTCCATATCTGTTAAAGGTTCAGGGCAAGGCAGATGGCTGAGGGTGGCAATAACTTCAGCCAAAAATCTCCTGCTGCAAGTCTGTCAGAAGCCAAACAAGAACCCGTTTATACTCACTAATGATTCTGCATGTCCTTTTTCAATCCTTTTCTAAACTGATACGTATAAAACTCTTCAACTTCTGTCTCCAATCATCTCCCTCTCGCATTTTCCAATCTCCTTCCCTTCCGCTGTACCCACTCTAAGATCAGGGGGACTAGACTGGAAAGCCTTTATAGAAAACCAAGATAGCTCACTGGATACACACAGGGACAACTGAAAGAGGCTTGAAAGAAGCCTAGCCTGATATGCAGTGCAGACAATGTTACATTTTGACCTAATAGCATGGCCCAAAGGTACCTGGCTCCTTTTACGTCCACAGCAGTTACGGGCCTGCAAACACCTCACCACAATCACTCACACTAATTTAATAGCCTGAAAATTGTAGCTGTAGTTCAAATCATTCTTTCTCATACGCTCCTTGACGTTTCTCAACCACAAAACTCACCTACTGTCATGTTGTTAATTTTTGGAACGTTCTTCACTTGTTTCTGGTCTTGACCATCTTGGCTATTTTTGTGTAATGTTGTAAATATCATTTTACTTACCACTTACCTCCCAGTGGAGAATAATAATATATTAAACTATAACATTCTAATAGAGGTACTCCACTGCTACTGGATTGCTAAAATAATAAATATTAAAAAGTATTATGTATTTATTCATTACTATCATTTTGCCACATGGGCAGCTTTTATTCCAAGCCAGCACTATAGTTCTCATCTTGTGAATACTTTATTTCCTTAGTATCCATTTATGAGAGGCTTTGACAAAAGTTTTTTTATGAAAGTCCAAGTCATACCTGCTGGCACTCCTTAGCCAATATTTTGCCAACACCTTCATAGAATCACAATTAAATACACACAAAAAAGTAAAAGATAGCTGCACTTAAGCATAATCACTAGAACAGTCCCCTTTTTATAGCTTTCTAGGGAGAAAAATAAACTTGACATCACTATGCTCGCCCACCTTTAAAAAAGGGGTAAAAATCCTGCCTGCTAAAATGGTTGGTTTACTAAATATTGAGAGAAAACAGAAAGCGATGATTAAGCATTCAGTGTTTGAGTCCAATGTTAACCTCAGAAGTAGTGTTATAGCTCACATCCTAACCATCCATTTCTTATAAGAAGCTGTGAAATATTTACACAGAAACCTCTCTGATGTCTTCTTTCTCAAAACTGGACCTAATAACTAGCTAAATAAAAATTAATCAAACTGCATAGGTAAACTCATAGAAAAATTAAAATACCATTTTTTTAAGTGAGTCATACTACTTGAAACAAATTTTCTAACCAATTCAATTTTTTTTTAAAGTTTTTATTTAAAATAAGCGTTTACTTTAAGAAAGGGTGTCTTCTATATTTATTACACAAGATGTTGGTTAATAAATAAGCACTAAGCTCTGTAATGTTTCAAGTAAAGATATTTGTAGAAAGATATTCAGCGGGAGTTAATGACACTGGGACATTACATACCAGCTGACAAACCAACCTGTAATTTTTCATGTTGCAAAACTGATGTTAGTAACATACAAGAAAATATTAATGTATTTATAATTCTTGACAATTCTTGGAATGACAGGGTGCAACAGAAGTGTTCTGATGTGCGCTCATAAAATGTGTAGGTCAGAAGAGGTTAACAAGGAAAGAAACACAACTTAACTATCTATTCCCAATGAGACACTGAAGATGCTTACAAGCTCCCAAGTACTGCTATATCAGAGTCATAACTCATCTTCACATACAGGTGACTTGAAATACTGCATAAATGTGATGTTACACCACTAAGAGTCAAAGTCTAAATTACAGTTACAAACTTTCTGAAATTTAATTCGGTAGCAAAGATGCAAGTAAAGAAATGTGGTTTTGCTTTGCATTCACAATTCTGCCAGATGAACCCTTTCCTCGTATTAAATGGTTTTGTAAATCCTGGCAGCTTCCTCTTTGATGCAGCCTGATTACACCAAGAAAACATTATCTATTTCACAGTCAAGACCCATTTATTTTGTATTGGGCAGACTGCCTTTAAGGAACAATGCAATGCCTGGGGGGTACATGCACTATTTATTCTCTATATAAATTTCAGCTGTTTTTTTAACTGAACATGCAAACGGACAATAGCTGAGGGCCCATGCTGTTAAAATATGTAAAACCACAGACCCAATTATTCGCTATGCTCTTAGTTAAGGAATGACTCTCTAGAGGTGAAAAGAGCGTAAGCTTTTCAAAACTGAGCAACTGTTCTGGACCACTGAAAACACAAATGTGGTTTGACAATCACCAACAATATTCCAGATTCTCACCCCTTCTTTTAGGAAAAGCAATTAAGATAATGAAAAGATAACTTTGGTGTTATGTGTTCTTTATTTCACACGTTTCGTGCTAGTATCTTTTCTAGTTGAATGTCACCAAAAGTATTTCAGTAATAAATGCCTTCACACTAACAGTGGATGACTGATATTCAGGCATCCATGTTAATCCTTTCAGCTATATTCAAAAGTATTGTGTCACTGAGCTTAAACATATTTCATTCCAAAAATACTAGGTTTTCTATACTTCTACACAATCCAGAACAGATTTACTCTGGCTTTCCTACCCAGCAGCAATCATTTTGGTAGGTCTGTCTACGTGACAGCTATGTTGAAACCCGCTTGTTGCTGTCACAGAAGCCTGAGAAAGCCCACCTGGCACCAGCCAGCATCGGCCTCTCAGAGCACAGGGAGCTTCAGCATCGGAAGCCTGCAGCTTAAAGAAGTTCTAGCTCTAACCAAAGTTGAGGTTTACCTGCTGCACACTTAAGTCAAAATGCCATTATAACCATCTCCAAACTGCAGAGCTTGGGTGCACACCACGTTTGTCAATTCTGGGATAGTTGGCCCAGGTCTGTAATTGCGCGATCCACACAGGGGCCGGCCCTGAGCCACAGACCCCTGCCGGTCCCAAGGGGCTCCTCCGTGAAATCGCCATTCTTGTCAATTTCACAGCTACTATTAGCAGGGAAACTGACATGGATGTCAATTTCACCCGCCCGCAGCAGGGGAATTGGGCATTTTCAGAAAAAGAGCAAATTTTAAAATTCCTGTTTCAATCCTACATAGACCAAAACATAAAAAAAAAAAAAAAAAAAATTAAAATGTTTGCTATTCGGTCCAATCTAATATTCACACTTCTTCTTTAAGGCATGTCTAAATAGCCATACAATTTCAACACTAAAGTGCATTGAAAAAATAATCTGCCACTTTCAGTGACCCTCAGGGTACAGGGAAACACAGAAGAAAGATGTAACAGGAAATGCCCTATCCTTTTACTAGCAAACTACAAGAATGCTGCGACATTCGTTCTTAAACTGTAATTCCTGCCTTCAAATTTAAAATCTTAGAGCAATCCTCCCCTTCACGGCAATCTCTCAGAAATAATAGCCTATCGTCAGTAATACAGAACAGCAAAATCTTGTAGTCACAGAAAAGATGATATATGTATATATACACATATATACAAACGTATACATATATATATATGTGCATTACAGACTATTCTGATGGAGATTACTTGAGGTCATTCATCCAAATATACTGAACTTCAGATGGAAAAACTGACATGTATTTTCTCAGAGACTATGATTCTGCAGATCATTTCAGAAAATGAATGATCTCCAGATTATCACTCCAGTCATCTCCTTGAAAGTTATTTAAAATAGACACATTTGTGATCAGTACAGCTTTAAACATTGAACAATTTCCAGTGTAAGATTATTTTTCAGTTTCTTATAATATTAATAAAACCCTGTAATTTCAGCTCATTTTTTTCCTGACTTTTGTACCCCTCAAAAGGTTGGGGGTTTTTGTTTAATTTGTTGACTTAAATTGTTTGATCAATTTCTAAGGGTCAGGAACATAATAGTATGTTTGCCCGTGTTAAGAAAATTAAGTACCTGTTTTACAAAGGAGTTCTTAGACTTCAGATATTGAGGCAGGAATTGAAAATTTTGTGGCAAGTCATGAGAACTTCATTGCTATCAGGCATCTTACCGACATTTCTATGGAAAACACAGCCAATGTGGCCTCCTTGCAAGTGTCTCTAAAGTTCAAACTCATCCAGAGTTAGTAAAAGCTCTTAACATTAACATCTCATTCTGCCAACGTTATGGGAATATGGACATGTGTATCCTATCTGGTGAATATTCCATCCTTACATAATACATTCTTCCCAAAGGCTCCAGTATTGGACAATAAACCAAATTTTCCATTGGATGCTTGTCAGCATTGTTCTATGAGGCACCAGAATGGAGACCATGCCTGGAATTCAGCACAGAAATAAGAAAAGATTAAGTGCAATTAAAATGGAGAGAAAAGCGAAGGATGGGCTTAGCTGGAAACGGGCATGGAAAACGTGAAAAAATTTAATCATACATCTAAAAATTATCTTGTAACACATGCACAAGAAGTTCAAACGATATACGCAACAGAACGCTAAGCCTAGTATTTCTGAATTTCTGATTACGTGTCCTACTGTTTTACTTATATACATACTTTGGTTATATAACATATAACCCACTTACTAGTGGTAGAGCTCACCAAGTTATTGCTCCTTGACGTACTCCTGCAGGTGTACTTTTGTCACAAATGAAATTCTGTCTTTCACTCACTTTTTGCCTGTTAAGCTCTAATTATGCCTTTCCTTTCTCTTGCATTCGTTTCTTGCTCATTCCAACTCACTTCAGTTAATACATGGCATGCCCTGACAAAATAATTCATGCTATTCTCCCTTCTGCACTCTTCAAGGAATTACAATTGAATTGCAGCAACAGATTCAGGTAAATACTTTATTCTCTACAGCCAAGTTCAAGTCAAGCTACTGATGGTTTTCAGTAGTACTTTCTATGCAAGCTTGCACCTGTTCATAATGAACACCTTAGATTATCACATATAATCTCATTGAAGGGAAGATGGGCAATGCCTGTGCTCTAGAAATAAGTATTAATTAAAAGCATCTTTTGAGTATTCACTTGTTCTTTCCTCTCATCTTCCATGAGGAAGTGATCACTCACACAAAAATAATCTATCAGCAGTGGCTTTTATATTAAAGGCTGTTAAGCCTTTCATATTCATAGGTCAAAAGCTTTTATTAACATTTTGTAGAAAGATCTCCTTAAAAAAAATAGGTGATTATATCTCAATGCCACATTCCCTTTTATAAAGTAATTTGCAAATCAAACCATTTTTTCCCTTATAAGATAAAACGAAGCATTAGATTTTTTTTCATTTAAACCACAAGTTCTCTGAACACTACCTTTTTCCAACAGACTTAACTAACTCAGCCAAATATTTAAGACAGGCTTCTGTATAAACAAATCAAACAACAAAAAAATCCAGAAGCTAAAATAGTCACACCTTAAACAGCTCACTAGAAAAATAGTGGCAGGATTAGAACCATTTAAAATTCAATTTTTCCACATGATTCTAACAAAGGACCAGGTGTGCTACAAACTAGAAGTATGAAGTAAAGTCTGAAAACAGAAAGCAATACATATACAATGAAAAATTTGCTTTGCCAAAGAGATGCAAGCCCTTTAAACTCATTTGACCTACAGCTTAGAAGAAAATAAATTGCACAATCCATTCGGTATAAGAGGTTTGACAGCAGCTGTATCATTAATTTCTTAGTTTTTACAGTGGTCAACATACACTTTATACATTAATCACAGAAGTTGCATGTATGTCACTAATTTTAAACAAAATTTTTAAAAAATAGAATAAAATCTAACTGCCCCATTAATTCAATGTGCTATGTCTTTTGCACACACGAATTGAGCAGAAATTCTGGTACTGACAAAAACCATTTCATTTTCATAAGAAAGTATCAAATTGGTTAGAATTTTAAACAGCTGACGTTGGAGATACTGAACCAATTTTTAAATTTCTATACATTTACATTTTCTTTCAAAGAGTTTATTTTTCTGGTCTCTACACAGAAACTACTTTTAAACCTTATTCAGTGATAAATATTTCATAGAAATAACATCAATTTCATACCCAGGAAAAGAATATCATAATCACTGTCGCTAAACAAGGATGAATTCAATAAGAAGGATGAAACAAAGATGACCATTTTGATGATGACTTTGTGTTTCACATCTCCTTTGTCCCACCCAAATTAGTTCATTTATTCTGATAGAATTAACTGCAGTTTTTTATTACATACTAATATATGTTCGATTAAGCATATGTTGCATCGTTTACAATTTCGTCACAACTGTTAAATCTAGCATTAAGTACATGCTAAATTAATTAAAAATGTTATAAAATTAAATTAAGTTCAAATGCATCACAACAACAACAAAGTTCATTCTTGCAAAAATTTAAACTCCTCATGCTTAGCTGAATATCAGCACTTCTCTTCCCTATGCTTAAGTGACTGCTTTGCCATCAGATTTACAAAATTTGGGATACATTACGAATATAAGTAGGCAGCAGCAACCATCAGGAGCAACAACTGTTGATATGATTCTGCTACTTTTTGACAGTGTTGCTCTCTGAGTTTACTCGCTTCTACATTAATCAAGATGACATAAGTCAGATATTCACAATTTGTACAATTAGATGAGTCATGCGACAGGCTTACAGGATCACTGACCTAGACTTCGAAAATTTGGCACAAAGAAACACATTTTGTTAAAATGGACAAATCTGTGCAGTTACAAAGATAGCCACCATAATGCAGGTTATATTTTTTTGCTGCACATTACAGCATTTCTTGATTATACAGAAGAATAAGATTTTTTCTTCCTCATATGAAAAATGTTACTTCTTAATTTCAAGAAGAAAAAAATAAATCTGCTTCTCATTTCTTCTGCATGTTTCTTTTAAATGACGTACATTGATCTACAATCACTGGTTTTAAAATTCATGTTCATTGCAAAAAGTCACAAAAAAGATTCTGTCAGAGCTTACAACAGTGAGCTACAGAACATTAGTTAAAAATTGTGTATCAGTTCTTGCAGTCACATCCAGTCTTCAGTGTGAATTTGCATACATCTAGTAGAATAAAGCACCTATTTTATTTTTATAACCTTTGAAAAGAAAAATACCACAGGTTTACAGCATACCTTTTTTTTTTCCATTTTCTTGTACATATGGCTTTTTTTTTTTTTGCTGCAACGTTAAGCACTTTGTTCGCCTTTTAAATTGATTAAGTCTAACCTCCATTCAGATTAAACAACCCATAAAGAAAAACGCCAGCGCCCCCTGGTGGGCACAGCTGCCTTTTGACTTCCTTCACTGTCCAGGAATTATTTCATGCAGCTATAAAGAAAAAATATCAGGTCATCAATAATCATATTTAATTCCCTTAATAGACATTCGTATTTTCTAGTCACCCATTAATCTGTGGAACCAGATCTGTAAACTGGAGGTTACAGGTCTAACACGTTCACATTTGTGTCCATTTTTACTATAAAATACATGATAAAGGTTTATAAAAAAAACTAAATTAGCTGCAGATTATTCATTTTCACTGCGTGTTTAAAAGAAAATCTCCCTGTAAATTAATTGAAACTATTAAATCACATTTATTATGTTGGCTAGTTATTCTAAAATAAGCAGAAAACCATTGCAAACTCAAAATGAAACAGAGAACACAAGAATGACAGGCTGAAGCTGTAAGATCCAATCTTATTGCAAACGGACATAATAGTCCATACAATGTATAGGAGCATTAATGCACTAAGAAACAGTCTATCTGTTTTAGTAAGGCTGTTTGCAGGGTCAAAGCCCAAGTTTGTTCACAGCACTGTTCACAGTAAATAGTTGTGCATAGCTTTTGACATTGCAGAGTCATATACAATGTAAGGTTATCAGACAGAAGTCTCACCTGTACATAATTCCCACTGATATCATTGGAATTTCAGGGTAAACAGCAATCACAGTACCCAATTATAATGTCTTCAGAGTATAAAAGGTGTGGTGCGGAATAAAGACATCATTGCAGCACCAATGATACAGAGTGAGTTGCAAATGTAGAGTGGCACCTGGAAACAGTATACCAAAAGCAGTTACCCCTAACTCAGAAACCTATCAGTATACTCTGGAATTGTGTTCATCTCTGTGCACAGAAAGTATATGAGGTCACATCCCACGGCTCTCGGTCTATGACAGCCAAGTCACTCTACCTAGTATTTCCAGTGTATTACAGGAAACTCCTGGAACTAGAAATAAACTCTTCAAGGTGTCACAGGTGGCAATGACATTAGCCTGAGTCTGTACTGAAGTGTACTGCAGAAGATTAAGCCTACACCAACCATTTTCAGAGAAAAACATGACTCTTTTTGAGCAATGAACTTTGTGTATGTCCAAATACCTGTGCTAGGGTGATATTCAAGTTATAAGACAACTTTGCATCCAAAGACAGACCTTTAAACAAGCTTCCACTGAATTCACTGTACTGTATAAAATTAATGGGAACCTGGTTTTGTAAGAGATCAGTACAAAACAAGCAAAAATCTTTAGGTTTGGTCAATACAGAAATAGAAGATTTCATTCTTGTCCGCTGTTCACATAGCTTGTTCATCTTTGACTTAAAGGATGACTGACTCCCCTTCTGAATGATTGAGCTTATAATCAGCTACTGGTTAGTTAAAACCTCAGCGTTCACCTGTAATACTTGTTACCAGATTTGAAACTGGCTTTTTATATTAAGTAATATAGATGTGTTATTAGAGGAACGAGGGAATACAGCAATCTCATGCATGTTTGCATGACAGATATAATTCTTATATAGGTTATCCAAACTATCTACTATTTTAAACCTCTCTAATCACACAGAAAGTTTCCTATTTCATTACCTATTTCACTTTTTCATCCATCTGAAGTCCAGATCTAATCTCTCTGTCTCAGTCTGCATCTTCTGTTTGGTAAAACATAGATTTGCACATAGTTTACTCAGACATAGACCAACATTTACTTTCTAATTATTTAATTTTCAGCATTTTACAAGTAGAGTACAGCAAAATTACATTGCAGGGGCTCATGGCCCTCCCTACAGTAGCAATTAATGGAATCATTGAGGCTGAGAGGGACCTCAGGAGGGATCTGTCTCACTTTCCTGCTCAAAGTAGGGTCAGCCAAGCTGCTTAGGGTTTTATCCAATTGAGTCTTGAAAATGTGCAAGGTCAGTGACTCCACAACCTCCCTGGCAAACTGTTTCAGTAGTTAAATATCCACATACTGATTCCCCCTCACCCCCCTTTGTATCTAATCAGAACCTAACCTGTTTCAATTTATGCCCAGTGTCACTCACCCTCCTGCTGTGCACCTCATTAAGAAGTGTGGCTCCTTCTTCTCAGCAACCTCCATTTTGGCACTGGGAGGCTGCTCTTAGGTCCTCCTGAGGCCTTCCTTTTCCATGCTAAACAGAGTTGCCTCAGCTTCACCCCATAAGCAGGATGTTACAAATGCCAGACAGTCTTAAAAGGGATGTCATATGCTCTTGGCTGCTAGACTTTCCGCAGCGTAACTTCTGCAATCTCTTTACTACTACCACAACTTATATCCCATACAGTACTCCATGCGTTTAATTTTTTTTTCCCCCATAAGGCCTACAAGAAAACACAAGCTGTAAGAACAGGGTGAATCTCCCCATGAAAAAGGGAACATTTCTGCTTCTTTACCATCATCTTATTTCAAAGCTGCTTCAAAGCTGAACTTCTCATTTGGCCCACATTTCTGTTCATGAGGTTTTGCCATGGTTTTTTTTTTTTTATAGCCTAGAGGGAAAAGGAAGGTAAGTTCATTCTCCTAACTATACCTCATGTCTCTAAATCATGGCTATGTCCTCTAATTTCATTATTTTAGCCTTAGTGGACAATATTACGCTTACACGAGATATCAAATGTTTTAAGGACTAGTTCATTGTAGTTTCTACTGGGAATACTAGCTATTCTGAAATATCCACACTTCTGCACAAAAATGTGTTACTGAAGCTCTAATATTATTCCCTCGTGCTGTTACAGTACCTGTCAACTCCAATTTCATTGTGCTAGGACTCATACTAAAAAACAGCGGAGTTTTGCAGTCTAAGCAAAGACCTTACAACCCAGTTACTTCCTGTCAATAAAATTATTCACGTAATTCTCAGTCTCTTTCTCATACTTACAAATCCACATTGCAAATCTGTGAATCTAAACCCAAATAATTAATTACATATTAACAACTAAGTGATCAGTCTTCTGAAGTTGATAACATCAGTAGTGTCCAGTGTGACATGGATTTCAACCTGATTTCCAAAGTAATGAACTGATATTCAGCATTCCCTACTCCCCTTCTGTCTTTCAGAAAATTGGTTATAGAAGGAACATTCAAAACATATAGATTAGTTCTGCATCAATAAACTGTACTGAGTACTGTGAATTAAATTATACCAATTGCTAAACTGGATGGCAAATCTTAGCACATGCTAATCTTACGAGCCAAAATTAAGAGCTGGCTTTTAGTAACAGGTTGTATAGATACTGTTTGGGTTTTGCTTTTTTCCCCTGGCAATCCACTAATCTTTACTGTACACTGATTTTTGGTACTGGTTTTGATGGTAGTTATACTACCAAGTCACATGATTTGCCACCTATAAATCTTGGAAGATGTAACATCAGGTTTGTCATGCCACATGACAAACAACTACCCTGTAAACACAGGCCAAGTCAATTTGAATGACACTAAGCATTGCCTTTTAACAATGGAAAACCCCACCAAAAGGATAATGGAGTAGTATTCACACAACTTTTAGATCCCCTTACCTTTAACTAAAAGCAGTTGGAGTAGATGAGGGGGGAAATCCTAGAATCAAAATGTACAGACTGCTGGAATGAGAAAGAAGCAATCCTTTTCCTGCCCAGAGAAAAGCCAAAAATATTCAGTCTATTTTCTTAAGGAAGAGAGACAGGAATCAGCCCTCCGGGAATAAATTTTAATTTAACTCCGTGTCTTTTTCCCATCCTATTGGCAGAGCAGGAATAATTAATGCCAGAATATACTCATGAATGATTTGGGGCATAAAGATACCTTGAGAGTATCACCTAGACAGTAAATACAGAAAAGGCATTACCTAACTTCAAACAATAAGATAAATACTTATTATTTCAAAGCAAACTACATATGAAACCTCTGTATGAAGTCCCTCAAATTGTACCTAGTACTTAGTGATCAAATGCTACGTTCTACATGAAAAGACAGTTGGTTGTGTGAAGGAAAGTGAGAGGACAGTGATGTATTAGATACCCAGTTTCTCATGATTGTGATGGCATGCGTAAAATCCGAGCCCACTGCCCCATTCTAGCACTATCAGACTTGGGATCAACTCCATTAAATACTCCACCTGAAACAGAAACAAATTTAACTGATCTACTGAGACACAGAGACAGAAAGCCACAGAAAACAGTTAAAGCAAAATATGAAAAAGTGACTATTTCTGCTGCCACTGAGTCTTCTGACCTGCTTACACTATTTTGAGTACAGCTATGTATTTTAACCACACACGTTTAGCTTTCACAAGACTTTTTAAGTAAGACATTGAAGCAGATTGAGCCTTTTCATGGCTCATAGCCTAAAAGCTCTCTTTGAGACTAGGCCACAGTTCTGTGATTCTCAAGTTCCATGAATAACTTGACGATATGATTTATCAAAATACCCTTTGTTCCCTTCCAAAAGCTATTCATGTGGTAACTTAAGTGATGTTCTCAGATAAGTGATATTTATCTACATTAACCTATAACATTAGTATACCTCCTCCTCCCTATTTTTACTTTTCTTTAATGGCAGAGGAAGGAGTAGCTTCAGCACTCAGTCTAATACTGAGGAGTTACTAATTTCTCCCAAAACCTTGCTGAAAGAGCCATAGTGCTCCACATGAGAAGGAAGTAAGCTCAGGTCTTGACAAGTGCCAATACAATTTCATTAAGTCATGTAAAATAATAAGACTATGAATGTAACAAAAATTATATATTTTGATTATGAATGTGTTCTGGTGATTATTTTACATGGCATACATCATCAGTCTTGGGGAGAAAACAGGCTACATAGAAGTTTGAAATCTAACTCTTAATGAAAGCCACTAATATCACTGAACAACATCAAAAAAGCAGTAATTAAAACTTACTTTAATGTATTAGTTAGGAATAAAACACAAATAACCTACATCCCAAACACATTTATAGTGCCAAACTCAACTATCAAAACCAAATAAAACAAAAATTAAGCAAATAAACTACTGGCAAACAATACCTAACAAGTTTTTAATCATAATACTTACATAAGAAGGTAAGATGTTCATAATATTCTGTATTTACAATAGTTAACAATTAGTTTGGGGTGCATCAGATTCAACAAATATTTTACATCAGAAGTTTCATACACTGTCCACTAACTGTACCAGAACCTAAAACGTCTATATGCGTTATGCAAGGTAAATAAAAAACTATTTTCTGTAAGCAGCATTAAATTACAGTTTCAGCAATTGGAAAGGCTTCACCAAGTAATGAATGTACCAGAAAAACATAGTATGAATTTTTGGAAAAGGTGCTGAGGTGTTGTGCAGCATATGACAATGGAATCAGTTTTTCTACAGGGAAATCCGACACCCTTCTCTCCACAAATTCCAGTTTAGAAAGACAAACAGAAAACCACATTTTGAAGCATCTCATTCATAGTTTTGTCTTGGTTCATTTTGTTTCAATTCTTGCCTTGTGTTGTTATATACACCACTTTCTGTCACACATTATAAATAGCACTATGAATTGGGGTGTAATACCTAGGAATTTATCTTGCAATAAATATATTTTATTTATTATTTTTATAATTTATATGTTTTATTTTATATATATATTAATAAATACATAAATAATTCTGTATTGTCACCCACCAAACCCCTGCTAAATTTCCAGCCTTTCAATACATAAAGGGGGCTTATAAGAAAGTTAGGGACAAACTTTTTAGCAGGGCCTGTTGCAATAGGACAAAGAGTAATGGTTTTAAACCATTTAAAGATGGTAGATTCAGACTACAAGGAAGAAATTATTTATGAGGGTGGTGAAACACTGGCACAGGTTGCCCAGAGAGGTGGTAGATGCCCCATCCCTGGAAACATTCAAGGTCAGGTTGGACAGGACTCAGAGCAACTTGATCTAGTTGAACATGTCCCTGCTCATTGCAGGGGTTTGGACTAGATGATCTTTGGAGATTCCTTCCAACCCAAACTATTCTCTGATTCTACGAAAAATAACTTTAACCTCTGCTGTGTTTGGATACAATTTTTTTCTTTCACATCCTTGCCTACCAATATGAATTCACAAATGTCTCTTTGAGTAAGCCCTCTCCCTATCTATTACTCTGAGGAACAATCTCTCCTCAGTAGCTAAGAAGAGCCCAAAGCCGAAGAATTCACTGAAGCAGGTCAAACACTAGCTATAAGGGGTTATGATACCCGAAATCAGGTAATCATACTACTCTCACTCTGCTGCCACCTCCCTAAATTGTCCTGATAACTCTCATCTTACTCTCCCACCACAAAGACAGTGTACAATTGAGGAGTAATGAAGCCTCACCAGAGCCCATGCAGTTCCACTGCTGCCTTGTGAATCTCCAAGTGAAAAAAATCTGTCATTTCTTACCAAAGTACGAGCTTGGCAGTTGTAACTGACTCTTCCTTTCATGCTTACTTTCCCTGCATGCTCCAAAAAGAGAATGATATTGCTCAGGAACTGGCAGCAGTTTAGCCCACACACTAGTTAATCAAGTGGGCCAGATCTCCCCAAGCAGCTTCTGAACTCCGACATTTGTATTTTGAGCTTCAGTGTAAACTAAAGAATAAGTATATACAAAGGTTATTGCAGATTACTAATACTGGAGAGTCAGCGGCCTCACTAAAACAGATCCAGACACGAAAGAAATTATATCCATTGATGGATTTCCTTATATATTGCCACTGCAGAATTTCCCAGCAGTGTGACTAAGCTAACCCGAGTGTCCTTAAGAAGCACAAAATAGTCTGGACATCCATTTATCCAGCATCCTAGGGATATGCCATTCCTGGAGATGAGTACAAGAACAGAGCGAATACATAACGATACTTTACCAGCACAGCACCTCAGCCCCAGCTGATTCATGGCCAGGGACTTTCTGAAGCAGGGGTAGTATATATATCTTGCAGCCCCTGATGTATTTTTCTTCCATTAACCTGTCCAGCTCATTTTCAGCATATGTAAATTTCTGGCATCCACAACACCATTAGCAAATAAATCCATAGATTAACTGTGCAGTACATGAAAACACATGTCCTTTTATTTGTTTTGAACTTGTCTACAGACAGTTTCAACTGAAACCCCATGAATATTATAAAAAAAAAAAATCACCCTAGCTCTAGTAATCTATTGCTCTAACTCAGGTAACCTACCATAGCAATGCTTGTTTATTTAAGCCCTAATTCAACACAGTAAAGCAAATGTTTACACTTTACACGTAAGGAACATGTGAGTTTTCTACCTACTACTGAATGTATTGTCTTCCTGAGGTACTTCACTAGTACATCTCATCTGGTATTTTCCCGACAAAATACACTTTTATTCAGAAAAAATAACAGAATAAACTAAGGAATGCCTGGCCTTATTCGAAGATCCACAAAGCATATAGCAAAATAGGATATGTGATGCTAAAGACAATCACTAGGAACATAGAACACGAGGAAGGTTGAAGTCCTTACTTTGCCCTTCCCACATCTGCAAATAAACACCTATTATACCTACCATTTTTCCTATCCCTGGTCTTCTACTCTGCAAAAATAATCTATTTTTTATTGAAAATCCTCGGCCATTTTCAACCACTAAAATTTCAAGAAGGGATCAGAATTATACAGCATGCAGTCCTCAAATAGACAGATTCAGATTATATCTCTTCAAATGATGAAAGACACCAAGGTACATGAAGTATTCGTATTGGATCAGACTTGAGGAGCAGCTAGCATAGCGTGCTAACTCCAAATAGCCAGCAGCATATAGATGGTAAGTAAAGATCCTCTCAGTTACCTGCGATTTCCAAACTTAGGACTGAGACAGAGAACGTACCAGAACCAACATATTTACTAAAGTGGTATTGACCTATCTCCTGTGAATTTATCTATATTTACTCTGTAGTCTCCACAATCTTCTGTTGCAATGCATTCCACAAAACAACCAGGCTGAACTCATAAAAAGATACTTGCTTAAACTTCATAGCTTCAAATGTTATCTAAAATATGCCACCTGACGCAACCACAGCTCTTTACTATTTGCCCAACACTTGATGTGCTTGGCAGATTTGGAGGTGGGCAGAGAAATAAGACTGGGGAACAGAGTTGGCTATGTGAATCACTTTCTTGTCTTTCTTATAAATGGTGGGGGGCGGGAGGAAGCGTCTTCCTATAGCTTCTCTAAAGGGACCTCTGTTTCTCCACAGCCATTGAACATCAGAACTGCAAGCATTTACAAGTCTAGAAGAGTATTGGTTTGATCCAATTATATTTGGATCAATATCACATCATAATGAGTGATATATACCATGTTGCTGTGTCTCCTTGCCTTTAGATGACATTCCAGGCATACCAACTATATTTAAGCTATGTTAGTACAGATATTTAGGTCTCTGATCTGGACAATCACGGTATGCCTGCTCTATTCTTTAGGTATAGGCTTAAAATAAGCTTTGATTCCCTGTGTAAACTGTAAGCAAACAACATCTTAGGCTCCTGCACATCATGATATTCAGTACTCATCTATTTCTTGAAAATGAATCATTCTTTTGAAGCTTTTTATTAGCTCATGTAACTCATTTCAACTCAAGAGAATCTAGTATCTCTAACTACAATTGATTTTCTCTCTCCATTTAACCTTTAGCAATATGAAGCACAATCAACTTCAGTTTCAACCCATTTTATGCTTATCAAACCAGAAATAAATGCACAAGTATTGCAGCAAGTCACTAATTCAATTCATAATTTATGCTAACCTTACAAACACCCTCTTAACCAAACTATAGAACTTACTAAGCTTACTAGAAGTTATTGTCAGTCTAAAACTTCTATGTGAACACCAAACACCTGTACTATTACTGACAGTAAAATCCAAGAGCAGGTTTCCATTCTTTTAAGACTTTAAACACCAAATCCCTGTTCTTTGAATAACCAGTTAGAGCTTTGCTTAAACTCAGATCAACTAAGATTCTCAATGTTGCCATCTTTTAGCATGGGACCACAAGATGAACTCAAATCAATAAACTCCATGAATGGCATTAAAGAGGCCCACATGTGTCTCTTGCTTCAGTGACTTTATGTATTGGCAGAAATTAAAAAATACTGAATATGGTATTTGTTAAACTTATACACAGGTGTTCAGTGACAAGGATAAGACATGAAAACATTGCTTTAAAATTAGTAGTAGATTTCAAGTTTATGGCTTCTCTCTAGGCAATAGACCTGCAGATGAAGGAATCTGGTAAAAAATACTGTTGACAGTATCTGCAATAATGTTGTAGTTAAAATTTCAGTGAAATGCCATAAAAAAATACAAAAATACTTTTTCAGGTCATATCTCCCCTCAGCCATTTTGTATAAATAATTACTCCAACTGATTTACCAATTCTGGCATTATTTGTATATTACATTTCCATAAAAATGATCAGCATTTACTTTATTAATTGTCTGCAGCACATCACAATTCATATATTGCATTAAAAGCAAAAAAAAAAAAAGATAAAGGTTTAGAGATACTTACTCAAGATAGAGCAAGCTAATCTCTGTAGCCTGAAGATAAAAATACAAGTTATCCATAATTGCCCATTTTTAAAAGAGAAATTCCTTTTCAAAACATTGGTAGTTTCTTTGTTGCTCTTCTTCCCCTATGCTTTCCACTAGACTTCAATCTTTATTACACGTTCTCAAGGTTAGATCCTGCACATGGATCCCTCCAGGTAAACTCCACATAACCAACTACAGTAACGAAATAGCAGAATAAGGAAGAATGAGAGACAGGAGAAGTTACTGCAAATACAAACTCCTGAAGGAAAGAATGTTTCTTTATGTAAGTCCACAGAAGACTAATAGTTGTCCAAATAGTAACCATAACATTCTCTATTGAGCTTTACAGGTTTTACAGTCTTCACCACTTACAATACACTTACACAATAGCATAAGAATCCCAGCCAGACACCATCACTTACAAACTGTACCCTCTGTGACAACTATGGTCACTTCCCAGCGCTATGCTAAGGCCTTTGTGCACAACAAAGACTAGTTAAGAAGCAAAGAACACAAGAGACATAGGGCAAGTGTGAAAGTCACTCTGGAGTCCACAATTACGATCTAGAACACACATGGGGAGAAGAGAATCAGCTGTAAGTGAAAGGCAATATAAAATTGGGGAACAGTGGCAAGAGATCTAACTGTACACTGATCAACCTATCTCAGAAGTATGTCCTTTGAAATGCCAGAGAGAGTAGAAGAAATCTTTCATCATGTCAGTACAACCTCTCAGTCTTCAAAAAAACAATAGTGATGGAAAAAATATCTTTAAGAGATGTCCTGGATCTGGCTGGGATGGAGTTAATTTTCTTCATAGCAGCCCACATGGCATTGTGTTTTAGATTTGTGACTAAAACAGTGTTGAAAACACACCAATATTTTAGCTATTGCTGAACAGCTCTTGCATAGAGTTAAGGCCTTCTGTTTCTCACTATGCCTCACAGCAGGTGGGCAAGAGGCTGGAAGGGGAGACAGCTGGGACAGCTGACCTGAATTGACCAAAGGGATATTCCAGGCTATATAATGTTACGGTCAGCAATAAAAACTGGTGGTGGTTTTTCCCAAAGTAGCCGTTACTTGGGGACTGGCTAGGCATCAGTGTGATTGTGAGAGGTGATGAGCGACTGCTTTGGCATCACTTGTTTTAGGTTTTGGGACTTTCTTTCTTTTTCTTTCTCTCTTTAATTCTCTCTCTCTTTCTCCCTTTCTCTCTCTCTTTCTTTCTCTTTCTTCCTTTCTTTCTTTCAATTTTCAAACTATCTATCTCAACCCGTGAGTTTTCTTGCTTATGCTCTTCCTATTGTCCCCCACCACCACTGTGGAACAGTGAATGAGTAAAGGGCTCTGTGGTCCTTAGCTGCTTGCTGTGGTCAACCCATAAAGAGAGGAAAAAAAAGTCTTTTGGAACTTTTGCCTTCAACTGTTCATTGTCTATCCAAATTCTAAATCTTTCAGGAGTTTCAAAGTACCCAGTAATCAAGACTATCAGAAATTGCCTACCCTACAGATAGAAGATGATTGAAGATAAATGGAAGATAAATGGAAGACTGAAGATCAGACCTTTTAGAAATTGTGATGACAAGTAAATTGCATTTATTGATATTTTTCCTAGAATCAAATAGTCCTATTCAAATTGGGATGAACTATATCTTCCACATCAGACTCCAAAGAAAAAGCCACTGAATGTCAAATACCTATCACTAAGAAAGTCAATTACATCTCACAAAAGTAAAGCTGAAGATATTTCATTCATATTAGCCATATCATTCACAGAGCAATAACATTATGACTGTTCATATGCTAAGCCTGGTCCACATAATACAATCCTTCTTTTGCTCCAGTCATAACCATCAAGGAGCACAAAAGTATGTAAATGCTTTACACACTTTGGGAGATAATGCAAGTAAAAAAAAAGGTGATAAACCAATGCTATTTCCTTTCTCTTTTAGATAGAGAGCATGCCTCCTCTTTCCAGCTGTTGAAATTTGAAGGAAACAGAAAACTTCATACGAATAGTTTCATAAAGGCGATGGCCACCACACTGTAAGACATTAGAAATGGAGACATGTAGGTCTATGGCAATGTCAAAAAAAGCTGCATCTAAGTATTTATCTACACAGTCACGTTTTTTAGAAATTTCACTAGGAGGCAGCAGTGATGCAGATCGTCAAGTCATGCATACAAAGACATTTACCTTGAAGACATGCTATAAGATTATCCTGGTTTGAGGTAAAACAGAATGAATTTTGTTCAGTAACTTTGCTTCTTAGCTAGGCCTCTTCTAACTACTGAAATTAACAGCATATTGTGCAGACAACATTCACTCTCAGAGTGATAAGACTTATGTTTATAGTTGATGCCAAGGCATGGTATGCAGAGAGGCTATTGCTTAACACCCAAGGGCAGCTCACTTTGTTATTTGCCCCATTGAAGGGTCGGAAGCGGAAAAGCATATAGGGGTCCCACCTGCGGGGAGGAGCGGACAGGACAGGTGACCCAAAACTGACCAACAGGGTATTCCATCCCATCTGCTCAGGATAAAAGCTGAGGGATCAAAGGGTCAGTGCTGTTTCTTCAATGGCTGGTGTCTGAGGAGGACTCTGTCTGTTTGTCTGCCCTTAATCCCAATCCTGAGTCCAGATTCGGAATCCAGTTCCTGTCCATCATTGAGTCCAGTCTGGGACTTCCCCAGTGCCAGTAGGTGACGTGATTGTCATCCTGGGAGCTTGATACGGTCTTGTATATATTTCATTAGTTCCTTTTTATTATTAATGATTTCATTAAAGTAGTTTAGTTCCTTCTAAAGTCGTAAGTCTCTCTCTCTCTCTCTCGCCTCTTTGAAGAGAGGTACAGGAGAGCATCTGTCATTCTGCCCAGTAGCCAGTTCGGCCCAAACCACGACAAAGATTAACAACTTTGCTTTTTTTTTTTTTTTTAAGAGAAATATAATGCTGGATCATACCTTGTTAAACAATTTCATATAATTTTAAATATAAAACACCAATGTTTATTGTTGCATTGAGTGTAAAGAATCAGCATTCAGTAATAAGAACATGAGACAAATAACACTGCTATTATCACTCTCCCATGACTTGGGCTAAAGCAGTGATGACTACCTCTGACTAGACAGAAAACTTAGCTTCTTTCAGTGGCATGAAAATACTGTGCTACACTGACTTTCCTGCTTGCTGGTGATTCAAACCTGAGGACAGTAGTACAATGAGGAGTTCATGATCCACACAATAATTGACCTGAGCAGGCGCAGGTCTGTGCTGTGCTATGCTGTGCTGCCCGTATCACTTGGCTGCAGGATGAAGTTAGCCTGCTAATCATAAAGGAGAAGACTGTAGGCAGCTCCCACTTGGCGTTTGGCAATTACACTACCTGCATGGTCTTATCTTAAAAGTGAACCGCCATGTTGTCATGTGAACATCTTTTTGCTTGACAGTAAAACTGGTGAATGGAATTCTTTACTTATAAGAAAAACTAAACTAAATTATTTACTTCTAAGAGCTCTAAGGACTGTAATGCTGGTGAATCTTAGCACAGCAGGATCTGTGCAACGTATGGTGCCATGACTAGAGGTCTGTCCAATGTCATGTAACTTAGGATTCACAGTATCTGAAGGGATATAAGATTACCTATGCTATCCCATTTTTCCACCTCAAAAAAGTATTTAAATCCACACCTTATGGAGCCTGAGTGCCCTTCTAATGGAGATCTGTATCACACACTTGCACCAATGCCTTAAATTTTGCACTGTATAGTGCAGCCAGTCTCTGCATGCAGAAGAGGCCTACTGTCTCCCAGTGGTGTCAGCGTCTGTGCGTGCTCTACATAGCAAATGCTCGTTGGTTGTGTTGCTGATTTCCCAATAGCTACCAAAAAAGAAGCTCCAGCAAAAGGGGACACAATGAGCAATTCATATAGATTTCTCCCCACAATCTTTCTACTTAAACCCCAATAAAACAGTCTGCAGGCCAGAAAACTCTTCTGAAGATGTAGTACAACTCACATACCATCTTTCCCAGGGCCTTGTGGCCTCTCTTCTGGCAAATGATGTATTCTAGTCACATAACGTAGGAGAAGCTTTCGTCCAGCTGGGAGAGACAACAAAGAGGAACAACCTGCTGATAATATTAGAATAATTTATCAGGTCTAGAGTCCGTTTCCTGCATGTTGCCAAATCTAGGAAACAGGGAAATCAGGAATGTCTGTTGAACCAGAGGAAATGCACTGAAAGCAATGCATTCAGGACGCCCTTTCATTAAAGCACTCCGAAAATTATTACAAAAGCAGTATAGACTATATAAGGGGTAGACAACTAGACACTGAGTTATTGTCTCATCCTACAGGCAAAGTTAGTCTCCACTAAATTCTGTTTATCTCATCTTGTTATAAAATGTAAATATAACACCAGCCAATCTTTCAGGGGTGTTATAATGATTAAGTAATTAACATTTGGAAAGCTCTTGAGGAAAAAAGAAATTCTAAAGATTAGAAGAGGAGATATTAAAACAAACAGAAGACACCAGGTATCTCCTGATAGCAATAGTCAAAAATATATATAACTACTTAAAATGCATTGCTATCTTTAAAGATTCTGGTTTGTTACTGCATAGCAAGATTTATACATAATAAACATGAGGCAGACAATCACTGAACTTTCACTGAAGATTTCTACATTGAGCAAAAGAAACACTATTAATACAAAACCAGCTCTGAAGAAAAGAAGAGATGGTTTTACAAGTCCTGACACTGAAAAACTTAAATTTAGCTCAGATATATGATTATTTGAATTGAAATCATGGAGGCTTTTCAGAACCATACAGACTGGCATATGCATCAAGGTGCCAGCAGGAAATGGACTTCAATTATCACCACCTTTCACTCAACTACACCTGCGTGAGCTTTCTGGCTACACTTATCTTTGGAGTGGTGCTTCATAGTTAACTATTGCACAGCACATATTAGCATATGGTAACATTTTTAATATTGTGAGCATGCATAAAGATTGGACAACAACAAGAAAAGAGGTGATTGAGCATTATGACTAAATATCAATATTGTGTAAAGCAATACAGAATTTCTTTTTCACGTTCCTTACCTGTTAAAAACTCAAGAATGTATATTTAAATCCAAGTGTGCTACAAAAAACCTTATGCTTTTATCATGTGTATGTTTATGCATAGCAATCCATTTAAACAATGATATTTTTACACTTAAACAAACAACTGATTTTTTCAAACTAAATGAATCATGCTTTGGTGACTGTTCAATCAATATTCCCACCAATTTCAGGGAAAATACAGGTCAGTCCTCTCCAATGGACATCAGTCAGCTCCTGAGGAAATAACATGATTTCAAAGTTTCAGTGCACTTCACCCAAACGTGAAAGACAGCTTAAGCCCAAATGTCATGGAATTCCAAAAGGACTGCAGAGTTTCACAAAGAACTACTTCAGCTCCTGGTTAGATTTGCAAACCACAATACTTGGCATTATGATGTATGCAAAACAACCCATTTGATATCATTTTCAGCCATAGACCTCAATTGCATTACCCTTTTACATTTACAAATACATGTGATTTTACAGTTACAGTTCTCATCTTTTTAAAGTCAGGAAGATCCTTTCCACTATGTTATCTGCTAGTAATCTATTTCAGCCACCTGCATAACTGAACACACTTAGAGAGTTACCAGTGTGTTGAGCCCTCCTATGCATCTTATGTTATACATAGTGACAACTGAAATCGGAATGTAGCCCCATAATACTCTTTTTCGTCTTTGCACATATAATTCTTTTGAAATGGATTCTTCAGAAGTATAACAGCTTAATTGTTTCTTCTATTTAGAATGTTTAATTCCAGCTAAACCTTCCTTGACCATTCCGGTGTGAGTACTAGGAAGATTTTTTTGGAAGAAAATACAGTAACAGTCATTTTCATGCTTTTAATACCTAAATAAATCAACCAAACTCTGAAAAAGATTCTCTTGAGCACACATCAAGATGGAAGTTTGCATTCTGCAAAAACCTGCATTACAAGTAGGGTATGCAGTAAAATCATCTGCTATAAATAGTAAAATTTGTTTTCCCAGAATCCAGACTTAGGAGCGTGAGGTTTTGTGATTTTTTTAAGAAACAGCTGAATAAGCAACGAATACTGAACTCTAAAGGGAACAAGTCAAGTAGTTGTATGCAACAATGCCCTGCAATTCAGCAATGGCAGAAAGCCATGATTTGAAATTAGTTATACTGCACATAAGCAGAGTAAAAAGCATCAAAGCAGTTAATGGATTAATGCAGTATATAATAAAAAAATTCTATCCCAGTATCATACAGTTACTGATCTGGAAAATATAGCAATGAAAAATACCTATGTTTGCCAATAGAAACTTAAGTTCTTTATGTTACCTTTAAAAGAAAATAAAACACCCTTTCTGTGTAACACTTTGTCATATCCTCAAGTTTTGAGCAGTTCTGCAGGTCGTAACCTAACTGGTATATGAAATATAAGCCATATACTGTCAGCAAATTGCAAAATGAGAACTAAAATAAAAGCCAGTCTTTCAGAAGCACAGCACTTTCAACACCAAGATGTGCATATTGAACTTTCTATCAGTGCTAGTTACAATAACATGGCTATATTATAAACACTATAACCATGGCTATTCATCAAATATGTCGTGATTTTGCATGCAGAATCTCAGAGTGACTTATATGACACTCTACACAAACCAGAGTTCCTGTTTGTGACCTTACCTAGTCTTAAGTTGATTTTGTATAAACTTTCCTAGTTTCAATGAAATGTATGACAGAAAAATGTTCCAGGTTTTGCATGGCACAAAAAACTAGAATGGATTCTTAAAACTGAGTCCTTATTAAGAAAAACCAAAATGTTTGTACACAGATAATATTCTGCCCAAACATCAAGACACTAGAAAATAAAATTTCCTTTATACTGCCTTTCTGGTTCCAGATACCTTAAGGGATTCAAATGTCTAGAAGGAAAGACCTATACATCTATTGGAAACCTTTTCCTCACTATCTCCACAGAAGTTAACAAAAGATTCTATTCTGTACGTGATACACAATGATGCCAACAACATCACACACACAATCACACACTGTACCTTCCAGATGCCACAGAATACTACTTAAGGTTTATGCCACTACAAGACACCCACCCATGCAGCTTGCTTTTTATGTCATGCTGATAAAGTTGGAAAGATCTGTAAATTGCAGGAGCAAATAAGGAGATAACGCAGCTACAGACTAATTATGGCCTTTGCTGGAATCCATGGATTAGTTCTGGAAATACCAACTGATTCCATGAAGACTGCGAGCCCACAGCCGCAAACACTGTGACTTGCTTCAAGCACAAATAACTAACTGACGCACTGTGACACCCTGAGTGACCCAGCCCTTTATCTCTTTTTTCTGCCAAAACAAATGCATGCATCAAAGTTAAAACTACAGGAAAAAAAAGAAAATATGTATTAATTCACAATTATTTAAGCATAACAAAAAACAACTTTTACCATGAGCATGGTGAAGCACTGGAACAGTTTGCCCAGAGATATCGTAGAGTTTCCATTATTGGAGAGAGTCAAAAACCCAACTGAGCAATGTTCGGAGCAACCTGCTCTAGCTGATTGTTTTGAGCAAGGGGTTGGACTAGATATCTCCAGCAGTCCCCTCCAACCTCAACTACTCTGTGATCCTATGAAAACTTCAGTAAGAAAACAACAGAATTCTAACAGAAACAGAGTAAGGCATCATGTGTTTTTCTGATTTTTAGATTACAGTCCAACCTGAAACAAATAATTTGTGATGGAATTCATAAATGTAAGAATGCTGAGCTATCCTGACATTGACATTGTGTATTTCACAGAATCAAAGAATGGTCAGGGTTGGAAAGGACCTCTGGAGATCATCTAGTCCAACCTTCCCGCCAGAGCAGGGTCACCTCCAGCAGGTTGCACAGGATGGCGTCCAGGCGGGTTTTGAATGTCTCCAGAGTGGGAGACTCCACCACCTCTCTGGGCAGCCTGTTCCAGTGCTCTGCCACCCTCAAAGTAAAGAAGTTCCTCCTCATGTTTAGATGGAATTTCTACATTCAAGTTTGTGTCCATTACCTCTTGTCCTGTCACTGGGCACCACTGGGCACAATTTCCAGTGCTTTGATCTCACATAAAGTTCTATATAGCAAAAACGGGGGGGGGGGGGGGGGGGGGGGGGGGGGCAGGGGGAGTTGAAATCCATTACTCCTTGTTAAGCATCTTACATTGAAATGTTTAAAAATGGCAGAAAAGAGACTACTAATGAACTTTCTTCAACAATTTCCTTCCTGTCACAAGTAGTAATTCTAGGAAAGGGAGAAAGCACTGAGCACAAAGCCTTCTAGAGTCAATTTTACATACTATACAGTCTACTGTAAAATTGCAATCAAATCCTTTGCAGAGGTTACAAATTCACACTATGCAAGCTATTTGTAGCTAGCAAGTCTCAAATAAAACCCACTGAAGTTAGAACTGTGATACAGCTAAGAAAAAGAACTAGAAGAAAGCCAGTGAAGCTGATTCGGCTCCTTGTACATAAATACATCTCCAAGTAGAACCTGCAAGTGATTTATGTAAGAAATCAAATTAAATCACTATAAGCACCTGAAATGTTTGATATTTCACAGGACTTTGATGCAGCTAGCAGTTTATTCGCACACATATATGGTCTTCTTCACGTTCACTCCTGAAGGTTGCAAGTTAAACCCTATGAACCTTCACACAGCTGCTGGATATTTTAGCTTCAAACATAGGGAGCAGATTCAAACTAATTATGCTTGATCGTATATTACACTTTTTAGATTAATCTATAATAAAAAATGTATCAGAAAATGCACATAATTTTTTGCAGTTACCCAGCAGTTCCATTGCATCATCTTCATTGTCAATATCTTCTTCAGTTACAGATGGAGCTGTGCTTTGAGCAGAATCGAATGAGTCCTGAGAAAGCATGGCAGCCAGCAGTTTCTTATGTTGCTGCTGTTGTTGTTTTAGTCCTTTGGTCTTTGGCTCCATTTTTAAGCTGTGAGGGAGGAAAGCACAACTTTATGTCACACATTTGTCAAATTACTGTAGCCCATGATGTCCTCCAGATCTGAAGGTTCATGCCATCAGATGACACATAAACCATCCGGTTATCACTCATTTGCTGATGATTGGATAAGTCAGTTTGTGTTTTCAGATCCTATCTAAAGTTTTGATCAAATCATGATGCAAAATCTTCCATTGCCTTTATGGGCATTAATCAAGTCTAAATAAGCTACATATACAGAAAAACAGGATGTCAGTTACTAATCATTATTGTTAAGGCATTGATCACACAGCAAAAAAGCTGAGAACAAAAAACTGCTCCCTTGAGTGGTTACGCTATCACCACCCCATAGGATTAAGGACTATATAGTTATAAGATTTCTCATGGTTTGTTGACTTGTGTACCTAACCTAAATAACAGACAATTGGAACTGCACAGAAGATAGCAGAAGGGTCTAAGGTAGGACTTGCTACAGTTAACAATTCCTGATTCCTTACAATATCACAGAATCACAGAATTTTCAGAGTTGGAAGGGACCTCTAGAGATCATCTAGTCCAACTCCCCTGCTAAAGCAGGATTGCCCAGAGCACATTACTCAGGACTGCATCCAGGCGGGTCTTGAAAATCTCCAGAGAAGGGGACTCCACAACCTCCCCGGGCAGCCTGTGCCAGTGCTCTGGCACCCTCACCGTAAAGAAGTTTTTCCGTGTATTTGAACGGAACTTCCTGTGTTCTAACTTGTGCCCATTACCCCTCGTCCTGTTACTTGGAACCATTGAAAAGAGCCTGGCTTCATCCTCCTTCAACCCACCCTTTAGATACTTGTAAGCATTAATAAGGTCTCCCCTCAGCCTTCTCTTCTCCAGGCTAAAGAGTCCCAGCTCCCCCAGCCTTTCCTCATAAGGGAGATGCTCCAAGCCCTTAATCATCTTAGTTGCCCCACGCTGGACTCTCTCCAGCAGTTCCCTGTCCCTCTTGAACTGGGGAGCCCAAAACTGGACGCAGTATTCCAGTTGTGGCCTCACCAGTGCAGAGTAGAGGGGGAGAATGACCTCCCTCGACCTACTGGCCACACTCTTCCCTATGCAGCCCAGGATTCCATTGGCCTTTTTGGCAACAAGGGCACATTGCTGGACCATGGATAATTTACTGTCTACCACAACCCCCAGATCCTTCTCCTCTGAGCTACTTCCCAGCAGGTCCGCCCCTAACCTGTACTGGTGCCTAGCATTCTTCCTCCCCAGGTGCAGGACCTTGCACTTGCTTTTCTTGAACCTCATTAGGTTCTTCTCTGCCCAGCTCTCCAGCCTGTCCAGGTCGTGCTGGATGGCAGCACGGCCCTCTGGGGTGTCAGCCACCCCACCCAGTTTGGTATCATCAGCAAACTTGCTGAGGATACACTCTGTCCCCTCATCCAGGTCATTAATGAATATGTTAAACAAAATTGGACCGAGTATTGACCCCTGGGGGACACCACTGGTTACAGGCCTCCAACTAGACTCTGTGCCGCTGATCACAACCCTCTGAGTTCTGTCCCGCAGCCAACTCTCAATCCACCTCACTGTCACCTCATCTAGCCCATACTTCCTCAGCTTCCTAATGAGGATGTCATGGGAGACAGTGTCAAAAGCCTTGCTAAAGTCAAGGTAGATGACATCCACGACTCTCCCCTCATCCAGCCAACCAGTTATAACATCATAGAAAGCTATCAGATTGGTCAAGCATGGTTTACCCTTGGTAAATCCATGTTGACCACTTCCAATAACTTCCTGTTCCTCAACGTGTTTGGAGATGACATCCAGAATGAGTCGTTCCATTACCTTCCCAGGGACAGAGGTGAGACTAACCGATCTGTAGTTCCCTGGGTCCTCCTTCTTGCCTTTTTTGAAGATCGGAGTGATGTCAGCCTTCCTCCAGTCCTCAGGCACCTCTCCTGTTCTCCATGACCGTTCAAAGACGATGGAGAGTGGTCTAGCAATAACATCCGCCAGCTCTCTCAGCACTCGCGGATGCATGCCATCAGGGCCCATGGACTTGTGAATGTCCAGCTTGGCCAAGTGGTCTCTGACACGGTCCTCCTCAACTGAGGGAAAATCTTCCTCTCTCCAGACCTTCCCCTTTGCCTTCAGAGTATGGGATTCATGAAGGACAGCTTTAGCAGTGAAGACCGAATATCAAGATAAAGACAATGGGACAGAAGTTTGGTGCCCCACACAAGGGTATCAGAAACACCTTAGACTCTTACATCCTGTCACCAGAAGGCAGACTTGTATAACCAATGATAGTTCATTTCTCACTGCAAAGATGAACAATGACAAGATAAAGTGGACCTTGGAGATGAAGAACAGGCTTTGAGTTTAGGATATCAGGTTATGGATGAGGCCTCTGCAAGCTCAAGTTCATTTTGGGCTCTGAGACACACATTAAAAATCACCCAATTTTCCCACCATGTACACACATTATTCCTTGAGGAAGTTTCTCAAGAGCCCTGCTTCTCAGAATTTCTCCAGGAAATTTTTCATGTAGAAAACTACTAACAATGACTTGGAAATGAGTTTAATCCTATTTTCCTAGTGTTCAAATTTTTGAAAGATGAGCTCGGTACCAACAAGATTGCCATCAGCACTTTTATATGGTCTGTTATCACATATTAATACCTCACCTTGCACCCTTTACAGCAGCAACACAGAGCAATACAAAACCGGTGACAAATACAGTCTTTCCTCTGCAGCAATCCAGAACATTAACGGCACAAAGGTGACCCTTCACCAGTTTGACATCACTAATACAGCTACTTCAGACTGGCTACACTATCTTTCCTAGCCAAAATAGTAGTGAAACCTGTCCTTTCAGTTGCTCAAAATTAATTCCCCTTCTTTTTTTAAGGAACTGGGCCTGGCTTTCAGATATACGACATACGGGCTTTAGTTGCTCATCAACACAGGAATGTACGTTTTTAAGGAGGAAACGGTGGTTCTTTCCCACTGTCCACTACTGAATGGAGCAAAAAGTGATGGTTGCAAAGTTCATGGTTGCAAAGACAGAAGAAGTAGCCAACTCATAGATTCCCAAATATACCCATATATCCCAACTATACCAATATACTATGTATATTCACTGTATACGTATTTGCTTTATGCTGAAAAGACCAATATTGAAAATGGGCATGTTATTAACAGACCAGTGGTCAACAGGAACATGTCATTCTCTGCAGCTTATTCAGTGCCCTGTAGAATGCTATGAATGTGTAAGGACCCAGGGCTTCCCCTTCCACCAAACAGAAAGACACTTGTATGCTATGGTCTGTGAAAACAACAGAGAAAGAGGGAATCGCATGACAATGATGGCAATTACCAGTGATCTGCCAATGCCTAATCCTCTGGGTATTTATCACAGTATGCTGGGGATTGGAAGGGACCTCAAAAGATCATCTAGTCCAATCCCCCTGTCGGAGCAGGAACACCTAGATGAGGTTGCATATTATTTATATAATATTTCATTTATGTAGCATTTCCTTTATGTAGCATTTCCTTATGTTTAGTGATAAATAAAAGAAAACATAATACCTGGAAATAATGGGACAATTGCAGTTTTCACTTTCCTGTTCTCATGCTGTAACCAAAGATTAGGATTAGTTTTGAGAGTTTGCTGACTTATCACATAAATCCTGATAATTAATGATCAATAAACTATCACTTTTTATTAAAAGTGCTGCTAAACCAAATTTAACAAGATATAATTGGAAACATTTAATATGGATTTCAAATTGCTCCCTCTTTTAGTTGCCAGGTAATAATGTAACTGAATTATTTTAGGCTACATTAACTATGAAGTAGATGAATGAAATACAGATGAGGTAGCCAAAAATTCTTTACAACTGATAACAAATTCACTCTTTTGAGAGTTTCATCTAATCTCACAAAACCCATACTACTCCCACTACTTTTGGCTGTACTAGGTATATGCTGCATTAAAACTAAATTATTATTACATATTAATAGTCTCATACATTTGATGTATAGTCAATTCCAAATTCTTCTAATAGTACTTTAATTCCCAGTAACACTGAATCAGACCTTGAAGAAACTGCCTGTTATTAGTTAATTATTATTAAATATTCAGATTAACCTTGAACAATACAGGCCTTTTAAACTTCCATATATTGGTGGCATCAGTTTTAGTATCACCACTATCTTGAAGTTCCACAATTTTATGATTATTTTGCAAGACTGCAAACATGCTTTTTATAAATGCCTTACAAAAGCTGATGAAATGCTAATGAAGCAAAGAATTATCCCAGACAGAAAATCAGTCATCCAAATGTAAATCCATATGCTGCGTGTAATTTAGTAGTTATTCATTTCCACTGAAAATCAGTATTCCCACTTAACGATACATATTTTTCAACAGGTCTTCAGCACTCACTGTGCCTTAAAACTAGAGATATCAGTGTCTCATGAATCTTTCCGGGCATCAAGTACCCCACATGCTCTGTATTTCACACACCAGGCAATGTGATTCTGTCATGATACTCAACAAGACTTCTCAAATACAATTCTCAAAGCCATTAATCACATTTTTTAATTATAGCATTAGCTGTGAGGTTTCTCACAGCTTGTACCACCCTCGACAAAGAAAAAAATACGCTGCTTTGAATCATCTTTGCTACTCCGAACTAAACCTCTTTGCTCCTGTCTAGAGATCAGAGATGCTTATTTCTGCCCCTTGCTATTGAGAGGAGGGATACAATATTCTCCATTTGCTCTGCAACGTGGAACAGATCTTTATTCAGTGTCTTTATAGGACTGCTGAATAAGTAAAAAGAAACCCAGGCACTCACAATCAAGCTGCAGTGCCAGTTGCTGACTCCATTAATTTCCCAGGAACTGCACTGGAGAAACCCAGTGTCTGAGTTCTGCTGGTTCCAGTCCAATGTCTGGCTACATTACTACATGCTGCTGCTTCTTTGAAATAGTAGTACTTGCAGCTACTCCCACAATAATCTAATTAAAAGAAAGAAGTGCTCATGGATAACAAACATTCCCAACATGTGAGGGCAGTTAATGAATACAGCCTGTGAGAGTACAGCAAGTGACAAGACTGTGACAGAGAGGTGAATTCCAATGTAGAAGGCATATGGAGGACACAGTGAAGGAATATCCAACAGCATCCTAGCCTGTATCAGGAATATTATGGTGAGCAGGACTAGGGAAGTGATCATCCCCCTGTACTCGGATATTAGGAAACATTTTTTCACTGAAAGGGTTATTAAACATTGGAATAGGCTGCCCAGGGAGGTGGTGGATTCGCCATCCCTGGAGGTGTTTAAAAAAGGGTAGATGTGGTATTTGGGGAGATGGTTTAGAAGTGGTTTTGTCAGGGTAGGCTAATGGTTGGACTTGATGATCTTAAAGGTCCCTTCCAACCTCAGCAATTCTATGATTCTATGATTCTAATATTCACAGTTCAAACTGGGGGATGGGAGGCAGTCCTGTGGAAAGAGATCTGGGGGCGTGCATCGATGTCAAGTTGAATATGAGTCAACAGTGTGCCTTGGCAGCCAAAAGGGCCAACCCTGTCCTGGGGTGCATCAAGCATAGCTAGTCGGTCAAGGGAGGTGATTGTCCCACTCTACACTGCACTGGTGCAACCCCACCTTAAGTATTGTGTGCAGTTTTGGGTGTCTCAATATAAGAAGGACATCAAACTATTAGAGTGTGTCCAGAGGAGGACGACCAAGATGGTGAAAAGCCTCAAGGGCAAGACTTAGGAGGAGCGGCTGAGGTCACCTGGCTTGTTCATCTTGGAGAAGGCTAAGGGGTGAGCTCAAGGCAGTCTACAACTTCCTCAAGGGAGACAGAGGAGGTAGATGTGCTGATGTCCTCTCTCTGATGACCAGAAACAGGACACAAGGAAATGGGATGAGGCTGGGTCAGGGGAAGTTCAGATTGGACATTAGGAAAAGGTTCTTCAGTGAGAGGGTGGTCGGTCAGCAGCACAGGCTCCCTAGGGAAGTGGTCATGGCACCGAGACTGTCAGAGTTCAAGGAGTTCTCTTAGTCATATGGTTTAGTTTTAGGTAGTCCTGCGAGGAGTGGGGAGTTTGAATCAATGATCCTAATGGGTCCTTTCCAACCTGATATACTCTATGATTCTGTGATAATACCTTAGACCTTTTCAAAGGGAAAGCAGAGAGTTTCTGCCTTCTTAAAAGAGGAAGAAAAAGATGTCTGCTGCAAGTCAGAGTACTGGTTATAACCAAGGAGAAAGGCTAAAGGGCTGAGGGAGAACTGCAGGTGTTTAAGGCAATTAACAGAGGCCCTGCACAAGCTTTACATTTTAAAAAACAAGCACGAATCCTTTTCAAAGAAAGGCTGTGAATACTTCTCTGTAATAAGCGGGTATCTTTAAACCATGAAAAATGGACTCCTTGGAAAAATTATAATCTCTTCCACGTAGCTGAAGCACATTAACAAACAAACATACTCCCCCACTCTCAGTCAAGCGCAATAAATTGTCAGAAGTTATTTACTGCAGAGAATACATTTTCTCTTTGGGAAAGAACTGTTATTAACACCAAGTGGCTAAGTATAAGAACTGAAGATTAATTTAGGGAGCCCTGTTAAAAATAACATAGATACTGTTTTCCCTTGTCTATCTTTCCTTTAAATGAGAAAATCAGATTTATCACTAAAGTGGAAAGAAGATTAACAAACAGCTACTACCAACCGCTGAAAGACGGTTATGGGCACAAGTTAGAACACAGGAAGTTCCATTCAAATACACGGAAAAACTTCTTTACGGTGAGGGTGACAGAGCACTGGCACAGGCTGCCCAGGGAGGTTGTGGAGTCCCCTTCCCTGGAGATTTTCAAGACCCGCCTGGATGCAGTCCTGAGTAATGTGCTCTGGGCAATCCTGCTTTAGCAGGGGAGTTGGACTAGATGATCTCTAGAGGTCCCTTCCAACTCTGAAAATTCCGTGATTCCGTGAAAGTCAGGAGGGTTTGAAGCATATGAATGAAGCTACACCTCACAAAATTATTACACAATGGGCCCCAATCTTGACAACATACACTTAGCTTTATATATGGGAAGAAAACCATGAGATTACAAATGGGTATAAAGTTAATCATATATAAAAGCACGAGAAGAAACCAGTCACATATTAATATTTTCCATTTATTCTGCATGCTGCCAAACTATGGTGCGGGAATTTAAAAGCCCTGCATTCCACGCTCATAAATGGAGCATTACAAACACAGATCCACTTCACAAATTATAAAATTTGTAGGCAGAACCAAAATCCCACCTTCCTCCAGGACTGCTGCTATCCTCACTGTCCCACTGCTCATTTTTATTTCTTGGTATTGGTGGCTGCAGCATCTCAGCAGCCAGTGGGTCAGCATCATTCTCTTCACGACCAATCCATTCTCCAATCACACGAGGTCTGAGAAGGGGGGTGTTAAAGCCTGTTGTGTCCTGAAGAGAAATAAATAGAAAAAAAAAAAACAAAACAGAAACACTGCACTGCTTGTTCTCAACCACACACGTAAAAAGGAAAAGAAAAGAAGAAATGGAAAATAAAACTATTCATTAAAAAAGTACAAAACCAGTACAGTACATTATAATTTCAGAGGGCTACAAAATACCCAGAAACAATCATGGACTAATGAAAAGATTCCTACTAACAAAATACAAAGAGAGGTTTGCTCACCCTGATGCCTCAAATCTCTCCTATTCCTTACTTTTCAATAGCAACTGGAGAAATATGGGGTATCATCTTGAAAAATTGTATTTTTTTTTAATAAATGCACAATTCTGAAAACGAGCACTGTGTCAGTTCTGCTAAGCAACAGATGAGGTCACTTGTATAGTGAACACCCCAACCAAAAGAATGTTGTAGATTAACAGCATCACTCTTATGTGCATTATGAATTAATGCAAAACTAATAAATACATCTGCATTTGGCATTTTAAAAATAACCCTGCTGGGATTTACATAATGTATCTTTCAATTCTGAAAACGGTATTAACATTTTAATAAAATGCGTTTCTGAAACTAGTACTCGTATTTTTAACCACTTACTAGAAGAAGATAGCTGGAGAAGACTGCAAGAAGCAAGCAAAATCCAACTGGCGTAGTCAAAACAATAGAGATGATTTGCATCATTATATTAAACAAATTGTCCTTAAAAACTGTATGAAAAATCTGTTCTGAACTGGTGAGTATCTCTCTTCCCACCGTTACTAGAACAGCTGTAGATAAAGGCTCACATATAACAGTATAATATGCTTGAAAAACAAGCATGCATGCAAAAAAAATGGACATGAAATGATGGGACAGGAATATTAATTTTGCTTTAATTAAGCTATTTTCTAGGCTAGCAAAGACATTTCAAATACAGTGTTCCTAATTAAGAGAGAGAAATTCTATTCCTATCCTTTAACAAGGGAAAATTTTAGGAAAACAAATCCTTGGCTGTTACCTAGCTCAGTGTCTCAATAAATATTCTTGCCATAAAACAATACTTTCCAAACAAAGAGCATCTGGAAAAAGTACAGCACAGTGATTACTTAACCTAGCAACCATATTTTCTCATCTTCCTAAAACCAAACCATTTTTAAAGTCTCTTCCTAATTGATACAGATATGGTAAAAGCACAGTTTGAAGTAGAAGCCTCTACTGAAATGAAACAAACAAAAAGAAGTCTGCAAACTGCTTTCATATGAATATATTTACCATGCTCCAGCTAGACACTGCAATTTTGCTCAGCAGAACTCCAAGAGCTTCCATTTTGACAGAACCAAATATGACCCAGGCTCTGGATTACTTATTCCCCCTTGTTCTTTTGTTCTGCTTTCTGCAATGTGCCTCTGAGTGAATTACTGTGCTCCACTCTCCATACATCTGTCCAGAGTTCTCCATCACTTGACTAATTCACTTTTTACACAATGTCTGCTTTCTGCAAAGTTGACATGACACAGTAGGACCACTGAAAATGGAATGCAGCCAATTCAGAAGAGAGAAATCTAGGGAAAAAACACCATGGCTTCAGAGTTTTTAAAATACCTAACCACTAGTGTCTTTCTTTTATTTACTTACAAATATGCATTTTGTACATCTGTCTGGCACTGTGTCATAGTCAGGTAGATGACAGTGGCCTCTAGTCACTTGACAGGCACAACATGTCACAGGTGTGACTACCATCATATGCCTATGAGCTAGGAAAAAAGATTATTCCATTGCCCGCTATGCCTTCATTACACAAGGCACCTACAGTAGTTAAAGTAAGAACCACTTAGCCCCTTCTAAGTTTTATTCCTGCTACTCTAGCAATTTTTTCCCTTCCTTTTCTCCCTAGGATAATTTCTAATAATTAAAAAAAAAAGGTTGCTGGAGCTAGTTAAACTTGCAACAGCTTGCAGTGTCAATCTTGGTAAAAGCTTTCAGTCCCTTAAGTGAAAGTGAAAAGCACCTAAAAATTTGCCCTTTTTACAGTAGCAAGTTTTTCCTGACACTGTAGACTGCACCATGAATAAGTAAACTGTGAATGCTGTGTCTATCCTCGTTATGCTGATTTCTTTTCTAGATGTTTTAGGGATTAGAGTAGCACTTTCATACTCTACTTAATAGAAATGTAATTTACATTGCATAGTCATGCTTTGCCACACTTTATCACCTTGCTTTCCTTTTTGAATCTTGTTAGACTAGTACACCACAGTGTGAGTGACCTAGTTTATTTTCCTCCTTTCAACTATATAAGCAGCCACAGTGAAAACATCAGAGATGACTCTATTGAGAACACCGGGACATTTATTTGGCACCTTATTTCAAAAGCTTCAATAAATTCAGATGAAGTATTCTGCTCTCAAAAAAGTTTTTATAGGTTTTATTTTTACATAAACCTTAGAATCTTAACTGATTTCCAATTTATATTCTCTCATAAATAACAGAAGAGATTTAATATGACATTAGTGTACAGAGAAATATTTTCAGGACAGGCAGGTATTTAAATCTGCACTAAATGAATCTAGAGGATTATTTTATGATGGAGTCAGGGTGTCATCCACTTTTTATACATATCAGTGGCTACCAACTTGACACACTTGAGCTTCCTTTATGTGAAGATAAGGAGAAGAAGGGAAAGACCAGAGGACAGCTGAATCTCATCTTCTATTGGGCTGAGATGTGATTGCAGTTTGCAATCCCTACCAGGGAACAAAAGAACATTTGTGTATCCATTTATTTAAGCACAGTTTAAAAAGCTCAGCATTTCTAACTTCTGATACAGATTTTGAGGAAACCTCCATAGTTAGAAATACTTTTTGGTGAGCAGAAATTTGTTTGTTTTGATAAGAGTAGTTGTTTCCTCTGTTTTATTAATTATAATCTGTGTTCATTGTAGTAACACTATATGTAAGAAGAAAGTATACCCTAGACACGGCATAGAAAAACATGTTTTAATATTAACCTTGAGGGTCAAAATCTGTTATGAATTATTAGATCATCTTCACTTGAGTCTGATTTTGGATCTCTAACACTTAGCTGTCTCCCATTATTAATGTTTAAAGTGACTGAAAGACATTGTTGGGAATTCCAGACAAACTTCACAACATTATGACAAGTCTCACTATCTGTGAGAGCTCCACCACACGAAGCTTAAGTAAAGCAGAAATCCATGAAATATTTGGATTATGTGAAAATCTCATCTATCTAAAAAGAAAATATTTAATATTTCTAGTCTTAGCATTTGCAATAAAAAAAAAGGCTTAGAAAACACTCACTAAGTGTTCTTTAGAGAATCAAAAGCCAGAAGATGAATAAACCTTCCCCTGCCTCCTTTCAGATTCCTTCAGAATTATATTATTTTAGCCAATCTTCAACTGTGGCAAGAGGTAAAGGGTGTGACTCCTTATTTTGCATGGTCTGGTTCAGAAATATGGCTGAAATAGGTACAATCGTGTAAACCCATTTTAAACCTATTTCTGCATTGTAGCATCCTGGCTACATTCTGCCTCAATGTATCTTACAATACGGACATGCTACAGTGCAACATATATTACAGTTCGTTTCATGACAAAAACACACGTAGGGTCTTCCAGCAGCAGCAAACTCTAGAGGAGACGCATCATCAGTAGCCCCATGGTCAGAGCATTCACGTAGGACACCAGAGCTTCAGTAGTATGGCTAGTCTATACTTCTGTGCGAATTTGAATTTCCACTTCCTAGGGAATTGTCCTAGCAGACTTAGGAAAACCTCCGAAACTCACAGTGAATTCATTGCTTTTTTCCTCTATAATTTTTTAACCGAACTAGAATTCTGTGAATTTCACTGAAAGGTTAACACCCTAGCCCAACTTCTTCGTCTGTGAACATAAAATTCTTCACATTTTTGAGAAGCTTTAGAAATCGCACTCTTTCATGCATAGTTTCTGTGCAGTGGTAAGGAGGGTGAGTCAATTCAGAAATTTGTACTATATTAACTCCACACTTTAGCCTTAAAATCTGTGAGTCACAAGGCATCCCTTCTCATTTTCTTTCCTTACACAGGCAGTGCCAGTTGCTGATTTTACATAGCTTCCATGGCCTAGAGACATGGTCTGAATCATCAAGCAAGACCGAACAAGTCTGAAGTAAGCAAGTCTGAAGTAAATGAGGTGAAAAAGGAGGGAATCTATACCATAAAACTGTTTTAATTGCAGTAATCTTAGGAAATTTATTTGCAATTGTACCAGTGAACTCTGAAATTTTATTAGACTGTCAAACAGAAAGCTTCCATTTTGACTGACCTTGTCTGCCTCTATTTTTTCTACCTCTGTCTTGGATTGAAGCCCTAAATACTGGCACAAAGCTAATAATAGCAGATATTTGACAAGAATCTGTTTAAATGAAATGCCCTTCCACAAAAGTGATTGTAATTCAGAGCAAACTGGTTTTCCAAATCCACGTCATCAAGTAACTAAGCAACTAATTAACTGGATTACTTGGAGGAGGAGTTACATCAACCAACAATACTGATCAAGTACTCCCCTGACAAAGGCAGCTAGAGGTTACTGCAGCCAGAAAGAAACAAGTTTTTTAAAAATCCATAATGAGAAACAAAAATAAAAGAAACATACACATGCATTCTCTGTTTTATCTGAGTTCATAATCTAAAACACAGTTGAAGAACAGGATTATGGGCTATGTCTTAATCCCCAAGAATGTTCCCAATTGTCAGAAAAATAAAGCAAGGAAAAGCAGAAGAATTTATTATTGTGTTTTATGTCTCTCATGACATCTATGTAATGCCAATGTTATAACATAATCCAATGCCTAGTTTGAGCATGCTGTTCTAGATCCGTGACATGTACCTGAAGGGTTAAATGGTTAATCCAAACGACAGATGAATGTGGTTTGAAAAATGATCCAGTGCCACCACAGCCTAGATAAGGAAGCTGCAGTATCAGTGTGTATTTCTGGGAATGGAATTACAATGAACTTGACTACATTTGTACCTGAAAAATAAATATCACCTGGGAACACGCTCAGGTGAAATGGAACCAAATTCTGTCTAATGTTAAACCATTATCAGGTAGTAGTTGGTTGCTTTTGGCCCAAGGCAAATAACACACTTAGCAACAAGTCACAGGAACACTTCAGGAATTAGTTTATGTAAGAGATCGTTCCTAAGAGGCAGGATTCCACAGAATGGTCCTGGCTACACTTAATTTCTTAACACAGAATTAGCCTTTATGTGCATTAAAAATCCTTAAGGGGCAAAACAAGAAATAGAAGTGAAGTTCACTAAAGCCCAAGGAGACAAAAAATTGCACTTCTGTAAATCTATCCTGAAAGCCTGTTGAGCACTGCTGCACAAAGGAAGCATGTTAAGAGCTTTATTGTTGGTTTTTGTTAAATTTATTTTCCAAATAACTTTTGATTTCAAGAACATTCAATTTAGTTGTTCTCATCAGAAACAGATGCTAAAGCAGATGCAGTATTGTAAAGGTGTCAGGTAACGCATGCTATTGAATGTACATAACACAACATCAAGTTTTATTTAAAAAAAACTCACCACCTCCCAATTTTAAATCATAAACAATAAAGTATATGGTAATAAAAAGAAAATTAACTTTTCGCTCAGACTGGATCCTGAGGAAATTCACTGATGATGTTCCTCATCTCAGTTTTCACACTGAATAAATAAATTTAAAAACCATGAATGTTTTTGAACATTAATATATCAACATTAAAAAAAAAACCAAACTTCAAAGTATCTCCTAAAAAATATATGTAAAAAGTAAGTGTTAACAGGCTCTAGCCTGTCTTTTTCCTTCCACAAACAGTATTTCATAGTTTTTTTTCGATAAACAGAAACAAGTCAAGAGGAGCTCTTCATAAGTACTCTTAAAGGTAAGGGTTCTAATGGAAGGACCTTCTACCTGTATTTCTCATCACCTCTGAGCACAGTTAAGGAAACAGTAGGAAGGAAGGCTTAGATACTGTTATACTCTTAATATCAACAATGAGATAAAGCAAGATCAAGGGCAAAATGATAAGTAAAGGCCATCATTTTGATATGACAGCCCCATATGCACATGACTGCATGGTAACAGCGATCAATCTCATCTAACTGGCCTCTCCTGGAGAACCCAGTAGAGATATTTTATATGCACTTGTATCAGAACGGCTTGTGCTCTCGTCTTACCAGGAGAAAGGAAATATACTTAAAAAATTGTCTCCTATATTAGCCATTATTCCTGTGTCTTGTGTCACATTATTCCTGTGTCTTTTGATCCTATTTCCCTGACAGTAATGGGTTTTGACACGAAAAACACAACCCAAGATTCTTGGCACTAGAAGCATAGTGCTGTTCACTGGTGAGATTAGGGAAGAGAAAGGTGTTCTGTTTCCTTCGGAACTTTGTAAAATTAGCTTGATTACTCTTTCAGCATAAATTACAGCTAAAACTAAAATTCATGTTAACTGCATAACACATCAAAAGAAGCCAAAACAGAAGATATCATTGTTTGTTGCATCAGCAAGGAAGTAAAGACTGATCTTTATGCCCTGTGCATGCCTGATCAAATCCACAGAGCAAAAATTATTCCTAAATATTCTCACAAATCATATCTGAGAATGCAGAATACATGACTTCACGAATAAAAGGTATTTAAAGCTAAATGTTTCCAAAAGTACACAAAGTAACAACAGACTATATTAAACAAAGATGGTATCAAGATCAAAAGCATTTCCATGGCCTCATTAAGAGTCTCTTAAATTCAGGGAGATTTTTTTTTCCATAGTTGACAGCCCATCCTGGATCAAGCTCTTAATGCACCAACATATACTGTACTTACCCATATAGCTTTCCATACCCATATAGCTTTCCATACCCAAAAGTTCCTCTGAGCCCAACAGGACAGAAGTGTGTATGCCAGGACAGGGAGGCACAGCTGTCATTACCTAAAATTATCACAATCATCTGTCTTTTTGTACTGTTTCTTAAGCATACAGTAAATCTTACCTTGTCAAGTTCATCAGAAATAGCAATGCCTGAAAACAAAACAGATTAAGAAAAAAAATTTAGAAACATTCTTTCTATAAATGTCTTTTACTACAGTAAGCAAAAATAAGGTTTAATCAGAAAAGTTTACATATTGTTCTCTGCACACTGCTGTACCACAAAACGTACCATACTTTGTTTCCAGGCAATTTCACTAATGGAACAATATACTCTTAACTTTCCTCAGCTGCAATATTATCAAAATGAGTTTTCAAAAAACTATGGAAATGGAAACAGCAGATGTGCCAATAAAGTGACAACGAGCTTAAGTATACTTCTACCTGCTTTCTAAAATTAAACCAGCAACACAATATTTACATATGGACACGTTATTATGCAAATCTCGCCCTGACCAGCATGCATAACATCATGCTGCAATCACAGGGCAACATGGACATGACTCTTCTCTCCTTCTCCATGGTTCAGTGTAGAAATTATTCTATGAAAACAGATGGAATTCAAAAAGAGGAAAATCTCAATGTAAAGTTTCACAACAGAATGCAAAACAGTTTCTCTAAACCCTCTGAACAAGAACTTGCGTATTTGCTTGTCCCTTCTGTTGGTGCCTGCCTGAGGCTTTCCTATGCTTGCTTCCATTATGTCATCTAACTCTTTTAATTATGACTATCTTGTAGCACATTAAATATGCACAGCTGGTCTCAGAATTTTTTAACACATCTACATGCCTCAGTCATGTCACATGGAGAGATCAAGTAATCATACATTTAATGGTATCATGTTGAAAATTCTGATGTATTGAAAGCAAAGCATTTCCTGGGTTCCTATGAGATACGATAAGAAACATTTCCAGGTTAGAACTTCAATTCAAAAACCAAATAAAAGCATCTCCTGGTAGTCAAAATAAAGTGGAGAAGTACACATGCGTAGGCAGAACACACATTTGAAAGTTGTTTTCTAATTCATATCATGTTATCAAGAAAACTTCCAAGCAATGCAAGAGAGGATATTGCAAAATATGTAGTATCAGCTGAGTGCATAGCTATTCTTTCTAAAATCTCACTAAAGATTGCAGAATTATAAGCTTATTTCCATGACATTTTTATTTCTTACTATTTGGTATACTATTAACTATATGAACTGCTTGGTTTTTTACTGTGCTTTTAATCATTAACTCTGTATGGCTAATCCTCAGTTTAGATGACTTCCCTATATCGATTTTTGTTTTAAAAACAGGGAAGTGCTAGGAGAACTGTAATTATCATTTTAAAACCCAATCAACATGTAAGAAATATGCCAGGAGTTAACAGTATATTTTCAGTCACTCAATTGTTATAAAGCAGACTGTATTGAAAAAGATCTATTTTACCCTTCTATCCCTCACAGCAATTCATCTGTTTCAATAACTTCAGATTTTTATTTAGCCCAGACACTACACTATTGTCCATACTGTATAATCAGCAGGCTGCACCAACCTGAATCATTCAACAGGACTTTAATCATAGAATCATAGAATTGTCTAGGTTGGAAGAGACCCTTGGGATCATCGAGTCCAACCATCTACCCTACTCTACAAAGATCTCCCCTACACCATATCCCCCAACACCACGTCTAAACATCTCTTAAACACATCCAGGGATGGTGACTCAACCACCTCCCTGGGCAGTCTATTCCAATGCCCGACCGGTCTTTCTGTGAAAAATTCTTCTTTATTAAATTGCAAACCGTAGTGAGACACCAAAACTAACTGTTTTTCTTAGATAAGTATGTAGAGAATGTAGAGAGATAGCAGTTTCTGAAGACGTCTTGCCAAAATAAAATTTTAACAGTTAGAAAACTATTATCTTTGCAATCACAGAATTAAACCTGCAAAGTCTCTCTCTCTCTCTCTGATGTGGTGTCAAGAGAAAAGAAAAAGGATTCTTGGAGAGAAATTTCTTAAGGAGACTGTTAAAGTAATCTTGGAATGGTGATTCTTCTGAAGGTGGGATTTACCATACTGTCAGTTATACAGAACTTCATGTTTTGGCTTCAGCTCCACTAACATTAGCAAAACTCCATCACTTACTGATAATACAACTCCATTAGCAGAGACTGGGATAAATTAACCCATAAAAAGGTGGGTGTAAAAAAGCTTCTCATTTTCTTCCAAGACGCTACTGCACACTTAGAGTGTGCCCACTCTTACCAACTTTCTCTTGCAGTTCCCAAACTGAAAAAAATATCATGGCTGTAGTTAAGAAGAGGGGGGACTTGCACCCTGTGTGCAGTAGACAGAAAATCACAACAGTGAGGTGATTTTTTGGATACAGATCTCAGGTGGAATAATATGGATTCCAAGTTTGGACAAAGTAGTTCCTCGAAAAATTAAACCCATTGCATATAACACCCTAATCCAGAATCCTGAGAACACAACTAGAGACAGTCATAATTATCATACAGGACTATTTAGGACTTCTTTTATTCTCTTAACCCTTAGCACACTTCTGATTTTTTTGGTAGTCAAATTGGTTACTGTCAGTTACTTTATTTTCCCGTAATATATGGACAATTAAAAAAACCTGAATTTCTACAATGTTTGCTATCTCCGGTTCATGTACTTGCTAATATCCAGAGATCAGCATTTAAAAAAAAAACGAAAGCACCTCTTTTCACTAATTTTCTATATTTGGCAACAAATAATTGGTTGTGCTCTCTGTACCTTGTATAGTTATTTTCATTTTGTTTCTCTATGGCTTTTGTACAATGTAAAAGAAGAAAAAATAAATTTTATTTTTTATATATTCTGAATAGGAAAATGTCATCGTAAAAATCACAGAGTACTAGAGACAAAGGGACAGCCCATTCCATGAAACTAGTTTAAATGGAAACGCCTATGTTTCAGGTTTGGGAAAAAAAAAATCTGTAAGTGTAGCCAAAATGTCCATACGCAAAAAACTTTTTAACTAACAATTTAGTCAATTTCTCAAACTGTAGCCTTTTTTCATCACAACTTAATCCTAATCACCGAAGAGCTCTAACACCAGAAAAACTGACACACCTAGTTTGTTCAAGCTTGAATCCAATGGCTTTGTTAGAATATAAGTTATTAGGACCAACTGTTTCTTACTTCCCCCAGCTTAAAGCATTTAAAGTCTGACTCTGCATGATGGCGAACATAGAGAACGGAAGTTTTAGGGCTGCTTCATCATTGCTCTGCCTCAAGTCCCTGAGCAGTGGATAAGAAGGGGACTGTTGAAAAAGTTGGGGAAGGTCTTCTGATGTCTTCCCCTTTGCCAGGGAAGGTCTTCTGATGTCAAAGGCAAATCCTTCAGAAGTAAAAGTATGGCTTCACCCTTTCTCTCACAGCAGCTGTTTCTCACAGACAACATTTGCTATAGTTTTATATCATACTATTATTGACAACTATACAGTAGTCCTACCATTCTTACTTTTTGCAATGAGGAAGTGCAATGTTCCGACTAATGGGGTGAGAGGTTTCCTTGCCACCATCAGCTAAGGCTCACAGACAAGATTTACAACGGGAGTTAGTTAGGTACCCAACTGCCAATTTTATGTCTTTAAAAATCCTCCCTTTTCAAAGTAATTAGGGGTGCTGAATTTGATCAGGCATCACAAGTACCCAGCCCATTCAGCTGTCTGGTGAATCACAGAGACAGATTCAGGGCACTTGTTTCTGCTTTTGAGTGTAATGACCCTCTGTGCTGTAAGGGTGCTGGAACAATAAAGTAATTGGCCTGAACATGCTTTCACAGTCCTTCAGAAATGCTCCACAGCCACAACTACTGCCATCTCTGATCAGCAACAAATCTGGAGCGGGGCTGCTCATTCTAGCACAGCCTCTCTCAACTGGAACACTTTCATCCTGTCAAATAGCTAGGTTTTTGAAAAAAACTGGAAGAACAAGGTACACTCTCATTGCGAGAAAGGTCTGGCACACTAGGATTAAATGAAATGCGACTACCAGATGCATGGTAATAACAATGCAACTTATTAATACTTATTATACTTTAATTACTGTTGTCGTGCCTACATTAAGCAGATCTCACTGTATTAGCCATATACCTTATGGATTTTTTATACCTATAATAATAAACCAGTTGTTTGTCATGCCTTTTTATAAAATTATCATGGAATATTAAATTGCCCATACATATACAAAACCATTCTTTACACAGTTATCTTAGATTTCTGTTCCCAATCTTCTATCCCTTTGGCAATCCGCAGCAACACAATGGTAAGAATGAAGAAATAAAGATGATAATCATTTCAGTATTTTCATCTTTGATGAAAAGCCACCTTCCAAAATGTATCTGCACCACGTTTTAATGAAATAAAGTCCCCTTTGAGTCTAGAATGACTATCTTCCACAGTAAATAGAAGACTTCCTTCTTAGGACATTCTGCTTAATTTCTAGCTGACCAGGAAATGAACTTTCATTCAAAAGAAAAATGAACACTGTTAATAACAATTCCACGAGTCTTAAAAATGCCTAGCTCTTTCATATGCAGTTCTTAGCAGAAGAGTTTTATTTGTTGGTGCTCTCCTGCAACAAATACAATTAATCTAGTACCTAATGCCTCTCCACTCAGTGTTATTATTCCTCTTTGAAGAGTGATTTTTAGACTTTGATGCTTTCAATTCAAAAGCATAAAATTAATTTTCAAAACAGTGGGCACCATATGAGTTCAGGTCTTTTTGAAATGGCAAGTCATAAAATCCCTGTCCGCTGTGTTATTCCTGATAAGCTTAAAAACTTGCAATATCTTCATATGCTATACACATCTGAAATTATAGAAAAGATGTTCTGGCAAGAATGACACTTCACAGACATCTACCATTTTTGCTTTTATTTGTGGTCCTTAAATAATTATAGGAAGACGTAACACAAAATAAAAATTAGTTGAGAAGTTTTTAAAATTTACATTTTTCTAAATGCACAACAAACATCCAACAAGTCTAATGTATACATAGTGATAAGAAAATAAAATGCTACTACTTTAATGGATGCTCAATGGGAGCAAATAGCTTATGCATTTTCCTAAACACCCAGAAGATGGCCACAGAACTCCCAACAGCCAGTTTTACTATTTGCCAAACAAAGCCGCCTGGATTTGAGGTACAGGTTTTGACATACAGAGTTTAGACATACTAAGACAACCCCAGTGCAACTCTGACTAACTTGACAAAATTAATTTTTAGGATTAGTCTAGGCCAGGGAACGTGTGGATGGCTGGACTGTCAACCTCATAGTGTATCACAGGTTCTGTAACAAACTCGAGGGCGGAAACAGCATTATTATTCTACCATTATTAATACTGCAGCTTTAAACATGAAAACAGGAATACCACATCATGTATCAACTGCCCGGCAGTTAACTGTCCCTATGCATTCTCCTATCCATTGTAAATCAGGGGAAGCCTATGTTTCCTCACTGGTGGGACAGTCCATCTCAGATGTACTTGCACTTCCCATGGCAAAACCTCGTGCCATACTTCAGCTGTCAGTATAATAAATTCTAGATCCTGTGCCTGTTTGCACCATGCATTAAACACAGGTAAATTGAAATTATTTATTTTACACGATCCTTGGATTATAAAGGACATAAAATGATAGCGCTGGTTGCACCAAACAAAGCATTTCCCCCAGAAAACATATACACAAGAGCCAAACCAGCTCAGTCATTTCCGTATAGGAACTTTATAATGGATTTGTCATTGACTGTCATAATAGACATTATTTCCTTTACTTACACTGAGTCATTTTACGACTTTCAAAATTAGACATATTTCCTCCAGTACTAACTCAGAGATTTTCTGTAAAGGCACATTGAATTGAAACTTCAGAGTTCTTGCCAACGAGGGGCCTATGTTGTTATATCATTAAACAACTATGTATCAAGTTTCTATAGTGGTATCCATCTTGAATTAGGATAATATTCCTCCCAACATCTAACCATATAAGGACAAGGGAAACAGTGTCATCTACAAGTCACCACACATTAAGATATCAGCACACTATACATCAGTTTAGTCACTACCTCAGAAATATGAATTTAATCTCTCCTCCACATAGCGGCTTTAAAAAAATAAAAATAATTAATCCTCAGCAAAAGACTCTGTGCTTTAGACATGCAGATTTCTATATTCAAAATTCTGAGTTACTCCAATGGAGAATACACATTTCAGGATTAGGTTTGGCGAGTAACAAATTAGGCAAATAGAAACAAAATGCAAAGTACCCACCAAATATTATGTCCCAGAAACCCTCTTAGGCCAAGATCATCTCAGAAGAGAATAATCAACACTGCAGAATCTTTCAGAACTCTTGATTTTAGGGAAAGGTGTACACGGCAGTAGGTTGGTTAAGGTGAGTACCCCACAACAGCCAGTTGCCAAGGACAGAGTCATAGCTCACCCTTCTACTATCCCCTGAATGCCAATCCCCTTCTTCTATGAACTAGACAGTACCATATCTGAGATGACAGTCACACAAACTCCAGTTCTTCAATAGCATTAGGGAAACGTTTAGCAAGCCAAATACTGTTCCAGAAAAGGACACTGTAACTCCAAAGGAGACTTTAGCCCTGGAACTTTATCATAGAATGGTTTAGGCTGGAAAGGACTGTGAAGATCATTGAGTTCCAACCCCCCTGCCATAGTCAGGGACACCTCTCACTAGACCAGGTTGCCCAAGGCCATGTCCAGCCTGGTCTTGAACACCTCCAGGGATGGGGCCTCAACAACCTCTCTGGGCAACTTGTTCCAGTGCCTCACCACCCTCAAAGTGAAAAATTTCTTCCTAATGTTCAATCTGAACCTGCCCTCTTCTAGTTTAAAGCCAGTCCCCCTCATCCTATCGCTACACGGCCTAGTAAAAAGTCCTTTCCCAGCTCTCCTGTAGGCCCCCTTTAGGTATTGGAAGGCCGCAACTAGAGTTGGATGGATCAGAACGGCAAATACCTCCACAACGGTGTCATGGTTTAGGCCAAAATCCACTACTGGGGACCTGAGGGACCCCAGATGGGACCAACAGATGCTCCCCTCTACCCCTCTTCAAAGAGAGGGGTAGAGGAGGAAAAAGAGACTTATGAGTCTAGGTAATTAAAGGTAATTAAAAATTTAAAATCTGTAGGAAAAAGATATTCATAACTGAAGTAACAGTGAGGTCCCAGCCATATAAGCCTCACTTTATAATTGAATAGCAATAATTATGATCACATTCTTCCTGTTTCAATCTCAGAAAATATCATTATTTTGTATTATTACTCATACATCACACTAAAAGCAAATGGATTTTATGAGCAAAGGCAGTATCGGATAACAGCTGCAGTACTGAGATAAAATTATCTTCCTTAAAGGTTTGATTGAGCTTATCTAAAAATGTCGATCTCAAAATAAATCACAAACATTGATCTCACACAAGAATAACACGATTTTAAAGTTCAGCCTGAACAGAAGAAAGGAAAAATCCTCTACAGAATACTGATGACTAGTTTTGTGGTTCAATTAGCAGAACACATTTAGGGCTAGATGCTCAACTGATCATGGATAAGTCATTTTTATAGACTAAGGTCCATTTCAGACCAACAACTGTGTACGACTGAAAATAATACTGAAGTATTACATCTTAAAACAGTGCCCCTCATGGGGTGATTGATAAAGCTCTAGTTACATGTCACGCAGGTGTGCACTCACAGTTATATCATCATCATCAGAAATGCCTAGTTTCAATGGGAAAATTCAGTCTTTGATAGGTGTCAGTGGCATTCCATTCAAGTACATCTTCCATAACCAGAATGTAAATCAATAATAGTTTCCTACAGTGTAGATGCTTCTAAATGAAACCCCATTCTAACGTGTTTCAGAGACTGCTAAATGCATTGAAGTAGTTCATGATGTATATATGAAACTTCTCACATCCCACATACTCACAGGTTCATCCACAAAACTGAGGACATGATTTTAGTAGTCTGTTAACATATTCTGATCTTTTTTTGAACTAGTTCTACCCTTATTGTTATGAGAGATTTACTCTTGTTGCTTATCTTCCTCCCTGTAAAAGATAAACAGAACATACGCTTTAACTTTTCACTACTTTATCTTTTTTTTAAAGGGGTAAGATCATGCTTGTCTTTCTTAAGCTATCAATTGATTCTAACATTGTGAGAAACAACCATTTGAGATACTCCAGAGGGACTCGGGGATCTTTCATTCTTGGAGATATTCAAGAGTCATGGACAGAGTCCTGGACAAATGGCTATAGATGGCTCTGCTTGAGCAGGAGGGTTTGATCAGATGACCTCCAGAGGTCCCTTGCAATCTCAACCATTCTGTAATTCTATGATTCTTTATGGTTTCCAGCAATATTTCCTACTAGATTGCAGATCTTATTTACTAATTATTTATTTACTGATTACTCCTCTACCAAATTAAGAAACAAAAGAGTACTTTTTTCCTATTGGTTATAGCTAGATACCATTACTTCTGGGATTTTCCCCAACAAATTGACTTGGATTGGTTCCCAAATAGCGTTGGTTAATGTTAAATTACTACCATTTTCTGATCCTAGAATATCCACTGAATTCAAAGCATGAGAAATTTGTTTCTTCCCCTCTGATTTGTAGTATACACCTGGCTTTAACAAGGATTCGAACATAACCGAAATTTTGTTAGTAATCTCTGTTGAAAGGCTACGTGTAATTATGAAAAAGTACCCATCTCACAGTAGAACACATTAAGTGTCATCAAATGCTGTTACCATGCGTAATTGAAACATCCTATATGCACACGTTTTCAATATACGCTCTAATCCTTAACTGTTCATATAAAAGACGTAAAGTTGTTCACAAAGCAGGCAGACTTCATATGTACTTTGCAGCAAGCTCTTGTTGATGTAGTCCTCATTTTTCCCACTCAAAACACTCATAATTCACTGTTTTCCATCTCTTGTTATCTCTTTTTCCACCCTTAGAAGGTGGGGGTTGAAGACAGATATATTCATGAGCAAGATCCTCAGCTATATAGGAGATTTTAACTCCCCTTAAAAGGCAGACAGGCCAGAAGGGGAAATACAAGAGCATACATTTGAAACAGCATGGAACTTTTCATACTCGTGGTCAGCTGAGGGAGAAGGATGACAGCAATAAAGATGAGAGACCTTGTAATCGAAGAAAATGAAACATGCACAAGGGAAATGCAGTATATTCCTATATGTTGCTTCACAAACCAAAATCTCCCCTAAATAGTTGACTTGATAATTCAAAATCCACTTCAATGACACACAACTGAATGGAGAAGCAAACAAAACCCAGGTTTCCCACATGAGTCAGCCTCTGGAAAACAGTATACTTAAATCCCCAAGCTCCAAAGCGCTTAGAGCATCATTATGGCAATACTCTTCTCCAGTCTCTCAAAACTCATAAAATACTTTTAACACTGAGTGTAAAGTCACTTTTGGTTTCTCAGATCTACTGCAGCACAGAATTACTCACACATTGTCTTGATGGTGCTTGGGAGAAGGGCTCTAAATATAAGGAAGTTCACTTTTAATCACCAGGAGGACTGAACATAGGACAGACCAGACACTCAGGTGCCTGAGCCTCACCTTCCAAAGCTTTCAGGCAGTTCTAATTTTGTGTGAAGTGCACAGGTTTGCCTCAAAGCAGCTATCTGGACTGCATAGTGAATGAAGCAATAGCAACTAGAGTTTTAATCACAGGCTGTGTCGGCTACATAGCAGGCAATGAAGTCCTGGAAACTCACTACACTATCCAAAGCTTATCTTTAAAAATGGAAATTAATTCCAGGACTTGATGGAAAATTCATGTAACTTCAAACATCTGGTTTTATGTTGCACTCTTCCCTGTTAAAATACTGAAGAATGAAATGAGAGGCTGCTGTAAAAGACCGTTGATAGTATATTGTAGTCATCTGCATACTGAACCATGTGTTGAGCCAGGCGCCTGTCCCATACTGCTCCAAAAAAAGATTAGTATCAAAGGTAGCATTAGACTCACAGACTTTACAGAATCAAAAGCATTAACTAGCCTGCCCAAAACAAGCATTAACACTGGAGAAGGTAGCTACAGGACCTTGTCATGGCTTTTGTAATGGGAATGCTTGTTTGGGTACGGCACGGAATGAGTTTCACATGGTTTATACTTTAAAAGTTCTAGACGTGTCTATTCATTGAAACCCTCTAAGATATTTTCTATATGCAATCTGTACTCTGCCTTTGGGAGAATAATAAAACCACATTCATTTTCAAAATTATACCTTTTTTTTTTTTTTCACTTTTCTTATTTTTAATTTTGAATTTTTATATCATCCTAACACATAAGAAATCACAGCACAGAACAGATTTATTTCCTGAAGTGATCTGAAAATCAGGAGTACAAAAGCTGGAAACAAGGACATACATCTTAGAATTAATCTGATGCAAGTTTTTAAATGATACAACCAAAAAGGCTAAAATGCAAAACAAGTAACAACTATCAGAGAACAAAAAAAGCCACAAGAAAAGATACCAAAAATACACTAGGAACAGAGGACAAAGTAAAATACAGAACTATTACATCGAAGAGAAGGTAAGCAAATAACAGATGATACGTAGAAATCCCAGTGTTCCATACTTTCACTGCTTCAGTCTTTACAAAAAAAAAAAAAAAAAAAAAAACAAAACGTGGCCAGATGCTTAACGGTAGTGATTTTAAGAGGAAAAACTGCAAGCCAGATGATGGAAAGCTGAAAGATATTGTGATGACTTACATATATTCAAGTTGGCAGAATCTTGTGAAATTCACTCTAGAGCACTTAACTAACTAGCTGAAGAAACCTCTAATCCATTAGCAACTGTCTTTCAGGAACGGAGAGGACAGAAAGGGGAAAATACCTTATCTTTCTTCAGGAAAGAAAAAGGGAAGACATGGGAAACTACTAACCAGTAAGACTAAATCTGACAGCACCAAGAAGAATATTTGACAAAATTGTTAAATAAACAATGTATCAATATCTAATGGATAGGAAAGGTGATAAGAACCAGCCAACATGAATTTATCAAGAATGAATCACATCAAATCGGTCTAATTGCTTTCTCAACTGGGAAACCTGCCTAGTGGGTAAGACGAGGACGTAGAAGTAAAATACTTCAGCTATAATAAGACTTTGTTTACTGTCCTATATGATACTCCAGTAAACAAATTAGAGAATTACATTTGAGGTGAAATCACTGCAAGGTAGATAAACATCTGGTGGGAAAAAACACACTTACTGAGTAGCTTTCAAGGGCTGGTTGTCAGATCTGAAATGGAATCATGAAGAGGTCTGACAATATTTCCGTTAATGATCTGGATGAAGAAATAGAGAGCACATTCATGAAAGTGAACGTAGTATCAGGCTGGAAGTGATTTAAAGGACTCCGGGGGATAGAATTAAAATTCCATATTATCTTGATAAATCATCAGGAAACATCAAGTACTAGCAAGAAATAGTGAAGAATGTTTCATTTGTGAAATAACTCCATGAAAACCTGACTCCCACAACACTGACCAGGTACATTCACCTCCAGTGCAAGTGTAGAACGCAGAAGAGTTGCAGTGTTTTGCACTCCAGGTAGAAAACTCTGTGGCAAAGACAGGTACAGAATGCTGAAAACTGTATTCTAGGTATAAGGAAGCCAGAGCTCAGTGGAACCTATACAATATCACAAGAAAAGACAAAGACGTAGGATTGAAGAGTGGATTTAGTCCTTTATTATTGAACTCACATCTAATTGTTTTGTGTCTCCAGACAGTGAATACACAACCCCTTCTGAAATAGAAAAAAAAAAAATATTGTTTCTTTATCTTTGTTAATTTTGGTTACAAGTTTCTAAAGGAGAAAGGCTTGAAAATGACACTCACACCCATCACAGTAATATGGTGGGACTGTAAATTAGAGACCGTCATTGGAGGCGATTTAGCTCCACAGAGACAGAGCAATTTACTAGAAATGTATCTGAAAGGAGCCCTGTAACTATACCACTATAATTGATATAAATATGAAAATTTCTTAGAATATAATTGTTGTGAACAGCCTAAAAGATTTGGGGGAGAGAGAATTTGTGCAAATTAGTTTTGTGTATTTGACACAATTTGGAAAAATGCTGAATGTCAAAATTCTCCACAAACCAGACCTTCCATTCTTCATTCAGCTCTGTTTCTCACCTCACCATCTGCAATTTCTCCAGTGAATCAAGAAGTGCCATGAATAAAATTTAACGAGAGAAGAAAATATTACTCATTCAAACATCTCCCAGACCACACCACACTTAGTTTTCATGTACTATGGCAGAGAGTACTTTTCATACTTTGATAATTTTTAGTAGTGTTTGCTCCCATCAGTGTACTTCAGAATTTTCTTCTATAGGAAAGAAAAAAAAAGAAAAAAAAAGCTATTCCTTATCATATCCAGTAGTTCAGAGCTACTACTTACATGAGCATGCTAGTTTTAAACTCTGCTCCTGTTTGACTATGTCTTTTAAGGGATAATATCTGGGGTTTGTTGGCTACCATGTTTTTGAGTATTTATTTGAGATGCTTTAAAATATTTATTTTAATTGCTTTTGAAAACTGGAAGGAATTCATGAGGTAATTCAGCTCACTAAACTAGCAGAAAACTAATATAAAAAAAAGGAGGTGCAGGTGAAGTAATTTCAGTTAGCAGGAAAGCTGCTAAATTATCTCAGACATTCTGTAAACCTCATCAACAGGAATGTAACTGCTGATGTCGATGAACTTGGTCTTCACTGAATAGAAGACCATGTTCTTGATATATACTTTGAAATTACAATTCAGGCTGCGTGGTTACATTAAAAAACTAAAATCAATCAACTTACTGCGAGACAGATTCTCAAGGGCTTTTCCAAGTTTTTTGCTCTCTTGAAGAATATGATTTAGTTCATCAAAATCATGGTTCTCCGGTTTTGTCCTCCAATCCCATTTAGGATGCTCTATTGACCTTGGCACTAAATATACACAGATATATAAATGAAGTTTAGATTTGGTAGTTCAGAATCCTACAGTAGAAAAAAAAAAGCTGCACAATGAGTTTACAAGCTCAAGTACCTTGAGTGGAAATTACTTAACTGTTCTCCTATTTTAACAGCTGGAAATATTTTCTTTGGTCAAAAGAAGTAAAAATGAAAACATCTATGAACAAACGCATGGTTGGGATGATTCTTGTGACTGAATTAATTGGTAAACAAGAATAATTAATATTAACAATTAAAAATAAAAAAATTATGCATTAACAGAAAAAGGTAATAAAAATATTGCATATGAACGTACTTCAATTACTTCAAAACAGAATTATGTGTCCTAGCAGCCAATAAGGAAAAATGTCAAAATGAAAATGAGTAACTGGTACTTTTGTCTTTGCTAATCATTTTATCAAAAAGAAAAATAAACACTTTAGAAAAAGCTTTTAAAACAACATGTATAGACAATTTATTTTTTTAAAATATGATAAAGTGTATATAACAGTTCATAAAAACAGTGAAACAAAATATGCCCCTATTGTTCATGCTGTACAGCCCATAATCTTTATTCTGATACTTAAACAAACTCATTCTTTGGGAAGCACTGTCCTGAGCTTACAGTCTCCTACTCATTATCTATTACGAAAACCTTTGATTTAATTTTAAAATAACAATTTCTCAACTGCTAAGCTAACTTTAGCTACAATGGCAGGGAAGAAGAGAAGGAGTTTCTGAGATATGTAGAACCCGCAATGAACAGAGCTGCATTGACCAACGCGAACATTTTGAACAATTTGTAGAAATGAAAACAAAAATTATGCTGTCTCTGGAACTGCAGTTTAACGTGTTCTTTTTGCCAGTGTGCTGAACTAGGCGATCTCTGCCTTCGCCACCAAATGCAATTGCTGGGTTGTGTCCAAACACAGCATTACCGTGCTGAGAACTGCACATGCCGGTGTGAAGATGATGATGCCTAGTCTACTACTACTACTCCCAACAGAAAGGACCAGTTGCATTCATCAATGGTTGCTAACTCCTCACTTAAAAATAACTTCAAAAACAAAGCCTATAATATCCAATATTTCCTGGCCAGCTTTGGATTTTTTATTTACTGTTTTGACAGCTGTCAACTAATTTATGCTTACAAACTTCATTTTCATTATGTGCTAAGAAGGAAACTTGCAGACTCCAACAGGTCATGCAAAAAAAGTGGTATCTTACGATCATTTGGAATTGCTTTTGTGATGGTACGAGGAAATTATGGTCAGACTTCAAGTTCTGGTAGCTATTACAAAATGTGTTAAATAACTTTTGCTATTGAAATTTGCCTTATTGCTCACTGCCCTCTGTGTGAATATAGAATCTGCTCCACTTTGGATCAAGTTCACAAGGGAAAGTTGAAATTAAGTTAATAGCCATCTTTTTCAAGCAAAGAAATGGGACAATGGTATGTTTAAGTCCTTCTGTCACAAAGAACGTGATCCCATCTCCCGTAGACATAAAACAGACCATCTTCAAACCAGACATATATACAGAGTCTGACATCCCAGACTATATTCTGATCTGTAACACCCACTCAGGAACCTGGGTAAGCATTAGGGAAGTTAAGACATTAGACTGCAATTACAGACATTGTCAAAGACAGAAGACAAAGAAGGCACTAAAACGGACCTACAGAGGTAAGAGTAGGAGAAAAGAGACACAGGAAGCCTCAATACAGAGAAGGGAAGAGAAAGGCAAGTTGGAGTGTCAGAGTCCAGTTCTGCTTTGTGTTCAAAAAAGACAGGTCATGTATTTCATTCTGAGGACACTGGAAATAATGAGCTGTGGTGATTCCTAGTGAACAGATATAGGCTTTAAGGTATTAGGGTATGAATAGTCTCTACTCAGATGGACAGCTTATAATTTTTGTTGATACTTTTAAATGCCAATCATTTAATTTATAATTCCTCGTTTAGGAACCTCTATGTTCATTAAAAGTTATCTAAATTTTTGTGTGACCAAAAATTGCCTCTATTCATAGACCCTAGTATAATTAACTTAAATTTAATAGCACAAGTTCAGTATTTCTTATCCTTTTTCTTATTTACAGAAAACAAAATGTTCCATCTAGTATTTTTTCTAAACTTTTACTAACTGTAAATATAAATATTTAGTAAACTAGAAAAGAAATTCTGTAACGAAGTCTCTCTATTTTCACTCAGCTTTGTTTTACATTGCAACTACATGCTCCTTTACCGCCTGATTTTTCAGCCGTCTCATCTTCCCCCTTCAGTGTACCAACACTATATTCTACAGCATCACTTACTCTAGCCTACGAACAATTTGATAGATTTTTCTTTCTATGTTTATACTGAACTCGCCACACCACAGAAAACTCGTAGTACCACCAAAATACAAACAGGCAATAATTTAATATAGTAAAACCACATACAAAGATGACCAAACCTTAGAGCTTCCAGGTTGCAGAAAATTTTAACAAACTGGAACTTGATATCATGTCAGTTTGAAACAAAATGCATTTTTCAAAACACCAAAGAAAAGAATTTTTGAGAAACCATGTGATTTTGTGATGGGTCAGAGGCTGAATGAAACAAGCATAAGTTCTACTCAACAGCTGTGGAGCTTCTGGGACCAGCAACTGCTGAGTATATGGACCAACCTGCATGAGGAAAATGAGAATATCAAGAGTCTTTCCTTGGAACGTAGGGCAACTTGCTCAAAAGATAATGATCCTGTCCCTAGTTTCAGAGAAATGTCCCACAATGTTTCAGTGAACCATTTTGTACTTCAGTGAAAGTGTTTCAAAATAGATATGCTGTCATGGAACATTTCTGAGTTTCAATAGAATTTGTTTCAACAATGAGTTTCACTCGTTCTATTGAACCAAAACCGAGGGTAAGTTACGCAGAATTAGAACAGGCTGAAATTTTTATTACTTCTAGAGAAAACAGTTCTTACTTACCTACTCCTCCAACTAATGAATGGATACCAAAACTAAAACCTATTTCATTACATCATGTGGCACATCTCTCCTTTCAAGCTTCATCTTCTGCTTGCTTACAAATGTTTTTAAAATATAAACTTGTATCTTCCCAACTATAGGATCAACAAGCACTAGTCATTTTCAGATGGACGGCTTTGTGTGAAGTAGCATGCAGAACTGTATAACGATGATATGAGATTTCCTTGAGATCTTTTTGAAATACATTATCTTCTTCTGTATGCATGAAGCACATCATAAATAATTTCCATGCCACTATACACTTAGTAAAATCCTTTCATAATATCCTAACCTTCCTTTCTTTATTATACTCACCGATTCCTCAAAATCATATCAGTAATTTTAATCACTCATCACATCACCTGCCTCAACCTCATCTCTGTTATTTGAGAGATTAAATAACATTTTCTTTTGAAATTATTTGCCTACAATTCAGAAAATTTATTACATCTACATCATAGCATTTGTACAGAAATATTTAGGTTTTCCCTCTATGGAGCTGAGATTTCCCCACTTCACCTTGGAGACTGCAAAGACATGCTTTCCAGTATTTCCCATTTTCTAGTGGTGTGCCCCCCTAACAAATGCACATCAGATTCATTCACAGATGTGTTATGAATTCTGTCAAAAATCAGCAGACCTTTATCTTCTACTGGATGATGGTACAAGATCAGTACTGTTTTTATCTACATATACGTGTGTTTTCAAGACCTGATTTGCAGACAGAATCAGACCAGTTGCTCATTAAATCCTATATTTCATTAACACATCGTACAATCATCTTACATCTCAAAGAACAAAAACACATGTGTTATTATTGAGCATAAAATTATTCATGTATTTAAATCTCACAATAACATTCAGATTAGAGTTCATTGATAATACAGCCAAACTGGTTTACTCAATACCTGGATATTGTAAAGCTAAGAAAATGATGGCCTACAGTCCTAGACTGACGAAGGGCAATTAGAATTACACAATATTGTAAATGGGATATAGTGAGAATGGTGAACTGAAGCAAAGTGAAAAGATTATCTGTGATCTGATTTAACACGGAGGTGGTGAAGAGATCAACTTACTTTGCCTAAAAGTAGCTAGCTGGTTTAAATTTTGGGTTTATTTTGGCAGTTTTGGGGGGCTTTTTAGGTGGGTGTGGGGATTTGTTTGTTTGTTTCAAACGCAAATTTGAGAGTAAATCTTTAGGTCTCAGCAGGCCCAAAACATTCTGTTTCTCAGATGAGTCCTTACTACCTCTTTGGAGAGGCTTCGAAAAAAAATGTACAATGACAGCCAAAAATATTTTGAGGTACAAGCTGAAGGCACAAAATGGAATATGCTGTGCACATCTGGACAGAGTAATAAATGGCTTCTGAACATGCTTGCTTTCTGCTGATCTGGGTGGCTGAAGTGGCATACGGTACCCACTGATTTTGGCATAAACCCAGCAAGATGTCAAAAAAAACTCAGTATTCATTTGGTTGTTAGCAGAAAATAAGAGAAGCAAGATATGGCAAAAAGGCACATGGCTGAAACCAGCTTCTGTGATAGGAATTAAAAAAATGTAGTTCAAATACACAAGGTATTTTTGAAAAGTTGCAGAGACAAATATTTGCATGGGTAAGTCACAAAAATAATAGGAATCAAGGTTTAAAACAGTGATACGGACAAAAAAATAGGAAAGGGTCTAAACAGAAAAACATGGAATCAGAGGATAATTAGGCTGGAAAGGACCTCTTAAAGTCTTCTAGTCCTACCTGCTGCTCAAAACTGGTCCATGGAGGGCAGGTTGCTCAGACTATCAAGTTGAGTTTTGTGTATCTCCCAGGATGGAGATTCCACAGCCTCTCTGGACAACCTGTTCCAGTGTTTGACAACCCTCACAGTATTTTTTTTTTTTGCCCATTTTTCTTTCCTTGTCCATCCCACACTCTAGCCCTCTCAGCATCTTGGTGGACCTCCACTGGACTTGCTCCAGTACACCACTGTCTGTCATGCTGTACTCCAGATGCCATCTCAAAAGTGCAAAATAAACACTGCTGGCTATACTCTTGCTAATACAGCCTAGTATGCAACTCACCTTCAGCGCTGCAAGAGCATAGAGCCACAGTTGGTTTATATTCAAGATCTTGTCCATCAGCACCCCAGGTATTTTTCTGCAAAGCTACTTTCTAGCCATTCAGATTCCAGTTTATACTATTGCTCAGGGTTATTCCACCCAAGATGCAGGATTTTGCATTTGCCTGTGTTGAACTTCAGGGGGTTCCTCTCAGCCCATTCCTTAATCCTGTTGAGGTGCCTCTGAATAGCAGCCCTGCTACCCAGAATACCAACCACTTCCCACAATTCAGTCTCACCTGCAATCCTGCTAAGAGAACATTCTACCTCCTCGTCGAGGACATTAAGAAAGACTTTTAAATGGTATTAGCCTCAGCACCAGTCCCCTAAGCATGCCACCACTGATAGGCTTTGCAATCAGACTTTGCATTGCCTGTCACAACCCCTTGAATCCAACAGCTGAGCCAACTTTCCACACATCTTATTGCCCACTTATCCAGTCCATATCTCACCAATTGAGTTATAAGGATACTATGGGAGACTGACAAAGGTTTTGCTAAAGTCAAGGTATTAAATATCCACTGCTCTTTCTTTGACTACAGGGACAGTTATTTCATCTAAGGGGGCAATCAGGTTGATCTGATCAGGCATGTATGATCACATAAATCCATGCTTGCTGTCCCCAATCACATTTTCCACCTTCTTGTGGCTGGGAACACCTTCCAGGAAAATTTGCTCACTAACCCTCCCAGAGAGTGAGGCTAGGCTGACCAGCTTGTAGTCCCCAAAGTCTCCTTCTTCCCCTTCCTCAAAATCAATGTGATGTTTGCCTTTTTCTTGTCATCAGGAACCTCCCACAATCATCATGACCTTTCAGTGATGATAGAATGGCTTTGCAAAGACAGTAGTCCTCTCTCAGCATGCTCAGCTGAATCCCATATACTGCCATGTATTTACGTATGCCCAATTGCCTTATGCACAACCTAATTCTATCTTCCTCTGTTGGGAGTAAAGGTGCACTCCCACAAACTCTGCTGCTATACTTAGGGACTTGGGTAGCCTGAAAGCAAGCCTTACCAATTGAAGAGCATTATTAGATGCCCTTCAGTCCACAAGGACAGATCCTTGAGTCCAGTCTTATTACGGATGTATAAATTATTTCCTTGCTTGACATTTGACCTGATAGTTTAGAGTTCCCAGCTTCCTCTGGGACAGTCCCCTCCCAGTCTCCCTCCCAGTCTCCTCTCCTGGGACAACCTAAGGACCAACAAGCATGAAACTTGTAGTAGGCACACAAATGAAGGGAATGACACGATGTCACACCCCTACCTGGGATAAAGACTGAGAACTTGAGATCTTTAGGAGATGGCAGGCTGTGACTTGATGCATATCACAGACCCTGAAGTGCAAGCACAGAGATGGAGAAGAACACAGTATGATGACAGGAACAGCTCACAACACCCTTGGCCACTGTTTCTAACAGTGGATAACTGTGGTTATCCAGCAAAGACTGCTAGATTAGACTCAGATTATGAGTGACTACGACCGCTTCTCTGAATATCCCTATTTACTCTAGAAATTGAATTAAAATCCACATGCTCCTTTTGGACTGATTTAAAAATTCATGTGCCCATAGAGAGGTACAGCAGAACTGATGATCAAATTTGAGTCTTTTTGAAGCAGGGAATGTGCTTCAAGAAGAAGAAACAGAAACAAATGCTCCATTTCCAGAACAAAATAACCCGTAAATCTTGCTAGGACAATACAGTCCTGAGAAAAGCTGTGCTATAGGACACACCTACCTGTACAGCTGTTTTTCACTGGTTACAGTTATTTATTATCAATCAAAAAGGTTTCATAACTATACAAAACTGTTAATTACCCAAAAGCACAGTGTCTCTATTGCATAAATCTATCATAATTTACCCACTGCTGTGCTATATTTTGACCTACTGAGGCCACTGGGAGATTTTTCTTTGACTCCACTGAAGTCTAGATTTCTCCATCTTGGTTTTAGAGGAAAGACAGCAAGCCTTCTATTGAAGCATACTATATATCTCTGTTCTCAACTGGTCCAGCTAACCACACTCCAACTTATTAAAAAGAATTGGCTATCATAAAAATTTCAAAAAGCTACAATAGTCAACAGAAGAAAATACAATTTTGCAATCTATTTTAGAGAACAAATCTTGTATACACACTTGTGAGTGTGTGTCTACCTATACATATATATGTATGAATATTGTAGATATAGTTATCTGTGTAAAATATCCATTAAAAATCAAGCTTAAAAATTAAATTTCTTCAATAGCCAGTACACAAGAAGCACTGTATTTCATTAAGGCTTGCTGCCTCTATTTTTACTACTTCTATTTTACAGGTCATTGACAATATTCTCTTCAGTCACTCTATTTCTATTCTATTCTATCTTGAACAGTATCTGTTCATAAGTCATAGTTTTGCATTGCCTGACCCACTGAAAAACGGCTGTTATTAGGACCAATATCAACAGAACAGCTTTTACACATACAAAATGGCAATGCAAACTAAAACATCAAATCATAATTGGTATCTGAACATAAAACTGTGTACGACACCCAGATATTCTTCTATTTTTTTATCTATTTATCTATGATTCTATTCTATCTATAGATGACAACACAGGGTATTATTAAATACTCATAATTCAAGTGAATGTAAACCAAGAATCAAACTCTTCTAACATATTCACCTAGACATTTCAGCTGCTCAAATTTTGCTTTCCATTTTATTCCTAATTCAACAGAAAAACATACTATGGGTTTGGAAGTATGTACGAGTTAATAATGTAGTGAAGCTTTCTTACATGACTTGGACTCCGGTGACGGTGGAGAAATGTTGGACACGGCAAGGTCGCTCTTTGACTTTTTAGGCTTTTTTGCATTTACCTGCCAAGGTTTATCATAACTTCTAAAATCTCTCCTTGTTCCTTTATTTTCTGTTAAAAGAATTGAATCAGGAAATTATAACATTTGTAGGGTCATTTTTCACAGACTTTATAAACAATTAACCTAGAAAAAACAAGAGCTATCAGTCCAAACTAAAGTCAGCTCTTTTTGTTCTCATATATCTGATTTATGCTAAATTTCATGTATTTCTTCCATTTCCTAAACATAAAAATTTAGAAATTCATCAATATGTTTTTCATTAAAATCATAACATTTTTTGTTATGAAAAAGTCCTTAACCACCATTTATTCTCTTACATGTTTGGCTGCCTATGCTTAAAACTTTACATTTGATACAAATAAAAAGTTAATTTGTCAGGCAACTAACATTTTGACTATCAACAACTATTTGAGATCTATTATAGTCTGAAACAGATCATCAGTCAATTTTCAAATACAAAACCAACATTCTAACAGAAATTTTTTGTATGCTTCTGAAGATCTACAATAATAAATTATTCAAACTGGTGTTCATAAAGTAGTAATAGCATCTTCTCATTAAGTGTTGGAATGATGGGTTGTTAAAAATGTGTGTTATTAAAGAAAATACCTCAACAGAGGCTAATCACATGCCCAAACACACCACGGGAGGGAAAACAAAGCAAAGCAAAAGGGAAAGCAAAGAGGACAGCAGGGGAATCAAGGGACCTTTACATGCACCTTCTTTTTCATTGAGATTAGGATTATTTCCACCCTGTAACTCTGACTCATACCCACATGATACATACACAGGCTGAGCTGATAACCAACAATATATATTAAACTTAGTATCTACTGGACAAACAGAATTTATTGTGCATGCTCAAAACCATAGAGTAGTACCTGTTCAGTAGGTAAACGTGCAGCCAGAAAATCATGGACGAAAGTGGAGGAAGATTATACTGGAGACTAGCCCTTTCCAGCATAGAGAACATACCTGATGTTTCACTCTCTGCCCAAAGGGCAGCAGAGCCAGACAACGTTCTCTGAAGCTGACCGCGGTTCCCCTGTTTGGACTGAAGATGGTCAATTAGAAATGGGATTGGCTGGTCAGGTGTCTCTGTTATCAGCTTGGTCATCAACTCCTTTAGAAAATTAAAACAAAACAAAAAATTAGTGGGATATTGCACCTAAACTAATCTTGTATTTACCAAAAGTAAAGGAGCATTTATAAAGGAAAAGCCTGTTTTCAACTTTGAAGAAAACAGCTGGAAACACCCGTGTCCCCAAACTACTGTTACCTTTGCCCTATGAAGTGCTCATGTCTGAAGTGCTCTTAGCCTATACCATCACTTATCCACTGGAATTTATGTTAAACAACCCAGCCCCCACTATGTGTTCAGATTTACCCAAACAATCTGAATACTGTTCATGTAACCATTCAGAACAAGCACATTTTAAGAGCAGAGAGTAGCTCTTCTCTGACTCATACATCCAAGTTTCTTCTCATTGGAAATTGCTGCATCTGGAAGGTTGGTGCATTTTTGATCTCACCCAGACATGGAACAATGACCTGGTTAGACTACGCATTCTTATCTGGGAACTCCAAGGTCTGATCAAACAGGCAGACATTTTTTAAAGCAAGTCCTCCAAAATATTATTGTATAGTCATGAGCAAATATTTTATTACACTGTTGCAGACATGGATACAAAACTAATGTCAACAGGAAACCACCTCCCATGCCATGCATTGATACTACCTAAATTGCTGTTATACACTGGCCTCGCAGGGCTGCAGAAAGAGAAGCACCCTCAGTATTGCTGCTGAGGTTCTTCCTGGCTCCCTACACATAAAACACAGATTAGAAATCCAGAAATAAGATGTCGCTCTGTGCTGGGCGTGTGCCCTGAGAGGAAATCGGTGACTAATGCGGGAGGTGACCCTGAGATCCCCTAGTTCCACAGGAAATCTGTGGCTGCCCCTGAAAAACAAAAAAGCTCCACAGAAGTTAAAAAAAAATAATATGCGAGAATGTACAACAAAATTAAAAAACTGGCAAAGTTATTAAGTGCTTTTATTCTTTCTTCATCTATCCCCAAGCATCAATCTTACCATAACTTCCACACACTTAAGTCTATTTCTGCTTCATCTTTTCCACACAGCTTCATTTCATAAATAATTTTTTGAATACCAGTGGTTACTTGGTATTACCACAAGTTAATTGTGTTGGAAAAATATACTTAAGAGATAGTATACCAAATAACAGTAAACATGAGTAACAGCATGCAGGATTATTAAGACACAGCAAGTTATCTTGCCCGCTGCAAGCCTTTCCATTCTTTTTATTCAAGTAGCAGTATAAACAATTAGGTATAAGTGAAAATAAGACAGAAGCATGCTTTCCATTTCAAAAGTTGTTTAACTTCAGAAAATAAAAAGGGGAAAACATGCCCAATCTCACATCTTGTGAAGACATGATGATCTGTGGCATGACTTTTGATAACTATCTACAGGGAACCAAAAAAAAATGTGGTTTTGAAATGGAACTCCACAGGAAGAAATTCAGCTACTTACTAATCTTAGAAATGGTAAAGCTATGGAGTGTAACTTCATCTGGACTGCCTCTCACCAAGGTAGGTGAAACCCTCTGACATACATCATACAAGAAAAATCCAGAAATTGGAGTAATTCATATTTTGGTTGCTTGGCAACACTCTAACAGCAAACCTTTCTTTTTTTCCCCTGACAAAATGCAGAATTAGTGACAAGTGGAAAGATGTAATCTTGTGCTTGTAATGGACCACAATAGCTGTAGGAGTTCCACTGCAGAGGATTCTATCACCAAAGGAAAAGTATCAACCTGTAATAGCTGACTTGTAATTTCAATCATTTCTCTGACTCATGGTTCGAAAATGATTTTTCTGTCTTAGATTAATAAAACCAAAATTATGAGAACTGAGATACATGCATTGATACTATTAACTTTTTAAAGACGTGCATGGGTGACAATCTATTAATAATACACTACAAAATTAATGTAGCATTAAAAAAGATAATACAGAGGTGAACAATTTTAGAATGTCTAGGTGTCAATATAAAACAAATGCTACTTGATTGTTGCCATCACTAACTTGCTTGTCACAGGTAGAAATGGTCTTTAATTAACATAAATAGACCTAATAAAATAAAACTGATTATAGGATTCTTTACCTTATTCTGAGATACAGCAATAACACTAAAGAACATAATTGCACAAAATACAAAAAAAAAAGTGCTATTCCAAAGTGATGTGAAATTAGCTCCTATTCAAAAGGACCACTTTTTTATCTACTGTTAACATAGAATCATAGAATAGTTTGGGTTGGAAGGGACCTTTAAAGGTCATCTAGTCTAACCCTTCTGCAATGAGCAGGGTCATCTTCAACTAGATCTGGTTGCTCAAAGCCCTGTCCAAACTGACACCGTTTCCAGGAATGGCACATCTTACACCTCTCTGGGCAACAAGTACCAGTGTTTTGCCACCCTTATTGTAAAAAATTTCCTCCTTATATCTAGTCTGGATCTACCATCTTTTAGTTTAACCATTACCCCTTGTCTTATCTCAACAAGACCTACTAAAAATTCTGTCCCCATCTTTCTCATAAGCCCCCTTTAAGTAATGAAATGCTGCAAGAAGGTCTCCCCTTCTCTTCGCCAGTCTGAATAACCCCAACTCTCTCAGCCTGGCCTCATAGGAGGGGTGTTCCAGCCCTCTGACCATTTTTGTGGCCCTCCCCTGGACCTGCTTCAACAGGTCCATGTACTTCCTGTGCTGAGGGCTCCAGAGCTGGGTGCTGTATTCCAGGTGGGGTCTCATCAGAGCAGAGTGGAGAGGCAGAATCACCTCCCTCGACCTGCTGGCCACACTTCTTTTGATGCAGTCCAGGATACAGTTGGCTTTCTGGGACGTGAGGGCACATTGGCAGCTCACATCCAGCTTCTCATCCATCGATACCCGCAAGTCCTTCCCTTGCAGGGAAGGGATCAATCAGCAGGGATTGCTCTCAATCCCTTCATCCCCCAGCCTGTATTGATACCGGGAGTGGCCCTGACCCAGGTGCAGGACCCTGCACTTGACTTTGTTGAAGCTCATGAGGTTCACATAGGCCCACCTCTCAAGCTTGTTCAGGTCCCTTCTGGATGCCATCTCATCCCTCAGGTGTGTCAACTGCACCACTCAGCTTGGTGTCAACCACAAACTTGCCGAGGGTGCACTTGATCCCGCTGTGTCATTGATGAAGATATTAAACAGTGCTGGTCCCAATACAGACCCCTGAGGGACACCACTTGTCAGCAATCTCCATCTGCACATTGAGCCATTGACCACTACGCTCTGGATGTGACTGTCCAACCAATTCCTCATCCACTGAACAGTCCACCCATCAACTCCAAAACTCTCCAATTTAGAGAGAAGGATGTTGTGAAGGACAGTGTCAAAGGCCTATTGATAATAAAGCCCGAGTGATATAGGGATCTGTGCTGTCCCAGAACATAATCAATTCTATTCTGTGACAGCAATTAGGAAAGTTAAAAGAACTACAGATATAGGCTACTTTTATCTATCTGGAGTAACAAATAAATTGTAACAATCTTGTACACCTAAAGCAAAAAAGAAATAACATTGCCGGCACACTCATAAACTGAAAATAGTATGCAGTTCAAAAAAATACTACTTATTTGTGTAACAATCCTCAAACTGATTTGCCTCAACCACCTTCAGAGATGTCATTAAAAGTAAATACAACTTCAGGTCAACACTCAGATTATGACACCTGCCATTTAAGGAAGAAATATTTCTTTACTCTGAGTATTCCATTGCAAAAGGGGAGTAAATAAGCTCTTAGGGATTTGCTTCTCAATCTGCTCCAAGCAAGGCATGAAAGTGGTCTCTAACTTACCACAGCTGTCTTCCCGAACTCTGCAGAGTTTGCAAAGAACCTCTCCACCCCAGCCAGCTATAACAATAGCAGTGGTAACAGCTTCAGACATATGCTCTGTGTAAATCCACGCTCACATACAGGAGGTGTTTTCTTCCATATCCTCCTGCCACACACACTGTTAGAGATCCCAGAAATAGGATCAAAACTCCGTGATCCCCACTGCCTTTGCCCTCCTACCAAATTCTGCCACCCAGTCCCATCCCATGAAACTCATGCTTCCTTTGAGCCTCTTGTCATCCCCAGCAAACTGGCAATTACAAGGAAGTACGTTATTTGTCTGTGTTCAGTTGCTTGGCTATGCCATACGGTGGACAGGTGGGAGAGGCAAGAGAAAAAACAAAACAACCAAAACCCACCCAACAAAAAAAGCAAAAAACTTCACACAGGCAGTAACTTTAAAAATGAGCTGAGTGCTCACTAAGTAAGTAAAAACATATACTTCACTGGAGGTGCAAAGACATTACAGATTAGGAATGCCTATTATGGGCATTCTCATCTAGCACCATTCCTTAGTAAAAGAAAAACTATCTTAAACTTCTGATTAAATTATTCAAAGATTATTTGAAGTTCTCATCTGTTGCTCAGATGACATCTTAATAGACAGCAGGAATAACATACTACGTGGTACTCTAAATATACTGTTACAAGTTTTAAATGTTTCAAAAAAAGATGACAAAAGTGAAGGTATTAAATAAGAAAAAACTAAAGTGTACAACAAGTTACAAAAATAAAATTCCTTTTTGGTTACCAGCAGTCTGATCTGACTCACTATGTGCCAAGTAGGCAAGGTTTCACAAGAAAAAGAAAAGAAAAAAGACCAACTAGTCTCAATGAAGCCGCCTCTGCATTAACAGCAGAATAAAAATGGCATAAGATCATTGAAACTGAGATTCATTTCCTGATGAAAAATTCAACAGATAAGTTTCAACCATGCATGAAAACAGAAATGTAAGACACTTATATGTCTCCTAAAAATTCTAACTATCCTTTTTGCCTTTCTAGCCCAAATTTCTAAGTTCTCTACTTGTTCCCAGTTTCACCTAATTCAAATAAGAAAAATAAGTTTTGTCTACCTTTATAACATGTTCTTTTGTGCACAGTATGCCTTATAACAACACATAAAAAGTCATGGTAGATTTGGTCTCCATGCTGCCAGATGACCCACAATCTCTCTCCTCCCATCTTTTTTCCACTGCTATGTCTTGCTTTCCTTTTATGTCCTTTTGACTTTTCTACCAGTGGGACTCCCCTCAATCTCTCTCTTCCATCTGGGTAACAAGTGAAGAAGCCTGTTCAGATGTCAGTAGGTATTAATTCCCTGTGCACCCACAAGAGACACTGCAGCATAGGAAAGGGGTGAAAGGGAACTTCCATGATTCCTACAGACTAGAGCACTAGGGTGAATACATTTGTTTCTGCCACTTCACCCAAATTAGGTTCTGCCCCAACCAGAATGAGAAAGAATGGGCAGAAAGGTGATATAACTGCCAGTTTTTCTGGAGCTTAACTCCTCCAAGGATTTTACCTTGCACTGTGCAAACCAGAAATGAAACCAGTTAATTCTACTTTCTTCTGTAATGATATCTTCATATGCTTTTACATTCACTAGTATTATTAAACTATATAAGACAGACTGTTTTAAAAGAAACTTGCAAAAGTTGATCTGTGGATATTTCCAAGAGAGAGATTCATGCACATATTGACAAGGCTACAAAAGATCTTGGAAAAAAAATGGTCTAAACTAGCAATTTAGTATATTAATTCTTTATAAAGAGAATAACCTTTCACTATTGTGCTGTCCTGAGGTCCTCTATTAGTTATTCAATGCAGGCTCAAAGTTTAATTTCCTTGTGACTGTCCATGCATTTAATACAAATGAAATAGTCTTCACAGTCTATTAATCATAGGCCCAATTACAAGAAAGGTCTAATTAGCTATGTCCAAATGTAACTAAACAGGTTATTAAGTTAATTAAGAGACATTCTATCTTGCCCTGTTATTGATAACAGTAACTACACAACAATCACAGTTTTTTTCTTTAACTACATAGACTTCTACAGACTATGGCAGAGCACGCAAAGACTTTGGCTGTATTATGCTCTCATTTCATGGTTCAAATTAGAGGTTTAAAGTAGGTAGAGTAAATCGCCCTCAAAAGATGTCTCTCCCTCTCTCTCCTGACAAAAGAGAGCAGGTAGCTTAGCTTAAACTACAAGGTTTTGAAGGGATGCAGTTCCAAATTAAGACAATTAAATACAGCAGAGTATTTAGAGTCTAGAGAGCTCCCAGTTGACTAGCCAGTTTATGTCCATTTAATATAAAAAGAATTGCTCTCCAGGCTCCACTGCCTGTATTGGCTATATATCCATTGACTACAATGGGGTTTAGACACTTAGAAGACAGGCAGACATCTAAATTTAGGTTTGCTAATCACTTCATAGAGGCTGTAAGTTAAAAAAAGAAGACATAAATTTGAGTGAAAACCTGTGGAAGGGAAGTAAGTTTAATAAACTTTTTAGTTATTGACACATTTTTTTCTTTAGAATTTCTTTCTGATTTGTGCAGTAACAAAGCAAGGAAATAAATAAAAAAATAAAGTAAAAAGTATATTTCATCATTATTCTTACTGGTTAAAATAAAAGTTTGCAATTCTTAAATAAAAGCAGAAAGGTAAATATCACTGCTTCTATTACAAAAAATTTTCTGTGGAAATATGGGAAAAATACCAGCATCCTTCTTTCAGAGAATAACTGGGCTTTAAATATTCTTGAGCAATTCAGAACTAAAAGAAGAAAATCATGTTATAAACTAGAATATAAATGGACTTCAACATATTTAAGCGTTCATGAAGTTATCATGTCTCCCTATGAAATAAATTAAACACAAAGCAAACCTCCACATAAACACAATTCACATGCCTGCACCATACTAGTTGTTTCAAGGTAGAAAAACAGTTGAGAGCAAACTTCTATAGAATTAGTAGTCCTATTCAGCTTGGTTATGAAAATATTCAGACTTAAACCTGGAATTCATGAAAAGAATTTCAACCAATTCTTTCTTTGTTCAAAGCCTCAAAAGTACTCATTCCCACCATTTCAGCTAGCTGTGCAGCTAAATTTAATATCACAAAACTGCAGTACACATCATGGCACACACCCCCCAAAGAAATTACTTTGGACGTACAACTAAAGAGGAAGTACAAAGATGATATGGTGGCCCTGATATTATGGCACAAACAAAATTCCTCTAAAGGTGGCACTGGTAGGGAAATCTACAATATGGGTCTAGTGGCATAGGTAAAATTTTTGGACTCAGAATACTACCATTCTAAGTGTCAAACTACTTTTTTTCACATCTCAAATCAGGTTGATAACTCTGATATACAAAGTCAGTATGCTTTTGGATCATACAGTGAGAATAATAAGAGGGAGTCTGAAAACAAACATCGCTTAATAGCTAACAGTAGTCCTTAAATGTTCATCTATTAAATATCTGTACCAATTCAACAACAGAAGACTAATTTGGGGGGGCTATGTTAGTAACCATATGTTTAGGGAGACTCTGGAGAGCAGAATGGAAACACCATATTCTTTCCTCTATAAACCCTTTGCAAATCATATAATCAGTTCCCCGAATTGGATGAACTAGCTCTATCTGATATAAATGCAACTCATGTATGTAATACTTCTAAAATACGCATCATTGACCTTACTTAGTGATCCAGAAACAAAAACCTTTTGCATTGATGAGGTCTGGTGGGCAATTCTGAAGTTTCACTGAGTAAGCTGATGACAGTTTATCAAACTCCACCACGCACATCATAACGTGCAATAACTACCTGAACCGCTTGCTGTATTTTTTCACTTATATATCCTTTGAGGGTTTTTTTCCTCCTATCTTATTCTTGATATTTCAAATATCATTGTCCCAAATGTATTATACCACTTCTGAGTTCACAAAATAGCTTCAAACACCTTTGTTCTTTGGCTTTATTATTGAAGGATTTCCTTTCTCCCGTTCAATCATTTCAGACAAGAATGCTGTCAAAAGGGAGGTCGCTGGTACTAGGTTACTCTAAAACATTAACTACTTCTCAGTAAAAGAACAAAAGGGTAAAGACATGCTCTCAGATATGCCAAGCATGTCAAGAGTTATCACATTTGCTCCCACGGTTTTCAAATCACAAAGATTTTCTATGACAGCTTACACTTCTTTCAGCAGTCCTGTATCTCTGCATAACAATCTCACGCTTGTGGAATTAGGCCTACCATATCATTATCTGAACTCAGCAGGGATTTATCAGACAAGGGTAGTTTGTGTTATGGCAGAAACACTGTAAGGTTTCCCTAAAGCGTAATTCAGAAGTCTTCCTCAGTTTCCACCCACTCTATAAACTAGTGGAAATTCTATCCTGAAGGCGAGGCATTTCACAGTTCAACCAAGAGAAAATGAAAACTACTGGCTTTCTGAAAGGACTGTAGGATTTACATTGAAAGGAATATTCATAGATAAAGGCTAGGAAAGACTTACAACCTGGACTGATTTCCTTAAATTATAGCCATAAAACAACACTGACTGCACATTACTGCCTTTCCTAAAAGCTAACTCAACAGGCTAGAGCTGATCTTTCTCGGATTAGCTGAACTAATCTTATTCCAATTTCAAGGTCTAAGGTGAAGCCACTTGTTCCTCTGTGTTCAATGATTCATTATTGTAACTGTTAAAAAAAAAAAAAATAATCACATCATATTTCCAGTTTAAACTTCACTGACTTAGCTTCTACCTACCTGGCATAAACTTTTTTTCTGAGGGAGGGTTTACTTGAAAGTAAAGCAGTAGCCATTTTTGTGGCTACCTCTGAGGGGTTGATCCCAGCCTACAGCTAAGCACCCACAAGCCGCTTACTCACTCACACCCCCAGAGGGATTGGGGGGAGAATGGGAAGAGCAAAAGCAAGAAAAATTCATGGGTCAAGATAAAGATAGTTTAATAAGCAAACGAAAGAGAAAAAAAAAAACAAACAAGCGATGCCAAGGGATGCTCACCACCTCCCACTGCCTAGCCAGTCTCCAAGCAATGGCTACTTCAGAAAATTTACCTCCCAGCTTTTATTGCTGAGCATGACATTATATGGTAAGGAATATCTCTTTGCTCAGGTTGGGTCAGCTGTCCAGGCTGTGTCCCCTCCCAGCATGCTCGCTGGTGGGCAGAGTGAGGAACAGAGAAGGCCTTAACCCTGTGCAAGCACTGTTCAGCAACAGCTGAAAGATTGGTGTGTTATCAACACTGTTTTACTCACAAATCTGAAACACAGCACCATATGGGCTGCTACAAAGAAAATCAACTCCATCCCAGCCAGACCCAGTATACTACCACTATAGTAACAGTTATTAAGGGTTTACGATTGGTGATCAGAAAGAGAAGGCTATACCTGAGAAAAAAAACAATTGGTATATTAAGGGATTGACTCCGCAAAGAACTTAAGCTTAGATATTTTTTTATGCACGAGAAGTAAATAATTATAAGGCCAGGCGCATGCTTAAAATGCCTTGATGAATTAGATCAGTGCTGTGTGACTGAAGAATTGCAAGCATTTCCTTTCTTCCAGGAGCCTACCCCAAAAAACATTAGGTCTTTTTTAGAATCTAACTATGCAAATATTTTGAAGATTGATGGAAGTCCTTTAAATTGCATCCCATGGAAAACTTGGACAATACACATTTTCAAAATGTGTGCAGCAACCAACTGCACCTGTCAGGTGCTTTTTCCCCCCCTCTGGACCACTTACCCCCAGTAAAGTTAAAAAATGCAAATACATGTTTCCAAATTAGATCACACAATAGATATACTACTGATATATTACCAGAAAAAAAGTTATCAGAAATACACGTTGCACATTTATCACTGCTCAAGCTTTTTTTCTAGTTCCTAGTCTCACAGTTTAGGGGAATTAAACTGATTGATTTGTCAGTGCTTAAAGAAAATTACTATGCAAGACATGATTTTATACCTTTTTTTTTTTTTTCAGTTACAGTCACATTATAACCTCTAAAAGCACGATATCAGAAGTATGACATTGATAAATTTGGCCTAGGAATTAAGAGTCCCATTTTCTTACTACTTAAAATCCTAGATTTCAACAAGGTTACTCTTACTTTTTCCAACAGAAGACAGAAGGGACATATACGTGGAGTTGGGCAACAAGTGATGATTTAGTGTAAAGCTGGTTGAAAGTCCTGATCCTACCTAAACTCAAAAGCAAGGTGCACACCCATCCCACCCATTGCCTTAACCCATGTTACCACCAGCAAAGAGCAGTCCTGGCTATAGTACAGAAGTAACATCCCCTAATCTCCCCAATTGTTTCACTGCACTAGTAGCTACAAGGTGAGCACTGGGGTTTGTTCCACCAACAGTGGCATAGCCTCAATGAAAGCATCGTCAAATCAGTTTTTACAGTAAACTCTTCAGAGCCACAAGTTTGATAGCCTGGTGCTGTGCTCCTCTCTCCCCCATTTCACATGGCTTGCTACTACTTTTCTGTCTATTGTACACGTAAAGCATATACAACTGAATAATAAGATTACATTTCTGTAGATAACCACAAAGTATCTAGTGACAGCACGAATCTAATATGCTTGCGCTAGTGTCACTGCCTTCAATTGCTCCCATGTACTTCTAGTTTAGGCCAGCTGCCAACATGCTGCTAAGAGCACAAGCAACTGGAAAAGTCAACTTCCAAAAAGCTTGGGGCTCAGCCACACCCCAAATAAATTCATAGCATAAGTTAAACTATTTTCTAACATCAAGAGTTTCAGCACTGCTGAATTTCACAGTATTGAATTTTACTAGTACTGAAAGTATCAGGCTAACTCAGAAAAATGGTCAGTGAAACCTTTCAAAGCAATCTGAGTTAAGCAACTTAAAAACAGGGCTTAAGTACAATAATTTAAATTCTTTACAGGAATAGGATTTCTGATCTCATGCAGAAAAAAAATGTATACACATGGGGACAAAATGTGCATAGCTGGAAATATTTAATACATTCAGTATTTTTATTATTCTTATAGGTATCAATGCAAAAAAAAGAGCAAAAAAGATTTTCCACTGTTTTGCATATATTCAAGAGAATACATTCATTGTCACTGTAATGACTGGACAACTGAGGTAAATGGTAATTCACATACTCATTAATGTATTCATAATATGCATTTATTTGCTGTAAAATTACATTAACATAACTCTGATATTACAGGCTGTGACGTATCTTAGAAGTTAGAAATGCATGTAGTCCAAGGATTTTCCCAGTAAGCCAGTCAAGTTTATAACATTTACACAGAACAAAATGGCTCTTCATATACATAAAATATTGACATTCAAAATGAACAATCTAAATTTTCTTCACTTCATTTTTCATCCTTTTAAAAACCTGTCAAAACTTTGCTAGTTCTATAACAAAAACTGGTGGTGAGTAGTCACATTAGAAGGCCTGATATTTTACTCAGACAACTTCCCCTGTGGATAGCAGTATTGGAGTGAAGAAAAAATGACAATATGACATTTACATGTCAACAGTTAACGTTAAAAAAAAAAAATGCTTAAAAGCAGCTCCTTTTTTTTTTTTTTTTTTTCCTTTCCACATTTCTATTTTAAAAACTACTAACTATGCCAAACCATGGCACCTGAGGCAGAACACCAGCAGGAGCAGAGCTCTTCCAAACAGAGACTTCCCGAAGAAGTTACTGTGATTCATTTAACACCAGGTACCACTAGAGTCCTTTCCCCCCGGGAACTGTTTGGCAGTCACCCACACAGCAGGAGAGGACATTTAGGACTCTTAGGTGAGCTGTGAACACACAGTTTCCAAATCCTTGATCCTTCACTCAACTCAGTCACGCAGCTTTGCCTACTCATTAGTTTCAGCATAGCAGGCACACTATCAGCCACCAAATGCTCATTTATCCACAGCATAATTTACCAGCAGGCATGTGGAAGACTTCTGAGGCTGATCCCACACATGAACGAAGGAGACAACGAAATAACAGAGAGCTAAATCAGTAATAATATACCTAGCATAAAGATATTAACATGAATACAAATATTTGGAAGTGCAAGTAAAAAACCTGAACTCCAGGGTCACAGACCTAAGGCTTTAAATCGTTGAATCTTGCCAGACATCTCTCCTAGATATGTGTGTGTATATATGTATGTACAGAGATTTCCGGTATTTAAGTAGTCTGCGGTTCTAGAAAAAGAAATTCTAGTTGTTTTGGAATGTTCACAGTACAAACTTGAGCACACCACTTCAGACCTTCTGGGCTATTTTGAGGCTGTCACCCCATTCAGACTTTGGACTGATGTTCAAATCCTATCACTTGCATAGTGCTCCTTAGGTGGTGACTTTACTATGTGAACAGTTTTGAAATTATTCTTTGCAATAAGATACTAGAATCATATACTGGCCATAAATTTAGAATTAGAAATAATGTTTTCATCCATTTACATATCCATTTTTTTTAATGAAGTCCCTTATAATAAATTTTTTTCTAAAGCATGAGCACAATCTAATGGATTGTTTTAATCTAATGGATTTATTTTTGAGTACGGCTTATTACAAGAGAGTGAGTGAATCTGTTTAATTTTCAGTTCAATCATTTAAAGTTTTTTTTACCAGAGTTCAAATAATTATTTCAAAGACTGTGGGGTTATGCATGATTGTACTAGGAACACTATGGGCCAATAAAAGAATTCAGTATCTAAACTGAGAGCTAAGGAAAATTTAGTTACCCAAAACTAAAACAGCATCTTCACAATCTCTGTAGTATTGATACCATCAGCTTGACTTGGAAATACTCCAGGTACATAAACTCTAAGTGAACCTTTGTGATCTGATACACCACAGGAATGAGCCTATTTTATGCAAACCCTTCAGCGTCAAACAAAGTCAATCATGGGGAAGTGACCAGAATGCAAGATTACTTTTCCAAAGTAGCTGCCTGAATAACTATGCTACAGTCTGCTGATACTCACCTGCAAGGAAGTGGGAGATGCAAGTCTAATCCCTGCACACTGAACAGGACACTGAACACAGAATCTCACAGTCCCTGAGCAAGTGAACAGAAGAGGGATTCTGTTACCATCTCTTCTGACCACATTTTCTAGAGTGACCTAAATGCTCTAAAAAAACCCAACCAACCAAACAAAACCCCTGAGTAATTAATTTTTTTCCTTCTTAGTAAGACTTCAGGTGGTGCTTTCACATGCAAATAGAATGCAGTACATGGGGCAAAATGCTATGAAATATAATGAGAATAACAACTGTGACTAGGCAATGCTGGATTGCATGAGACTGCAAGCGGGAAGTACCTATGAGCAATAGTTTAACATGAACAAAGTCCACACCTCTGTTGCATACAAAGGTGTGGTTAGCAGCCTCGGTTATAGGAAGAGAGGTGATAATGACATTGGATTTCATGTTTCTGAATAGGACTGAATTCATTTAGATTAGTTTGAGCTTCTCAAAGTTAGAGATCTGTTAAGTATAAAAGATAATAAATTTTTATAGATTTAAAAAACACATTTACCATGTTTAAATCTTAGGTTTAAAGTTAAAGATTTAATGACATAAAAAAGAATTTAGAATATTGGTTTTATAAGGGCACTAAGGGATTGTCTGTCCATATAATACTCTTTGGATGTAAATAGTTGTGGAGATTAGTAAACCAGGTGCTAGAGGAGATCACAAGAGACTTCTTAGGAAAGAAAAACTTACAAGACACTTCTAGGGAAATCAGAACTTTCCCAGCAACAAGTCTTTCAGATGCAAAACCTGATGAAGACTAGACAGACTGGCACCTAAGATTCCTGAGAGGTCTGATGGAGTTGGCATTCTCTGACCGCGCCTAACGGCATGCCTAATACAAGACCTCTCACAAATATAGTAAAGCCTATACCTGCCAGCTGCATATGAGCTCTGGTTCTCATTCAGGATACTGGAATCTCAATACAATAAAAGGCTACCATCAGCCTGAGAAGATTTAAACTGACATCCCTCACAGTGCAGGATACCGTCTTAAATTCAAAGCTACAATGCATCAGGGGAAAGAAACTTTCTAAGCTTCCTGATAAACCTATGCTACTGCACAGTAAGATAGACAGACAGACAGGCAGATAGATAATTCAGGCAGTGACATAAGAGGGAGCACAATTTGACAATCCAGTGGCTAGAATTAAGCAGCATTTAGATAAAATATAGACACAGTCCTTTGACACTGTGGAGAGCTGCTTCACTTCTAGCCACACTTGAGAAGAAAACGGAACTGTTATCTCTGAAACACTGCTGGTGTCATTCCTCAGGGAAGTATTCAGATCACTGTGTTCATGTGCACAGCAACACCTGCTTTCAACTCCCGCTTGACACTCTAGACCTGGCTAATATTTCAGACATTTCTCTATGGGTGAGTTCTTGCTTACTACAGGGGTTTCTGGATCACCATTCTGAGACACATACAACTACCCATGCAGTGTTCAGACCTAACAGGGCAACTAACTTGGCTTGTAACTAAATGAACCTTGATCACACCCTCAGGGATTCTTTCTTTGTTGCCTTCCTTAAAAAGAGAGTCTTGAGATATCCCATAACTGCAATCACAGAAGTAGGAACACTAAGGTATCTCTTTAAGTTAGCATTACTCTTGCAGGACAAAATCCCATTCAGACATCAAAGCCTTATTTTCAATGGAGCCTTGGCCTAATGCTCATGCCACAAAAAGAAATTTGCCTCTGGAAACCACTGCTCGGATATCTTCCATAGGTTTCATCAGCCCATACAACTAATACGCAACATACAAACCACAAGATAATAGACATGATGAAGCTGCAGACAGTAAAGCCCATGTTGGCAGAAAAATAAACTCAGAGCTATCAGGTGTCCATTAGAAGACTGCTCTGACAGCTTCTGGAACAAGGCACCGTAGATCATGCATTACCTGTACAAGGCAAATCAGTATTACATTTCCTGTGGAAAAAGGATAGAAGCAATTGAATTACTACATTACATTCACTCAAGTTGTACAGAAAGATAAATATGTCTGCTGTTCAGCATGTGTAGCCAAAGTTATTAAATATTCAATATAAATTCTATGCATTAAAATAATCATTAAAATTTTGTTTTCAAAATTTTTAAATCTTAACCAAGAATTTTTAAACTATTCACACAGAAGTTCAAATAATAACCAGCAATTGCAGTGACACAAAAAGAAGAGTATGAGTTACCAGAGTCCAGGGTTCTAACACAGATTTAACTATCCTGACTTTAGCCATTTACATAAATTAACCCTAAATTTGTTCAAGTAATGATCACCAAACAAATCCCAATGAAGCTAACAGATGCTCCCTGGTTGTTAGAATTTACTTAAATCATGTCATTTGCAGATATTCCTTTAGTACAGCAGGTACACAATTGTTGGTAATACTCAGTCTAATTACAAGTTTTATTCATACACTTTGAATAGATTAATATCTATTCAGATATGCATCTTAATTTCCTATTATTTACCTGTGAGAAATTGACTTGGTCTCATAAGACTTCATACCAATGTCGTAATCAGCTTTTTAAACAGAACTACATGTTTAATATGCACCAATACAATAGAGATTTCTGAACTGCAAAGGTCAGAATTTGTTGCCATAGAAAAGTCTAGAAATTCATTTTCACCACAGGAAAATAGAAAGGGCTCTTTTGTATTCGCAGAATTTAGATACTGCAAATGTGGCTGGAACTCCTTAAATAAGACTAATGAATAGTTTTTATATAGTGTTTTAAGAAGACAAAATGTTATTTTACATATAAGCATTTGCTTGATTGATATAAAGATACTTGTATCCTTTTTTCCCCCCACAGGAAAGGTCACGCTAATTTGCCTTTTACAGGTAACACAAGATGTGCATTATCTTGTTAGAATAATCACCAAAGCCACTGAAGACTACCTGCAAGCAGATACCTGATAGCTCTCAAACACCCTTGGGAACATGCAGTCACGTTAGTTTGGTTCTACACAGCTCGTACTCAGTGCTTTTCTAACCGCAAGTGGAAATTATAATAGTGAACAAGGAGATTTTTATAAGTAACACTTTTATACTAGCAGTCATTTTAACCTGTGTTCACTTAGGGGTAGATGAAGTTTTTGCTTAATTATATATACACTTGAACTTTGCCATTAAAAAGGAAAGCAAAACCCACAATGAAATCAGAATGAAAAGAATTGGTGTCTTTAAATGCAAGAATACAGGAATCTTTCGCCATGCAGAAACCATCAGCCCTCAGATATAACAATAAACTTTGATTATAAGTACGTGAATTCATATATTATAATAAGTAGCTAAATAACTATGTAAACTAATAAAAAAACAATACTGATCATTTTTTTTCTATACTCTTGGGGATCTTCCAGCATTTTGTGTACTACCATCTATTACATGCTACCAGATGATACTGGCAGCTATTTTATTTCTGTTGGATATCAGTGTACCTGAAGTTATCTTCAGCCCCAACTGGGAAGACGCATTAATAATTCCAGTTCAGCTGGAAGTACAATCCACCTGCTATTGCTTTCTTGTGCATTTTTATCATCCATCAGTTAAGCCAAAATTACTTGTATGTTTTTCCCCATCAGCGAGCAAAATGACAGAGAAACTGCTTTAACGATATCTTTTTTTCTTAGTATTATTTTCAAAATTCTGACAGATTTCTAACATGCTCTGCCTTATGGATAATCTCTTTATTTCAAGTCAAATTAAAACAGATACTTCTGCTGCTCAAAGCAGTTAAACTGCCGAGAATTTCCCATCCATAGTCAAACTAAAAAACAAACTGAAGATTCAGCACCCACAGGGAAAGAGACATGCACGTGTCCATTTTGACCTAAACATTGCAGAGCTGAAGTATTCAAGTTTAAAGTGCAATAGGAACCATGAAGAATCAAGTATGGGAGAGACAGAAGTAAAATTGCAAGGGAGAAGAGCTACCTATCCATGGTCTACATGCCTCCAGCCACCTTCCAGAGTTCCCAAACTGCTTCCTGCTGGCACTACCAGGTTCATTGCTCTGCCTGAGCTCTGAGAAGGTACAGTCACTGCCTCTGTTTCTGTCTAAAAATGGCCCAGGGTTGTGGAAAAATCCCCAGGCTGCCGTCCAAGATTCTCCTGAAAAGCAGGCCCTTCAGTGTCAAAGTTTGAATACTCACAGACCTGGCAAGGCTGAGGACTCAACTCTGCAGAATACAGAGCCTACTGAAGACGAACAACAAGATGCTTATCTAACTGCTCCTACAAAGCAAAACCTATGCTTGCAAAGCAGAAACCAACCTTGCTTTCCAAAAGTACATGCTCATACTACTGTTTCTCCAAGATCCCCTCCACACATTTACTTGCTTACCTCATCTACTAGCTTTGTGCTACCTTGAAATAAGACTCTAAACTCACCAGGGAGAAGTTCTCATTTGCAATATGGCAGGATAATTTCTAGCACAATACAGTACCTTTTCCTTGTTGCAGACAGAAAATTAAAATGCAATATAAAGACAGTGAAGTTTTTCAGCAGATAATTGATTTAACTACATATAGGAAGGATAACCTACTACATTTCTTTTGCGCATCTTGAAATATACCCAGAAAAAAAGACACCACCATATTCCCTAAAAAAACATGAAAAGACAGAAAATGGCAGGCATAACTCAGTAGTCATGTTAAGAACAGCAGTGAGATCCAACATTTACCTTTGTTCATTTCAGAAATACTATATTTTATTTTAATCCTAGAGGATATAATGTCAAAGATTTGACCTGAACACTTCTGTCAGGACAGTCCTACATTAAGCAAGTTATTTCCACATCCAAACATCAATTCCCTATGCCGAAACACAACTTCAGCATCTTGTGTGGGGCTGTTACTTGAATGATTTTTTGGTTTTGCTACTGGAATCACAGAGCCAAAAAAACACTTTCAAGCAGTGCACAATTGCATTTACACAGGTGATGTTACAGAGAGAGATTTGATCACCGTCAGAAGAGACAGAAGCCTCTCACTCTACCCTTATGCCTTCCAGATTCGGTGTAGTCCAAATCATGTCCCTTCTTCTGGAGGACCATGGGGAAGAACAGGCCCCCTCCATACAACTTCTGCACAGGAAGAGTCACTGGAAGACTCACCTCAGACAAGGCACTTCCTCCTCAGTCTGGATGTCCTATAACCATGCCCCAGAAAATGAGTCCTCTCTTCAGCAGAAGATGACTGATTGGCAAAAATGAGAGAGCAGCGTGTCTGCTGTATGCTACACAGGAAAATAGACGATGATGTATAGATACGATGAATTACAGCAAGGCACGTGTTTAACAGAAGACATGGTCCAATGCCAAATGCATGTTTCTAAACACTTAGCGCTATACAGCTGCACTGACACTGCAGAATCCACTTCAGGCTGGGGCTGTAATTGTCCCTGGGCTATAACAGCATGTAACTGGGTTCTGTCCTCTTCATTTTTGATTTGGATAAATTTCATGTTTGTTTTTCAAATCTCATTTCCTGTGTTAAAAGTATGCTTCGAAATAAAACAAAAAAAAACCACCATAAACACTTGAAAGTTAGGTTTATAATTGCTCATACAAACTTAATGTGGTTCACTTTCATATATATTGCAGTAATCACACAGACCTTTAAAAGATTCTGTAACACTCATTCTGCTTGACTTTCAACTTGAATTTCATTATTTGAACAATTTCTGTATAAAATACAAAAATAATGCTCAAGTACTAGATCAAAAATCATCCAGCTAGTGGGAGCCATAGAAAGCATTCCCTTTTCCCATAAATACATATGTACATATATTATTGATATACATCAAGCTCACAAAATCTTCTGATATCATAGAAAACTAGAAGAAATAAACTCACTGTGCCACTGAATGTAGGGCAAAAAGATGCTATGAGAAAAGCTTCTTGATTATTATAATGGTACTTACGAGAACGGCAAGATCCCATTTTGTGTAATACTATGGTAAATTTTCATATGCTCAAATATTAGACAAAATCATTGTATAAGTAATCATGGAAAAAAAACATTCAAGCACTTTTGCAGTATAACAGCTACTATTTGCAACATCTTAAATTCAAATGCTTCCAAATTCCAAATTTTGTAAAAGTGGAAAAAGCTTCAAAATATCTGGAGGATAAGATGTGACAAATAAGATGCAGGAATATTTTTCTAGTGAATAAGTGTCCACCTATTCCCAGGCCAAAAATTTTGCCAAACACTCTTCTGAAGGTTCTGAGAATAGCCGTTCAACTTAATAGTCCATCTCCAGAAAGAACCACCACCACAGTCTATTCTCATGGGCTGCTTTTTCAAATCTAAAGCAATAATCTAGCTTTACCCAAATACTAATGCTCACTTTTTTATCCATCAGCAATGGATTTTTTTGATATTACTTCTGGAAAACAAAAAAAAATAACCCCCAAAAAACCCCAAACTACATATGCTACTTTTGCATTCCTGTGTCGTAATTTAATTTTATACAGATGGCCTATATTTGTGGTCACTACTGGTCAATGTGAAAAAGAACCACAAAGAGGGAAGACAGAATTAATGGAACTGATATTTAAGGCCTATGTTTTCCACACAGTATTTATCAGTTTTTTCTCAGAATAGTCAAGCCATGGGGAGACTTTGTAGGAGCTTAAGAGACATCCAAACTATTATTTCCATCAAGCAATTCAACCAAATGAGGGAGTCCAGCTGAAAGTCAACTCATTACAAAACCACTACAGGTTGCTTTAACAAAACATGTCAATTTATCAGACTTAAAGGTTTAAAGGACCTGTGTTTTTCAACAAGAATAAAAAGATAAAAAAATATTTCTACCTGTTATAAGTTGATCCTACAAAATTGATGTGAGACAGAGTCAACTAAAATTTGAACTATTTATTAGCAAGCGGCAGCAAGCAAAACAGCACTGGGCGGCCTGGGAGTCTCACTCCACCAACGGCGCGCGCCCAATGCAGCGGCCTTCTCAAATATATATAGTACTTAATTACATAATCATAAGATTTTCCAATACGCTTATACATATGCATAGCTTGTCCCCTCTTTGTATTAAAATTAGTTTTAAGAAGTCATTTTCATAAACTCCTCCCAACTGCGCTTGCGCAATGCCTCCTGGTGGTGGTCGCTGAGGGTCGTGAGGATGAAGGCTGATGATTCCTCTTCATCACTGCAAGTAACTTTTTGTCCCTGTGCAGACTCAGTTCTTCTTTGGTCGTTGTCCAGACCGCAGGGTTGGTTTCAGCTGCTTTTCAAGGCCTTCTCTTATTCGTTATCAGGAGCTGTCCTTGGCAATGTCTTAAGACTTCTTGCTTCGTCTATTTTTTTTATCAGGCCTGTCTTTTAGGTTATGAATTACTACTAGTCAATTAGTACGATGAGTTATTGTCTCTACTATATATTTTTGACTCAGTCCCCCCTTCTTTAAGTCCTCTTCACAATTTATCATACTTTGCTTACATAACCTGACTTTGCGTCTTAGCCCTGCCTGCACAATCATGCATATACAATCATGCATATACACAACAAGATGTTGGGTATCTTGCTACATCTTGTTAAGCAGTTACCTTCTTGTGGAACAATGTGAGTTTTTAGGTTTGGTGAACAAACAATACTGAGCTTATCAGACTACCCAGCCCTAAGTTGTACATTGCTGTCAATCCCTATCTTCCCAAAACAATGGCTATAAAGTTTATGTTCTCAGACATACTCACATCTGCTCATCAATGTGTCATTATGAAGGAACTTAAGGTAGCACACCTTGCATCCTGAGGACAAACATAAAATATGTTATATGAAGACTTAAGGTAAAGTATAAGTGACCCAACCACAGCTAATCATATTTTTGGATCTTTTTCTTTTGTACCTCTCAGCATAATACCGGCACTTATGGCTGAAAATGAGATTCATTCAAATGCAGACTCACATGCAATGCTACTGGAAAAAACCTAAAGCGTGTATATAGTTTACCTTCATGATTTGTCACATGGATTACTCATTCTTTGTTCCATTAAAAAGTCACTTGCATGCCCAAGTCCTTACAGAATCCTCACCTAAGTAAGTACTGTGAAAAACCTCCCTCACACTAGCTTTAAAGAGCAGCTGAAAACTGAGAACTGTGTCAATACCGAGCTGAAAAAAAGCCTCTGAAATGAGAGGATGGTGGACACTTCTGTTTGGCCTCTGGGAGGACAAGTGCATTGGTTGCACAGGCTTAAGGCTGACACTTATCATATCATGCCCACAAATAAAGTAGGTCTGAGATAATGGGGACAGCTAAATAAATATCAGCTTACATAAGCAGGATACACTATCCACTCTACAAGTTATAGATTAGCTAAATAACATATATGATTGCAATATTAAAGCCATTTTTACATTATGCAAAGCATAAGTATGAAATAAAAAAAAAATATTAGTATTGGTCTCTGTGTAACAAAAATATAAGCTAATGAATAACTCTTTTTTCCAAAAGAAAAAAGAGCAGGAAAAAAGGCTTTAAAAGAAGTCATCAGAACCCACAAGTTTTAATAATTACATCATATGGATCACCTTATTAAAATCACTTTCTAGCCCAAAAAAGGTAGCTTCAACACATACACAAAACTGGTATATTTCAAAAAACTGTCATTTGCGCTTTGACTATCTCCTCCGTGTAAACTGTCACTGCGGATCTAAGTCAGTGTGCCCTCGCTAACCTACCCGGGACATGACCTGCAACATCCACAAGCTCTCCTCTGGGTTGGGCTTTCAAACAAAGAACTAAAGGAGTATATTTCACGAGGAAGCTAGAGCCTTCAGTGGATATTTAAATAAGTACTGCTGTGCTAATGATTGAAAACTTTAAATGGGTAGCAATGGCAGTTTTTAAGGACAGTTAATTGAATTGTACCCACTAAAACTGTAGTTAGGTCCATCATTTCTCATCAGACACTTCTACCATCAAGACTGCAATGGCTTAGGCAAGTAAGAATCACTTCGTTTCTAGAAGCTGAGATCTGGGTAATTTTAGACGATGTGACAGGTTTGGGGGTTGTAGAGCTATTTTTAATAACAGCCAAAGCATTCTTTATCTTATTTTCTAATGCTTTTTATTTAGAAAATAATGCCTGCAAATCACTGGTGTATGTTTTTGTTTGTTTCTGACACAGCAAAGTAACTTCCCAACCCTGACAGTGATTGCCCAATTAAAGCTTCCTGATGATTTGATTGCTATTAATTTAATGTTAGACTAAATCTGCCTGGTTATGAGTGAAGGCCTTCCTCTTGTAAATCAGGACCTCACCAACTGCAGCAGGGCTCCCTGTGGGAACACAACGTGCTCACATGGACTGCACTGCAGCCTTGAGACTTGTCAATGCTCTGAAATGCCACACTAAGCAAGGGAGAAGGGAGGAGAAATCAATTTTTTTGAATGTGTGGCACCAATTAATGGGATTAATAGCACTACCAGGCACTGAGGCAGCACAAAGAAAGAAGAGGAAGCAGAAGGACCATAATGAGCTCAGGGCCTTGCTGTGAAAACTCCTAAACCATCTAAGAGCCAGAGGGGTTTGCAGTCCCTGTGCAGATAAACAAGACACACAAAGGAATGGGAAACACAAGCACAGAAAAATATGTGATAATGCAGCAGGACAGCAGTAGCAGAAGTAGGAACAGCAGCCAGATAACTGGACACCATTTCAGTACCCCAACGACTGTATATTTTATTTCCTCTTCTGACTTCTTAAGTATTTCTTCAGTCTTTCTTCAGTGTTTAAGTAAATGTTAAGTGGATCTTCATTTGGGCCAACTTCATTCTTCTAAACTTTTTTTCTACTATCATAGGGAAACACAGAATAAAATAGTCTCTCACTTTCTTATTTACCTTTTTCCCCCCTGGTTTTTCTTTCAGGTATTCCTGCTTCACAAGAAACTAAAAAAAAAACCCTAGATTAAATCTGTTGCTCTAGCAATTTAGTTTTCTCTTTGTACATTCCTTCTTTGCTCCACATTGGTAAATCTTCATTCAACCTTTGTCTCCAAATAGCTTCACTATCTTACACTGTATCAGGCTACAGGCATTATTATCTACTGACATTATTCTGAACCAGGCCACACTTAGGAGGAGCTCTGAAACACCTTTTTTTTTTTTTTTCCTGGGGGCTGTACATGATGCAAAAGGATGTGTCTTAAAAGGATACTCAGTGAATGAGTTGCAGCCTGCCAACTTTCCAAGGTTAGTCCTGTGCAGAGTTCGTCCTCAGTGTGATTATGAGTGGTGTTTCATGATAGCACACCCAGAGGAATTTCTGCATCTGCAAACCTTGATTTTGTCAGCTTGTGTTTCCCTGGACATCTCTGATTTGTCCTGATTAGGCAGGATGGACAAGATTCTTCAGAATGCTTAGGAAGATAAATACTCGGGTCACATTGGGCGTACTGAGCGTGTCATACCCAACTGGCCTGGACATGTGCAGTTAATACAGTGTGTCTGAACAGGAACATACAGCACCTACTGCATTTATGCAGGATCTTTGACCAGAGCACATGGTATTCTCATATATGTTCCAATGCTTCAGAGTGTTTGCATGCATTTGCATAGTGCGTGCACATGCACACACACATTTCAGTCTGAGAAATCTCAGTAAACTCAGGCACAGAAATCCAGTAATCTTATCCTCTCTCTTTTCTTCTCCTTCAAATGAAACTATAGCCTTACTCACACCTGTGCCTCCTATTCCATCTCTACAAAGCTATCACAGAATCTGCCTCATAAAATTTTTTTCTTCTTAAGTGCCCTATCCATAATTGCTTCCACAGGTTGTCTTATAAGGTCATCTACAGTTGGAACTACCCTTCCTTTTGAGTTCTATGAACCATCTCCCAGGTCTCCAGAAGAGACAGCTTCCACTTATTTAGGTTTCTAGGATGAATTCTGCTATCAACAATAGAGCAGCGCTTCTGCATTAGTGCACCAAAAGAAACACAGAATTTAAATTACCATTCAGAATTCCTTTCTTTGAGATAGATACCTGACCAGAGGAATCCTTCACAATCATCAGTTTACCTCTCCACTCATACAAATGTCAGCAGAGATGCAATGCCTGTTGGATTGGAACATAACACAACCTTGATGGATGAAGTCCGTGGCACAGCAGCCAGCGTTAATAGTAGTGCTAAGGACACCTTTAACTCCCTGGTAAATCTATACCTAAGCAGTATTGTCAAGATCAAGTACTAGAAGTGTGAGTCGCAAAACGTGCACATTTCTTGTATTTGGCCCGCGTTTCTCACCCATCAGTCATGCTCTCAAGCACGAGCACCTTTCTTTAAAAAATAAAGTACAGATCCCAGGTAACCATTTGACTGTAGGGACTGAGATTATAATAATAATTAAAAAAAAAATAATGCATTGGCAATGTAAATGTATCATTAATCTTTGTCACCCCATCCCCTTTCATTTCCTATTCATTATCCATTCTCACTTTCATGCTCAGTGTATTCATATGGTCTATTTCCTCCTAATTCATTAAGCCAACCTCCGTAATTGTTCAGTTCCCTCTTCTGCTCCTTCACAGAAGGGACTGGGCTGGGCTCCATGACATTCTCCTGACCTATGGGGAACTGCATCTTTAAAAGCCAAGATCATATGAAGCTAGCTTAAGCACACAAGCTCCTCGTACACAGGGCTAAGCAGTTATTTAGAACTCATGGAGTGATTTGGAGATCACTGATGCCCACCTAGCAGCTTGCTACTGGAGAAAAAGGCAGCTGTGCTCCTCTCCTTCCCCTCACCCTCTGGCCACCTACATTTTCTCTCCTGAGCCAATGCAGTGCTTCAGACCGCATGGTGACCCACTGAGCTAAACTAACTGAACACTTTTCAATTTTTTGCAGACTTCCTTTTCTTCTATTTTATCTTTGCAAACTGGTTAACTGTAGCATGAAACAACCGCCAGTTCTGGAACAAGAACAGCAGGAATGGGCAGTGAGCAACGAAGATGAACAGGACCTGCAGCAACTGGCTATTAGATCAGCCTCACAGCCTGCGGTTCCAAGTACTAAACCACCAGAGAGTCTGGAGTAAAACAAGCTATGATTCAATTAAAAAGGCTCCGACACAGCTGAAAGATCCAGACTCTCATGATTCCTGCCCCAGAAAACAGCTCCTCCAGAAGCCAACAAAAGAGCTTGATAAGCATATTGTTCCAGCCACTATAGAGAAATCTGGTGCATGAATAGAGTTATTTTACTCATTGAATATTGCGAGGAGCTGGCAAAATGAGGAGAGAGAAAGAATGCTTCGTGTAAATACACAAGGAGGTAACAATTTCCACTCTCCATATGGACAGAAATTTTATAAGAGGTGGCTAATGTAAAATAGCCTTCTATTTATCATGGGTAAGCAAGTTTGCATGCATCTTCATTTTCTAAGGGCATTTCCCATAATTGTAACACATTTCCTCATGGTACTTTCTGAGGTGTTTCACTGGAAACTCTATGTTTGATGCAAAGATGACTCTAGAATTCTATGTGAATAGGGAAAGAAAACTGTCCAAAACAACAGAGGAGCAACACCAGAGGGGCATCGTAACTTTAGCCTAATGACTCTGCCTGAACACTTTTAGATGGAACTAAAAATAGGTATTCAGTGAAACTGAGTAGCCAAAGGAGAAATTAACACAGCATGGCATATGGTACCTGACATAAAAGTTAAAGCCATCAAAAATATGTCTGTTGCAAGCTTTCTAAAAGGATATTAGCCTCTATACTGAAAGCAGATATGGATGTCGGGTTGTCTTGGCAAAGGCATAGGTGCGCATTTCAAGTGACCATGCTCTTTTCCTACATCCTAGAATTAAACTCATGAATTTTTGTTCATCCTATCAAATGAGTGCTGCTTTTCATCACGTTAAGTAATATCTGAAACAGCACACTACCTTAGTCAGGAGCCAACAATTCCATTTGAAAATCATTTTGCTTTCAGCTGGGTTTTAACTGTTTCTCATGGTTTCAAGTAGGGAATCGTCTTTTCTTAACACAGAAGATATCCCTTTCCAATACTTCACAGCTAGGAGAATAAGAAAGTGTGCATCTCTGCAAGGGGCATAATACAGAATACAGTCAATAACCCCTCATTTTTAACTGGATATTACAAACAATAAAGGGTTTGGGTAGTCTTTGTTCCAGAAGTCGGCGAACATAAAAATGCCTGAAGCCACCTCTCAAGTCCAGAGGCAACAAAGTATCTTCGCTACTCCTCAGTCATACAAAAGCACATACGCTTCCCCCCCCCCCACCCCAAAAATATCACCAGACCAAAAAAAATTAAGAAAATATCACTAGACAAAAAGAATTCAAACGAAAATGAGAAACTACCATTCCCCACCTCTTCATTTACATAAACAAGACAGAAAATGGAAAGTACCAAGTGGGAAGAAAAGACATTGAAAAAAGGGAAAGACTATTGATCAGATCTTCAAAATTAGAGGCAAACTGTAAAACATGTTAAAATGTTCTTAAATACCATGTTTCTAACCCAACTTTTTAATGCTTCCATTTACAAAACAATGCTTTTATAAGAAGCGAGCACTAATAAAAAAAGACAGATTTAGAAAGACACCTGTTGTCAATGCCAAGATAAATAAGCTAACTAAGAAACCCACTTGCTCCAGAACAGTAAAGCAGCACATCACAGGTGGCAGAAATGCTGGTTAAGGTACCAGCTGCCCCCTTCCCTCTCAGAAGTTCCAAAACAACCAGAAGGCTGAGACTGTGCTGACTCTGGGGTACAGATAGCATCTAGCCCACCTGGAAAAGCTTAGATCAGTAACAGCAAAAAATACATTAGAAAAAGAAATAAAGACTGAGTTAAAGCCGTTAACATTTTTTATTTAATATTTGACATTTACATTTGTTCCTTTGTACCAAAAGGCTGGATTAATCAAAAGAAACAAAACAGTTGAAGAGCTTACTTCAGGTTTAATTAACACCATGCATTAAATATCATGCAAAACTTGGAAGAGACTTCATAATGTAATAAACACAAAGAAAAAAGAGCAGTAGTAACGGGCTTATTTTGATCCAGACTGATTCATTAGTACAGAGGTTGCCAGACAAAAATTCAAAATCATCATTGTCCCAGTGCATGTCCTAGAGCAAAGACATTAGACTCATGGTATATTATTTTATTTTATACAGGAACATCTGCTAGATCTAGACCTTAGCATTGAACAGCCAGGCTCTGCTGGTACATGATGGTGAGAGCAACTCAACTGAGAACTACCTCTCATTTTCCCAGCTATAACAACCTAGATATGCCTTCTGCTCCCCCTCTTAAAAAACAAAGTAATTGTAATTTTGAGAGTTTAAAACCATTAAAAGTTAATGTAACAAAAGGAACTTATGATTCTTTCGTTTTATCATTCCGTATTTTAGATACAATTCTTCAAATTTAATTATTACTATTAGACAAGGAATGTAACTTTGATTTTTATTTCTTTGTGTGTCTTGTGCCCAGAGGGATTTTTTTTTTTTAAAAAAGCAATTTAGGAAGCCCACATTTTCCTTTCAGGAAAGTAATGTTTTTGCCACTGTAGAAACAAGGTTTATCATCTATGTTTGTGACCACATAAATGCATACCTGTATCTGTGATCTCTTTCACTGTCTCTTCCCAATATTTTTTTTTAAATCTTTGACTACTTTCAGACAAATTCCCAGAGGAGTAGACATCACAAAAATGCAATTTCCTTCAAATGTTGAGAGATTAACTAGTCAGGTAGTGAGACCAAAACATGTGATTTTCCTCATTCAGGAACAATGCCTTTTTCTTAAACCCAGATTCCACAGGAGAGAATAATTATGAATGCCTCATCCACAGGGAAATTTCTGACAACTTTTGCATGTTGCTGGTCACCACAAAACCCAAGCAAAAAGCATAAAGCCATTGCTCATGGAACTGTTTGTTAATGGAAAAGGGTCTGTCTACAGTTTTAATTAGGGTCTTTCACTTGTTTTCCCTTAAAGACAACTTTACCAAGGCAACTATCAGAATGCACAGTGAATTCTCCAAAAAGCCAAGGACATCTCTGAACCATTTTTTTTCCATTTGACTTTCATTCCCCTTAAGTAGGTCTTTTACTTCAGTGTACATCGAGGCTACCACAAAGTCCTACTGTAGCAGGCAACAAAAAAAATTAGAACTTGTATATGATGCCCTACCCCCCACTGTGTGACACTGCAGCATTTCTGGATCGCTGCTGGTTTCCAGGCATCCTTTGAAAAACAGCTAATATTGGCTCCTCTGAAAAAGGGACTGCCAGGCTGAAACAATGTCACTGGGTAATCACTTAGTACCTAAAATGATGCTCCTGATGTCTAAGTACTGAAAAACTTAGTCTCTCAAAGGCTCCATCTAGCTGCCTGAAATGAAATGCTTCTCTTCATAAATTCACATAATCCTGAATACAGACCCTTTCATGCTAGCCACAGAATATAACCAATTAAGCATAATGCCAAAATAAAATAAAAGATTATTTGAGCATGCTCAAAAGAAAACAATTCTTTGAGAGCATCCCTATCATTCACATTGCAGCCATTGCACCTAAAACCATAATTTGATACTGCGAGCAATCTTAAGCTGGTAAATGAGACACTCAGGTTGACTGTGTCTACATTTGTGTATTTAAGAACTGAGGGCAAACATTGCTTTGGAAGACAGTCCAAACTCCAAAATTCGTTCCCGAACTATCACTATTTCAGTCACAAGGTGCACTACAACCAATGAGGTCCATTAAGATGTGTTAAGGTTTAAGTCAGAAGCATAGCTATTTTCTTTATATAAAATTATGGAAGCCAGTGCGTAACATACACCAATAATCTCCTTTAGGAAAAAGCCCACCGTAAATTAAAAAAAAAAGTTTCCTGTTATATTTGCTTCAGGAATTTTGTCTGCTAAAAGAAAACAAGGCAAGTGTAGTAATATGAACACAGCCTTTATGTTGTTCAAAATAGAAATTATAGTTTTAAACGCACATTACTTCAAGAAAAATTCTTAGGCAACCAGAGGTTTGGTATGTTTATTTTGAGAAGAGTTATTTTGGCTTTTTATAACTCAAAGAAATTACAGTCTTCTGGTTTGCATAACAACAATGTACCTGCCGGATGCTTTTTAGCTGCAGGTCTATAAATAAGAAAATTCCAAAACACTAAATTTGTCTCGGAGCTCTTGAAGATTTATTGCAATCTGTTCTTAAGAGTGCTGATCCAGCTTTCAAATTCACAGAAACTGTCAGGTTGCCCAAATGAGAACACAACTGGATGCTAAAGGGATACAGTCATACAGAAGTCTAGATGTATGGATACTCACAGGCAGCAGGATTATTCATTGAGATTATTAGCACACAAAAAGAATTTGTTGGATTGGATGCTTGAAACGCAAAGTGGGTCAATACTTCACTCAGACAGAAATGAGTGGGTGCTGATTCTGAATACTCTGTCCCAGCCAATTTTAGGCACACACCTCCTGTTCACATTTTAGAAAGATGGAAAAAAACAACAGTGAAGCTTCATTGCAGGAATAATTCATATTTAGAACTCTTGTTACATTCCAAGTTAAACGTAAAAAAAAAAGTCTAAAAAAAAATCAGGTAGTGCTATGTTATGTTACCACAAAAATCCCAGAACAGAGGCGTTTCTAAAGGGCATTCCTCAAATCTAAACTAGATGTCTAACCACAGTATTCTCAGATGCCAATAATATTTTACAGAAAGATGTTGAAGCTTTCAAAAGCAAAAGCAAGAAAAAAATAATCAAAAACAAAACAACAACAACAAAAAAACCCGCAACACACAAAACCTTCACAGAACAGGTTAAGCCAGCTCATGAAACCTAACAGAATTTAAGGGGTTAACGTAAGACTTTACAGTCAGCACTAACAATACCTGCATGGCCTGGGGCATTTAGAGGCTGACATACAAGTTCAAAGGAATTTTACCTGCAAAAATCTTAGGCACCTGTAAGATGAAATAGCAGAGAAAGGAAACCCATGATTTGAGGACCTACATTCAACAGGGGGAAATGAGGCTGAAGGATCGAAGTTGTTTTGCAATCTGTCTTAAATCGCAAAATTGACAGCCTCAGATGTACGCACTAATTCCCACCCACCTTCCTTCCCACCTCTAAGCCATAAATAAGAATTTAACTAGTAAAAATGTTTGGAATAAAGTGAATCTCTGTGTTACCATTCATAGCTGAGTGGATAGGACTTCTTACTATCCGTTAACAGGTACTGGTACTTAGTAGAAGACTGATGCCTGCTGAGTCAGCCTAAGCTCAATAATTCTTTCTCCAGAAGGTTACTCCTACCTTTCTTTACAGAGATGGAAACAACTTTTTAACCAAGGGAGGACATACAGTCTTCCTGCATCTCACACTCTGCATTTACTTCACTTTTACACAAATTAGAAAGATAATTCAAGTGTCAAACCATACAAAACTTCAGCAAACAAATAAAACTGAACTCATCTGCATATGCAGTATGCATTGAAGGTAAAAAAAAAAAAAAATATAGATGAAGTCCAAAAGAACAGATGTTCTTAAGTAGATGCTGTTGGTTAATGAAGTACAAAAAGCCCTAACCATGGTAACTGAAGGCCACAAATACAGGACAGAACGGAGAAAAGAGACACTACCAGGATAAATGCAAGCAACTGGAACAGAACGACCAACTAGCAACTAACAGCATCTACTGCTCTTGACTGTAATGCAGGGGAATTGTACTTCATCAGGAAACCGCTGAGTGTTCCAGCCATCAGCTAACCGTGCCTGCATAATTGTCTAAGATCTATGGTGTAAAGTCCTCCTGATCACTGATTATTCATTATGCAAGTATGCAATAGGATCTGTTTATGCATCACCATTCCTGCCTTCATCTCAGAAAGCCTGCATGTCCTCTCTCCAGTTTCTTCTTTCCTGTGACTGCCCTCAATTACGCAACATTATTTTATGTACTCCCTAAAATGTTGGCTTGAAGCATATATTGAGCAATTATAGTCACAACCTGCTCAGCAAATAACACTGCAGAAAATCGAATCCAAGTCCACTCTGTTCTGACTTGATATTAGAAAATTAGTACTCACTGCAAAAAAAAAGATGGCTGTCATCCATGACAAGTGGTGATTAATTAGCATCAAAACCAGAAGTGGTGTAAGAAAATGCTAGCTGTTCCTGAATGAAAGACGAAGCACAAGGCTCTCTTCTCAATGTGTCAGAACTTTTAGAGACACAAAAAACTGATGTGTTAGTGAATATATCTGACTGTAGCCACATGGTATTCTTGATACACCACAATGCATATGTAATAGGAATACTAGTATAGAGCATAAACTTAACCCTATGCATAGTCTTAGATCAATTCCCATCAACTTCAATTATGTCTTCCCCTTACTAAGGACTGTAAGATCAAGCACAGGTTGTAGACCTTCAAAAAACTGTTGAGAACAAAAAATACATCACCAAAATGAAATATGTAAGTAGATTTTAAATGGCTAATCAGGAAAGGGAGGAAATAAGAATTACGATCCTGTTCCTCCCAGTGTTATAGATTAAAATAACTTTAAACAATTATATGAATGCTACAGCCCTATATCTTAAATCCACTCCCCATCAGTCAAGTCTAAGTGGATTTCACACAACAATCTCTCCCTGGTATACAGGAGTGCCCTAACAACCTGTAGAAGCCTGCAACGCTATGCGAAGAGCCTTCTTTCTGCCAGGAAGAAATTCATACATTGTAGAGATTACCGAAATATTTAGTGATATATGAAACACTGTAACAAATATAGCTTCTTAATTTTTTCCTCCACTATTGATAACTACAGTATCCTACTGTTTAAACAGTAGAGATGAGCATCTTACACTACGGAGAAAGTAGGTTAAAACATAGTGACTCAGAACAGTAATGTCAAGTAGTTTGTTTGAATTTTAATGTGTAAAACAATGGGTTAAGAATATTTGGAAGAAAATGACAGCTGTCAAGGGCCTAACTACTCAACAGCCCCAAGGCACTTAATTCCCATTGAAACATACAGAAGTCAGTTACATGTATAGCCCTAGCAACTGTGTGGATTGAAGAGTGCTTTATTCAGAAATTGAACCGCACAAATGTTTCTGTTTCTATGAATTCTAAACTAGAAAAATCACCTGCTGTTCCCTAGTACCCAGTTACCATTCCATCAAATGGGGTTTTATTTATTGCAAAATGAATATATCTAACACCTCCAACACTGAACCAATATAATCTGCCTCGGCCCATGCAAAATATAAAAACTGACCCTTAGTGCACAGTTTTCTAACAATATTTGAACCTTTCTTATGAGGGTTGGCAAATGCTATTGAACACATACACTACACCAGAAAAAAAAAAAAAAAAAAAAAGAGATTTCGTAAGTAGTAAGCTTGATTGAGAACAAGTTGAATACTGAAAAAGGGAGACTTGTGTCTTGGGATAATACTGCCAGAGTATAATATATGTGCATTTAGATGTAAAAACTGTGTGAGAAACAGGATGGTAATGACCACGATTGCTCTAGTACCCTTTTAAATTCTAAGTATTCGTAGCTTATACACAGAAATAGTAAAATATGCACATCTGTGCATCTACAAATCCAAGCAAGTGCGTCTTCGTAAGACCAAGAAAAATCTACAGCAGAAACAGGGTTCCCAAGTGTATAACTGCAGATAAAAATTTCAGAAAACACCATCGACACGGACTTTTCGCAGGGCAGATTTCCTCCCGAGTGCCATGTCCAGAGGGCGGGTTTCCCGGTGGGGAGGCATCCATCCACCTCACCCTCCTCGCCAGCCGCTCACGGAGGGACAGCGCCCCGGCTCTGGCCCGCGGGCCGTGCGGCGCCCACCCTCCCCTCCCCGGGGGTCGCTGCTCAGCGCTGCCGCCCTGGAGACAGGGATGGGGGCCTTGGGAGCGCCGCCATCCCCTCACAGCGCACCCAAGGTGAGCCGGTATGCGGCTCCCCGCGGCCAGACGGCCGGGGCCGGGTCGTCGTCCCACCACCGAGGCGAGGCGGGCAGCTCCGCGGGGCCGCTTCCAGGGACTGGGGCCGCGGGTGGGAGAGCGAAGGGGCACCTGTTTCACGCGGGCGCGCGTGGAGCAGAGGGCGGCGCGTCCGTGGCGGGGCGAAAAAGCGGGGCACATCCGCGGGATGGCCGGGAAGGAAGGGCTGCGCGGAGCTCCGACACTCGGAGGGGCGTGGAGGAAGGGGGACACGAGGGCACAAGCGTGCTGCGGGGCGGCAGGGCCGGGGCTGCCGGCGCTGCCCTCTCCTTCCCCGGCCGGGCAGACGCCGAAGCGGCGCCTCAAACTCGCCCTCGCCCCTGCGCTCACCTGTGCTGCGCGGCGAGCCGCGGCCATCGTGGGGCCACCCCCCAGTCCCCACCGCGGAGGAGCCGACCGGCAAGAGCGCACCTTACCTCGAAGAGGGGACCGATCTTGTTCTTCTCCAGGTAGGCTTGGATCCTGGTCTGCTGGTGAGACGCCATGAAGAGCTCCGGAGGCGGGGGCTGGAGCTCCTCTTCCCCCGGCGGCGGCTGCGGTCCCTCCGGCTGCTGGCGGCTCACTCCCCGCCGCCCAAGGGCTGCTACCAGCGGGAGCGGAGGGGAAGGTGCTGCGAAGGGGCGGCAGCCCGAAGTCCCCGGGACGGAGCTAACTCAGGTAACAGTGGGGGGGTGTTGCCGGGTGCCAATCGCCCGCTTAACTGGGCGCGGGGCGGCGGCGGGCTGTCTCCCCTCAGGGAGCAGCGGGCGGGCGCTGCCTGGAGCGGAGCATGGTGCAGGTAGAAGAAGAGCTGCAACGGCGGCCCCAGAGCCTGCTCCGCACTGTGTGTGTCTGTCTGTGTGTGTGTCTGTCTGTGTGCGCCAGGCAGCGCCTTGGTTACGGGAACAGCCGCGGCTCGAGCTGCCGCCCTCACCACAGCGCCGCTCCCGAAGCCAGCGGCCGGGGGCTCCTGTCAGCGCCGCGGCCGTTGGTGCCCGTTAACGCCCGGGCTCCGGCGCACAAAAGGCGGGAGTCAGGGGAGGAGGAGGAGGAGAGCGGGCGGGAGGCGGGGGCTGCTCCATCGCCTTCTCTCCGCCGCCGCTCCCGTGCCCCTCCCCGGGACGGGCTTCTCCCCCAGCTGAGCCGAGTTCCCGCTCTCCGGGGGCGCCGCCTGCGTGCCGGCGTTGTGCCGGGAACCCCACCCGGCTCCGCTCCCTATCCCCGCCCTGGGCCGGGAGACACCCGCGGGGCCGCCCGGCGTGAGGGGCCTGACCGGCACTGGCGAACTTCACCTGATGGAGGCTCGCGGGGGAGTGAAAGGAGTCTCTCGGAGAGCAGGGAATGGGGGTGTAGGGACTACACAGCGCTTTTCCTTGATTTTTTTTTTTTTTTTTTTAAGCATTACTTACAAATCTTAAAATGCCAGCTTCCTTATGGTACTGATGAAATTCCTAATTAGCGACACCGAGCATCTTAACACAATAATTCAGTTAGCTGTGTAGGTGCGCCCTGGCCTTGGGTTGTGTTGAGTTCCCTCAAGCAGCCAAGGGCTCTCGTCCAAAACCCGGTGGACTAAATGAGAAATTTCCAGCTGGCTTCAGGGAGCAGTGAGTTAACAGCTACATCAAAGAAGCAGTATTTATTCTTTCTCCACTTCAGGTAATTAGTTCCCCACCTTTTCTGGAAGCAGGGTCATAACCAGCTTCTCTCTCTCTCTCTCTCTCTCTCTCTCTCTCTCTCTCTCTCTCTCTCTCTCTCTCTCAGAACAAATAAAAGCATGCTTGTTGGGATTTGACTCTTCTGCAGTAACTGATTCTGCTGTAGCTGTTAAAAAAAAAAAAAAAAAAAAAAAACAAACCCGAAAACAAACAAACCCACAAAACAGTAAAAAACACATACCCTGTTTCTTCATAAGGATTTTTTAAAAGCCCAAACAGCTTTGAAGAATACTCAGGTATTGGGAACATTCAGCACATCTGCTGAATCAGGCTGGCTGCTCCCAAACAAGCAGTGTTCTGCAAAAGCAACAGTATAAGCCTCTCCTGATTCAGAAACCATTAGAAGAAAAGGATGAATTTTTGTCAGGAGTCAAAAGATCGTGAGTTCTGCTCCCACAGCCATTGACTGTTGTTTGACTTCAAAGCTCTCCTTGCTGACCTCAAACTTATGCCTCTATCTAGAAGGATGTCAGGTGTAAGTGTATTATAAAGAGAGTTTGCAGTGTAGCCTGTAACATAAGCAATAGCTTGTAGAATCCTTGAACAGTTTTGCTGGAACATGCTCAGTTTTGCTGTCTCGGTGAGGCAGAGTGTTTATTTTCCATAGTAGCCACTAAAAAATAGCCTTTTTTATTTGGATTTTTAGTGTGTTGGTAGTCTTCTAAAATTCATATCAGCTCAGAGTTTTAGCATCGTATCTCATCTCCAGCAAAGTACAGCTGCTTTGCCTGGTGCCACTTAAATAATATGGTGCTAAGCTAGTTTAATCAGCCTAATGAGGATCATACAATCATAAGGGTAATTGCCAATGATGCAGGTTTTCTATAATGGCTCTAATGATTCCCATCAGATGAGGATGTTTGTAGAATTTCATAAATCTCACCAGAACCCAGACTGCTCCAATAGATAAAAGTCTCCCACTTTGTAAAATGTTGCCTCCCGTGATCCAGAAATGAGAACATATGTTTCTATAGCCATACACAGCCTGACTTTTCAAAGCAGCAGGACTTCCAGACCTGCTGGGACCTGACCGCACCAGGACCTGCAAACTGTTCACTGCTCTACGAAGACCAATAAGAGGACTGAAGAAAAGAAACAAGACTATCAGCAATACAAATAGAAAAGAGAACTTATTAAAGGAGGTTTTAAAGATAGAATAACTGTCTATGCATATTCTGCAATTAGCTAAATCTTAAGTTCTCAGTGTTAAAAACTCAGGGTTTTGGTTGTGAGGGGTTTTTTTCTTCTTTTTTTTATATTTCTGGTTGAGGTTGGAGGGGACCGGTCCAACCCCCCTGCCACAGCAGGGTCACCTGGAGCTGGTTGCCCAGCACTATTTCCAGATGGCTTTTTAGTATCTCCAATGATGCTGGATCTTTCTGGTATCTGTTGTCATTTTTGCTTCCTATTTCCCTAGACCTTCTTTTTCCCTCTCTTAATTCTCACCCAGACATATAATCTGGACTTTCCAGGTGGCTTGGGAGACACACTAGCTATCCTACTGCGGCTGGGAAAGCTTCCAAGGCCAAACGCAGAATTAGCTTTCTGAACAGACACATCTCGTAATCCCACAGCTCCCATAACACTTAACTGACAGGTTATCCTTTGTTATGGATTAGGCAATTCAAGGAGACATGAACACAGATAGTTCCTTACCAAGAGTTTCGTGTTCCTGTTTCCTAGTTGAAAGTCTCCAGCAGCTCCCTGACAGGAAGCTCTCTGGGTGCTGAAGTATGGGAGTGCAGGTGTCTCCTGCAGAGATCATAGGCTCAGTGACATGATAGATTAGGAAAAGGAACTTCCCTGTTAGCAATTTTTCCTCTTTTTTTTTCCAAGAAAGCACAAAAACTGTTTGCTAGATTTAAGACAAGCCACACTAAGATAGCTATCAATAAATACCTGTGATTTGCAAATAAGCCCAGAGAGATGAGCATGTCCCTTCTGTCATGACATTCTGTCATGTCACTTGTTAGTGGAAAAACTTTTTTTGAAATTTAGTTAAGGTTTTCAAGTTAGTTTTTAAAGTCAGTATTAATACAGGTCTTTTAAAATGAACTTCCATTTTAATACCAAAGCATCACAGATTTAATAAAAATCTCTTGGATTAAAATTACTGATTGGGACATGCATAAATTTATATTACTCTTAGCAATCTTTTTGTATGAGCAGCTGAACACTAAATTACTTTACAACCCAAGTAATAAAATATAGTCTCTGAATTGTGCTTGTTGTGGTCTTTGTTTCATTTTGTAGATATTTTTCTTTAAAGAACAGTAGTGTACAGCATGCACATCTACATAACACTCAGGACTGAACTGCAAGAACAGAAATGACTACAAGAATTTGCATACAGCCATCAAAAAATGAAAGGTGTCCCAATTTCAAATTATATACATAACACACAGTAAAAACCATAAGATTCCAAGAAAAAAAAAACAAAACCCAAGAGAGGGACAAAAGAACAGAGCGAAGATGCTTGTGACCACACTCTATTCAGTTCTTACCCGGTGTCCACACCTGTGATATCTGAGCTCTGTTGTTCTTACCGTCATATGTTGGTGGTTTTCTCATCCTTAGCTCTTCTCACCAAGAGAAGAAGAATGTACATGTTTTGGTAGGTTGTTTCTGGTTTGACTTACTTAGCTCAAGGACTTCACTAGAGTGGGGGCCCATTAAGTAATTCCATGGTATTCTACATCATTTCAGGCCTGTCATCCATTTTTCAGGAATAAGATTGCTGCAGTTGCAACGCTGAGCACCGAATTTTCAAAGTTATGGGCACTTGCAGTACTCATTCATCATCGGTGGAGTTAAGTTACCCAGGCTTTACATGCAAAGAAGGTGTTTTTCAGGAGTCAGAGCTGCCACTGCCTAGCAGAAAAGGAAACTGATGACTTGGCTGTCTGTAAAGGCACTCTGTGGGTCACAAATACCCGGTGCCAAGTCAACAATTTTGTCCCTGCTGGCTAAAATTTGATCCATATGCTCTGTAGGAAGTTTATTTTTTGAGATGGCATCTGGAGTACAAAAGAGACATTAAGATCTGAGAGAAATCTATAGTGGCAATATAAGAATTTATTACAGACCTTTACATGGCATTTTAGCTCCCATTAAGTGCTTTATATTTCAGCTATCAAAAATCATCACAAATTCCTTAATGAACCTTTCAAAAAACAATTAGAAAAAAAAGAACAACTAGCAGGCACATTAAAAGAGGTAGTATTCTTCAAAACCTGGTGATATTTTCTTTACAAAGCTTTCGGTTTTGTCAATGTTTCCTTTAATGTAATAACTTTATAACAAAGAATTCTTCTTCCATTACTGCGGTCTGCTTCTATTGAGTTTGATATTCTATCCAAAGTCATTATCTACTTCATGAAGAAGTAAGAGAGCCATTAGTCAACAGCTGACTAAATGTAGTTTTTAAAATATGCTTGTATTTTAAAAACAAAAATGCAACCGAAGTTACCTTCAGGAAAATAAAATCCTGGAGTTCCTGCACTTCATGCATGAGGCATTATTTTTTATTGCTAAAGCATAGCCTTGGAACTTTACAAACCCCTGTTGTAAAATTTTTTTAAAACAGCACACGCGCGCACACACACACACTGGCTGAATACTGCAGTGCTTCAAGCTGTTTAAAATAATGGAGGTCTAGCAGTTCCTGACCTAGAAAGCTGCCATCTAGCTTTTTATTTAGTATTCCCTTAAAAATGGATCTGCTCAGATAGCATGTTGTCAAAAGAAATTGAAGCATCTTAGTACATTGTGCTGAAATACCCAATTTACCTTTTATCCCATATCAAGTTAGTGGACCGAACTGGGAATCACATTGCTGGAGGGCTCATGCTAGTGATTTGGTATACTTAATTTTGTTTGGTGTTTTTTTTGTTTTTTTTTTTAACTTACTCAGTAATGCATAATATCCCGACAAGCACTAGCTTGGGTTTAGACAACCTTGAATATCCTTTCTATGGTTTTCTGTTCGCACCAAGATAAGAGCCATGCAAGTACAAAATCAGGGCTAGACTCAAACTTGTAAAGAGGAAGGATTCCTTTGCAGCATCATTCTCCCAGAGAACTCAACCTAAGTTTTGGATATTTTACCCTTTTTACATTGTGATCTTGGCCACAAACACTAAGCGTCTGTGGTAAAACATTTCCTATTCCCTGCAGGGCAGGAGCTCTTGGGAACTTAAAAGCTTGCATTATTCTCAGGCTCTCAATAAGGACAAGAACAAATCACAAGAAAATCCAAGATTCATAAGCCCACTCTGTGCTTAAGGAGGATGACTGACTATCTCTTTGACTCCTCTTATTCTCAGATGTATTGTGTAATTTGTTTTCATTTATCATGTTCACTTTCCTGCTTCAGATAGTTTGTTCAGGAATGTTCTTCTCTCATTCTATTCAGAGAAAAGTCCATCTAAACTTGAAAAATTTAGCTAATATCATATTAGCAACCCAACCATTAATAGAAATCACTACTCTGTCAAGACTTTAATGCAGCTTGTACCCATTTTTAGCACTTTTATAGTTGTTTTCTTTCTGTTTGGCTACACATCAACATAATACACAAAGGAAAAGTAGCGGTACTTATGAGCACACTGATAATAGAACAGGACCTGAATGTATAAAATACATTTCAAGGACAAATTTGCTCTGAGATTTCACAGTTTAAGAGCAGTACAAAAGCCTACAGACAGGCATCATTAGGAAGCCATCTAATACTACAATGCAGAGCATTGCTCAGCAGAGCTCTTAGTACCCACCTAAAGATGGATAGGCCAGATTTGTATTCAGCTACACTAATACCCAGGGACTCAAAGAATTAAATAAAAGACCAACAACACCAACTGACAGTTAGATTCTTCTTCCTTTCTCAGGGATACAAATATTAATTTAATTATTTGGCAGTAGCTAAAGGCATAAAAGTACAAGCCTTCAAAAACTGTTGCTCTCCCCTCCCTCTGTAGCACTGCCAGACCACAGAGCATTTGTCTACGTGCTGGTGGCGTTCTGGTAGCGTGGGTGGCAGCGGGAACTGAACCAAGACCTTCTGGCATGTACTGCTGTCCTATGAGTCTGGTCTAGTTCTTCTAGCCCGTGACTAATAACTCTCATACTATGCAGACCAGCCACTAGAGGGGAATAAAGAGTCACACTCGACTAAGATGGGTTACTGCGTTGTAAACAGCTTTGCAGGAAGATCTCAAACATGGCCATGAGCAGATGCTGGACCTGACTCAGCTGGCAGCTCTGGTTCATGCCATTGTCCGATTACGTTTGTGCGTGCGTATTGCATTCAGACAGCAAGGTTTACTTAAGGGTCTATAAACCTGGGTTATGTTTGTATACTCACTGCATAATTATTATAAATGTTTGTACTGCTAACTGTAACCTAATGACTCGCAGTGGCAAAGTCATGCAGGCTTCAAACCCCCAAGCATTTCAGCATGGATTTTAGCTAAAAACATACATGTAAGTTAGGTTGTCAGGTGCTTAAAGGTAAACATATTTAAAGTGTATTCCTAGATGATGACATTTTCGAGGAGGGGTGGAGGGGGTGGGGGGTGTCCAGCAGAGGAGATCAGTCACAGCTAACTCACAGCTCAGCCTTAGCTGCCCATAAGACACTCCTCTGGGATGCTGTTGAAAGCAGGTAATGTTACTAAAGTTGCTAAAGAGTGAAACGGTACAGAAGCCAATCTAGATAGGGGAAGTTAGGACAACTGGTTTTCAGACCCTCAAGTTCTCTTTTGTGTATACAACTTGGACTCCTCTGATCTTAACAGCACAAGTTAACACTAGTCAAGGATTCTCCTTACTCATCAGGAATCCCCAAAATGCACAGGAGGTTGTTTTCCAGGTTGCTTTTTATTACCAGAACATACCTAAGAACGAACAGGATTATGCTAAATGAGCATACCAGTAATGACAACTTCCAACATTTAAAAAGGAAAAAAAAAGATCTAAGCCAAAGTCATCAAGAGAGACCTTAAAATATATTTTAAACCTTTAAATTTCACGGTTTGAAGGCCTCTGGGCCCTCCTCCTCCCTTGCCCCCTCCCTTGACATAAAGCTGTGATCTGATCTCTAGTAACTCATTTTTTATAGTGAAAGCAAAGATCCTGTTGTAGCCATTTGATTGCAGGAACTAGAGGCAGAAAACTCCCCAACACTGAACATAAAAAGAGTAATGGTAAAAAATATATGAGTTGTCAACGCTGCTGTATCTTCTTTTCCACACATAATGGAGCTGGATTTGAAGACAATACCCAGGGACAAGAGCTTAAAAGTTGAAAATTTACTAACCTAAAGATTTCTGTCTTCACACAAAAATCCAGGCAAAGAGGTATGTGTTGCTTTTTAGTGAGAGCGAGGCTAGCAATGATCCCGTTTAATTTCCTGTAGTAGGAAGCTTAGCAACTATTTGGTAATAATATCTCCTTAGGTGATTACTGCTTGTACTCAGAGGGATGTGAAATTAGAGGAAGTCCTTGAAATATTAATGCCAATGCCCATTACAGTCCTTGAAGAGGAGGACAAGGACCTTGGACTGAATGTGCCATTGAATGCTTGCCCTTGGCAACATTGCAGCCATCAGACACACATCTGATTCTTTCTAAAGGGGAAAAATTCTTGGCTTGGGATCCATCCCCTTGGGTTTGTTTCTCATGGAAACTGCTGGACACAATGTTACTTCATCATGCCTGATTTGCTTAATTGGAAAGAGAGATTGATATTTCTGCGTCTATCTGCTTTCATAAAGTTTCAACTGATTTTCCTAAAGCAGCATGTGCGCAAGTCTTCGTAGGCTGCTGCCTTGATAATGAGTTGCATTTTCCACCTGATACACCAAATCTTAGCCATACAGCTGTCTTCCACTAGCAATTATGAACTCGAAACATTTAAAAGAATATGCATTACAATAAGAACATACATCAGACAATTAGCAAAAAGGTAATTGAATTTGTCTCCTGTCCCAAAACAGAGGGAAAAGCTTGGCTTCTTATTAGTAACGTGACATCCCTAATAACATTTTAAAATGTATTTTTAATCTAGGATTAATTTTTGAGCACTTGATAAAGCAATTTACATTTCATAAGCCTCATTGTCCTAAACAATTTTGAAAGAAAGGATTATCTTCTGTAGCAAAATTGAAAGGCTCATTTGGAGACTAGGTTACCTATGTGCCTGAGCTTTTTTATGGAAAGATGTAGATGGTTATTTTGCTGAAAACTGTTTCATGCAAATAGAAGAATGTATTGTCTATTTTACAGAAATATTTTAGGTTTGGTCATGTTCTTATCAGAAAATTTAAATTCCAAACTCTACATAAAAATATAACATAGAGGTTGGTACCAACTTCCCCTCAAAAGAATAAAGCATGCAAATATAGGCCACTAATTATAGAGACTGTAATTCAGTGCTTATAAACAACACTGCAATTAGCTATTAATTGTATCTTTAAGTGCTCTAGGAGTCAAGATTTTAATGTTTTGGTAATCATTGGCTGTCATGCTTTAAATCTTCTTACTTGAGTGTTTACATGAATTGGAATGCAGTTCTATTCCGGCTGAATTTGTGGACTGAGTCTTGAACGCTTTATTCAGTGGGAAATAGTCATGTCAACTGCCCCATGTAGAATTATAGTGTATTTTGCATAATGCACTATAGAAATTCAGCCTAGTGGCTTTCTTTACAACAAGAACTATTTTCTAATTGTTAGGCAAGCATTAATACATGACTTCAAAGACTGTAATTTGTAGACTTCAGTACATTATCAAAGATAAGCATAAGAAATATTTTATATTTGTATGGGTTTTAAGGCTTTTTGGCAAATGCTGTAGGGGAGCCCCTGCAAGGCAGAGCCTCTGCCTCTAAATTTAGTAGGATCAGTATCAGGTCCACAGTATGGATAAAGGGTAAAAAGAACAGAAAGCCTGAAGCTCTTAAAGGAATTTTGAGAAGTTATATTTCAGAAAACAGAAATACATTGATCTGCCAGATTTGTTGGTGCAGCCTTTTTTTTTAAGTAGCAACATGCTGCACTTGAGAAAAAAAATGCATGAATGAACAGTCTGTTCAAAACAGAGAAAATGTAAGAAAGATAACAGCATTGTTGGTATCACCAACAGATTGTGAGCATGTACACAGGTTGCTATTACTGAGCTTTAGATATGCTGGTATTTGGAACATTTCAAAAGGTTTGGAGAATCAGTTTGGATAGTTATCAGAGATTAAGTTGGTAGTGACCATTTTCCTAAACAATTAATCCATAAGCCCATTCAGGAATGCAGTAACCCTCTTACTCAGATGTTTTTCTCATTTCTTTTCCCCCTGTTCACTTCCATATCATATGATTGCTATGAAGAGGTATTCAAAATACATGAGTACATTATCTATCAAAGTAGATAAGCACATTATCGACTACTTCATTGTTTATTAGTAAGGATGCTCTGCAAATTCAATATTAGTGCAGTGAAAAAAGGAACAGATGACTGGGTTTTAGTCATACAGAATCCAGATGTTCACTTACAATGCATTTTCCTACCATAAAATCAACATCTCTTTTTTTTTTTTTTCACTAAATTTTCCTCTTAGTCTGTAAAGGCCTCTTAGACAACCCACTTTCCCTTCTACGCCTTTCTTTGGCGTAGATGAAGCATTCCTGCCACTGAAAAAATTCTTTATCCCAGGATCTACCCTAACTACTCTCCTCTCAGATGCCTACATGGATTCCAAGGATAGGAATCTCAGTTTTTGTTACTTTAGGCTTTGTTTTGCCTTTATCATCTGCCTATGCTGAAACATTTGTAGTAAAGATGCTTTTGTTTCAGGTTGCAAATCTGATGTTTCTGTTCAATTATAAAGAAGGCAACCAGCTTCAGTACAACTTTGTTTCAGTAAATTCAAGAAATCGTACCTCAGGATTTAGTCCCCTGTCTCCACAAATGGTAAATTCTTGCTTCAAGAAATCACCATTTTGGTCTTCACTCAGGCTGCTTAGGACAGAAAAATAATTATAGTTATCCAACACCAGCTCTGTAGAAAGAATTATTTCATTGCAGATGTTCTCCTCCATCATCAAGTCGCATTCACTTCTGTACTGAGATTAAAGTTGCACTGATTTTCAAAATTTTTAATCCCCCTTCCACCCACTATTCTTGACAATAATTTTTCATTTATGAAATTTTTTTCATTTTTATGCACTGCTGGTGTCCTCTCTTACCTGATCCATAGTTTGCAATGATGAAAAATTTATATTCTATGTCATTTATTGGAATATTAATATTTGGAATATTTCTCCAAATCATTTATTTGCTAGCATCACAACAAAATTTTTACTTCTTTTTAGTTTAAAAATGCATACCCATTTGAGTCATTATGCATGACAGCAATGAAGCTATGTACAAATATATTTCCTTTATAGCGTTACGACTGGCTGGTCCAAATTGATGACCTGTTTTCTAGTGCATTGCATTTTAACAGAAATTCAAGTAGAATATACACCAGTACAAGTTAACAAGTTATAAGGCTTTTCATGACAAAATTAACTCTCATAAAAATAATTTTCACTTCTTATTTTAAAAGTAGGTTAGCAATAAAAAGTATTAACATTCTAGTATTTCAGTGTTTCTCATAATCTGAGTAAACTGATGTTTCAAATATGAATTCCCATTCCACTATAAACAGCACCTTAAACCAGTATATTCCAGTCAAAAGCTGTCTAGCATATGGATATCCTCTTCAAGTTTTCATTCAATAAATTTAAAAAAATACATAATATTACAAAATTATCTGGTTCAGGCTTCTCAAATATGTTGAAATCACTCCTTCCTCCCATGAGGATATTACCTAAGGAGAGCAGGAGAGAAACTGCCACCTTAGAATTATTTTTAAAACATCATAAATGTATCTTAAAGTGTTTTTAAAGCAGTTTTAAATGTTCACAGAAAGCATTGCATGGACAAAGGAAGGAAATGGCAACACTACAGGAAGACATTTTCCTTACAAGTACAGAACAGAGAGTAATTTAGTTTCAGTTCACATTCAAGAAGCTTGAAAAACAACGTATCAGAAATGCAAATGTGTACAATATGTTTAAAGACAAATATAATGCTATTGGTCTGGGTAGTAGCTAAATCAGGAAATTGACTGTAATGGTAGTTTATTTTATGAGAATATAATATAATTACAAGGCTGTTGAAAGAGAGGCTTATATACATCAAAATTACTGGATTAAGACATTATGATCTTTATATGAAATTCTGCCCTCAGACTCTGAGGCAAAGGATAAAGTGGCAGAGAGTGTGGTAATGGAGTTAAGAGCCCCACAGAGCACTAGAGAAAGCTGTACTGCCAGTAAAATTCAGAGAGGGTGCAAGGAAGGCATGAGAGCATCATTTCAAAATGAAGCGGTGCAAGAGCATGGGATAAAGGAACAGCTCAGGCCCCAAAACACACCCTTTCTTTTTACAGGTTTCTGATCAGCCCACCCCTACACCCACACAGAATTAAAGTAAAGAGTATGAGGACACATGTAGCTTTCAGTTTCCAGCCTGAGCTGGAGGATAAATTAGCAATGGGCAAGTGATGGTCTCCCAACTGAATTGGAGCTTGGAGACACAAAAATAAGGCTGTCTGCTTACTGCTCAACAATTACAGAGAATAAGATTTGCCACCATGTATTAACAGAAAACTAATACCAATGCCTGAGAGCAAGAAAAGTGATGCTTGTAGATTTGCTTGGACATTAAAGTGACCTGTAAAAGGATTAGTTCATAAGTCCTACAGAATTTCTGTTAGATTTGTAGAGTAAGTGAAATAAAAATTTTAGCACGACTAAGAACATTTATGTGGAATAGAGTGGTGGTGATGAGCTGTGGGATAAGATCAGATGTGTTTTCTCATATGGTCTACTGAACAATAAGATCAGAGACCATTTTGGATATAGTCCAAGGAGCATGCCAAGGGGAGCAAAAAAGATACGAGCTGCAGGAATATCAGGAAATGAGTGATTACAGTAAAATCAGATATAAGACGTGTGCAAAACGCATGCTGCAAGAAAAGGTAGTGTGCTTTTAAGAGGTGGACTGGAACTGGGGTTTGGGAAGATGTAAATTGCAGGGCTGATCTATCCTAATGACAAAAGTATGTCACTTTGGATAAAATAAGAATGAGAAATTAGGCCATATAGATACAAAATACTCTAGTAGCAGACTAGGAGTCAAATAAGTTTCATATACATTCTGTTCAATTAAGTTTTCCTGAAGCAACTGGACTGTGATTGTAATTTGCAGTCTGATATTAACATACCATCCAAAAGATTCTTAAAACGCTACCCAGTGCCTTGGCAAGGTCACAGCCACAGCAGAAATACATTTAAAACATTTGCAAAACCTTTCAAAAGTGCAATCCAAGTAAAAATAAAAACAATAGTTGCTTGTTACAAAGACATTTCTGTGGCTCTGTATTTTCTATCAGCACTTTTGTTATGTTTACCTGAACTTTACTCCTGGGTAAGGTAGGGGAGGTTTTCAGTTGTAAGAAATTTCAAATCTCTTAGGTCAGAGTTCTAGAAAGAACAATTTTCCTGTTTTGTATTAGACTAGGCTACAAGACTGCCAGGCATCAAGTCTTTAAGTTATCAGGTAAAAGAAGAGGTTTTCCTTATAAACGTGTTACTTTCTACCAGAAGCTGAAAAAGGCATTTCTTTTTCCAGTTCAGAATTTCTACCAGGCAGGTTTATTAGATATCTTCCAATACGCTATAATGCGCTGGGGGGTAGTAAAGATCTTTGGTGTACACATTTCTCCTAATACAAAAAAATGTAGAATGGTACAGCTTAATAAATTACAGAGTGGTTTGTGATCCTTCCGCACACCCCAAAGTTTTAGCCCTTCATATAGTTTAATATAGAATGAACCTGGATACAACTATGTAGCCTTGGCAAAGATACAGATGTTCAGTTTGCTTGAATTAGCTTTGTCTTACTCAATTCTGCAACGGAGGCATACATTAATACCTGCACTAGAAATATGCAAGAAACCTTAAGTTTCAATTAGAGAAAGCCTAAAAATCAAAGAGTTTTCAGGCAATACCTTTAATGATAACCCTTTTTGTCTATGCATGAGGACATTTATATGCTCATTCCACAGCGTGTGGCAGAAGCTAGCCAGTAGGTAGGAAAGTGTTTGGCTTTTACAGGTGTAATTATCACTGGATAAAAAATACTCTGCCCTACATCTCCCTCATCTCTCTCCTCCAGCTGGCAATCAGCATGAACTTTCAGCCCCACAGTAAACAGCTATACCAACAATTTGTCATAGTTTTCTGCTCCAAATAAGTACTTTATTTTGAAACCTTTAGCTATTTAGATGCTATTATGCATATGTTCATATTTAATTATTTAATGTAATTAGCAAGTCCTTATGGCTCTCCTTTGTATAATATGGTCATTGTATTCACCTTTTTTTTTTTTTTAATGATGGCAGAAATGAACAGTAGTTCTTATTGTTCTGTGATCTCATCAGCTCATATAAACTGATTTAGGTCAGCCTGTACCAAGTTTGGATGCTCTTCCCAAATACATAAAGGCACTTCAGTAGATTGAGTTAGCGATTTGAAACTTGACAATTAATCTGGTGTGATTTAATGCCAAATGAGCTAGAAGACACTGGATTGCTGCAGAAATTATTTGTGAGGTAGAGTAGATTCCAGCTCCTGATCAAATTTTACTTCCTTCTTCAGAAGGGTTTTATCCAAGTAATATGATTACCATTAACACATATAATCAAAATTTCCACTCATGCATATATCAAGAATACTTGTGGACAAAGATGCTTTCTGAAATGAATAAAGGTAACAGAATTTGTTCCAAAGATTTATTAGGATCTCCCTTTTAATCCCGTAAATGAATAGTGGCTATCAGGTACACAGAACTCTCCAAAGGGCTTCAGCTTTCTCTGCATTGAAGATTCAAGTACTGAGCAAGAAATCTTCAAGTCTGCTCTTTGCATGTGAAAATCCATTCCAGAAATTATAAACCAAGGGAGAAGAAGGAAGTAGGAGACCCACCCTTTCCCCAAATCCTCAATTCCCATATTCATTCCTATAATGACCCAAATTCTCCAGTCCACTTCAGAAAACTTTCTAAATTAATCTCTGGATCTTTTAAATTTGGGACACCTCTCCTGTGAGGAAAAGCTGAGAGAGTTGGGTCAGCCTGGAGAAGAGAAGGCCCTTTTTGCCTTTCAATACTTAAAGGGGGCTTATTGCAAGAAAAATGGGGACAAACTTTTTATTAGGGTCTGTTGCAATAGAACAAGGAGTAATGGTTTTAAACTAAAAGAGGGGAGATTTAGACTAGATGGAAGGAAGACATTTTTTATAATGAGGGTGGTGAAACACTAGAACAGGTTGCCTAGATAGGTGGTAGATGCCCCATCCCTGGAAACATTCAAGGTCAGGTTGGACGGGGCTCTGAGCAACCTGATGTAGTTGACAATGCCCCTGCCCATTGCAGGGGGGCTGGACTAGATGATCTTTGGAGATCCCTTCTAATCCATTCTGTGATTCTACATTTGCTGTTTTCCTGCCTTTGCATACTTTGCAATTTCTGTTCAAAACTGGTCTTAAAAACACTTTTTTTTTTTTGGTAGGTAAGAGTTGTTTGTTTGTTTTCTGAAGAAAAAATTATCTTTTCTTTAGGAAGCAGGTCCACAAGTATGAAATCTGCTACCTGACTGTAGGAGTACTGCAAAATTGTAATTCATATATTGAATGAATATTACATAACAACAAGGAACCAGTACATTTATAATGGAATTGCAGTCCATCTAGAAGACACACAGCTCTACAGATTGCATAAATATTGTTGAGGAATGGTTAAAAAAATATGATTGCTATTACGGTAGGAAATTGAGGAGTATGCCAGAGAATACTGTGTAAACTTATCAGCAAAACAAGAACTCACATATGAAATTTGACAGAAGATTATTGATAAATTATTAGAACTGGGAGGGAGAATCATAAGACAAATCAAAAAAATATTTTTCAATCAAGTGGGATCAAAACTACTAGCATAATTTCTACTAAATATTTCCAGTGCCTCATTTGTGAAATTATTCAACAGATAATATGGACAAAAATTGTAACGACTTACATTCTTCATTGGGCATTTATGCATTTCTTTTAATATTTACGTAGGTTAATTTTAAAAGCTTTAAAATCTTTTGAGATAAGTGCTCTCTATGTAAGGAAAACATTATTAAAAGAAATATAAATGTGCATATATGACATATTTCAACAAAACTAATGCTTTTAGTGGCAGTTCAATTTTGGGTTGATAGGGTTGTTACATAGCAAAGCCAAACAACTGCTGCATCCAGAGAGCAAGTAACACTTAGAAAAAAACCACATGATAGAACATGGTAAAATCCTAAACATATATGCAAATGAGAGGGAAAACTCGGTAGCTAAAACTTGCAATGACAAATAGAACAATTTTTCTTGGTCAAAAAAAATATTTGCTGCGGAATTCAGCATGGTTAGAAACTCCTAGAAACAGAGGGGCAAGTCAAAACAGTAAGGCATAGAGACAGAAATTGCTTACCACAATTCAGTGAAAATCCACAAAGACTGGAAAACATACTGTGTAACTGTTCCCAATATCTAATAAGGGAGCCAGGGCCAGTAGGAGCACATGGGCAATTAGGTTAGCCTTGTTGTAATAGAAGTCATAGAAACTTTAAGATCAAATAGAAGCAATATCCAGATGTTTAAATTTAGGTGTCTAGAGACAGCTGAGACCTTGTTCCTGAAAGTATTTATACATACGCTTAACTTTACAAATCTTAATAGCTTCATGAGCACAGAGTCAACAGGAGATGAGTGGTCTGCATCTCAGGAAACATGAGAGCAGTCCACAGAGGTAGACAGGACAAACAGACAAGAAAAAAAAGCCAGAGCAAATGCAAAAGAACAGAACAGATTTAAATATGTGCATACATACATAAACACACACACGTGTATTTATATACACATATGTATGTGTGTATATATGTACATATGTGTGTGTATATATATGCATGTGTATATAATGCCTAAGGAATGAAGAAGGAGAATTAAAGAAATACAAGATTACATGCCTGGTTATAAGTGCCTTGAAAAAATAACACCAAAGCACAGTTCGTTTGAAAAGTCTCCATATTCACGGGCCAGGCCAACTGTTGTTAGTGTTTGCTATAGAGTCCAGAATACCCTTTCTGGTTCCTTTTGGTTCCAATTCCAGCTTTTCTATACTTTAGTTATAATCTACATTTTTCTGGATTTAGATCTTACATACCACCTAATTTATTCAAAATCCTGGTAGGTAAGATAGCAAGAATCTTCCCCAAAGCAGTGGCAGACAGTATTTTTACTTCTGTAATGCACACACCGATGTAGCAAAAAGCTTATGATCAGATAACTTTTTGGAGTAGGCAGAAATAGTTTAATTGATTTCAATAACGCCATTCTTATTTATAGCAGCTGAAAGTGGGTATCTTCATGCTTAACTTCTATTTTGCATAACTTTACATTAACACAAAATAAAACAAAATAACTTCGCACAAGACTAAAATAGAAATTTTATGGTAATGGTTGCTTTTGAAGTAGTTTTATGTTTGTTCTAAATTACCAGATACTATCAGTTACAAAATGGGACTTTGAACATTCGAAGTAAAGAAAGAGCTTTTTTCTATTAATGCCAGCAGATGCGCAAAACCACAAATGATACAAAATGAACATTGACTGTGTTTCATATTCAGCCTGTGGGTCAGGGCAAGCACAGGTTCATATTAGAATGTCACAAAAACATTGAAAATTAGGGCTAGAAAGGCTTTTGAGAAGTCCTTTATCCCATTCTTTGGCCGAAAGTCAAAATCTGCTACCTCTGTATCGCTTGTGACATATGTTTGTTAAATATATTCCTTAAACCTGCAGTGTGAGAGACTACACACCTTTCCTATTCCAGCTGTTCATGTTATGATAGAAAGCATTTCCTAATTTTCACTTGTTTTTCCTCTGCTGTTTGAGATCTCTCACACAAAAGACACGGAGGGGAAAAAAAATCCCCATCCTCTTTGCAGCAGCATTCAATATACATGAAACTCAGTTCTACTTTAAAAAAAATCATTTGTTTTCTGGTGAATAAAAAAAAAAAGCTGTTAAAAAAGGTTTAGCAGAAAAAGCGTACTTAGAGTAAATGTTGTTTCATTCTAGGAAAGCACGTTTATTCTTTGCTTTTCCTCTCTCTAATGATTCTTGGCTCTCTAAATCTCATTGAAGCATTGTGCTGTCACTGGTTGCTACACTGTGGGGATGAAAGCATGTACTCTTTATCATCACTATCTCTGTATTCTGTTATTAATTTTTCAGTAGGTAACCAAGACTATTCTAAAAAGGGAGGAAGCAGAGTCTTCCAGTCCTCATGGGGAGGCTATATTTTAGCCAGATTTCCATCTCTGCATTCCCGTGAAGAATCCCATTCAGTATTTTTATTGGTGGCAAAGAAAACTAAGTATTCAAATATTTGTCCTTTTAATATTTATATGCATAACTTATCTTCTTTTAAAGCTCTATTTTAGGATTCTGTTCTCCATCTCTCATCCAGGCCCTAAAACTTAGAAGATGAGTTGCAACCCTTTTCTTGATATGTTCTTGGATTGAAACTTTTTGTTATAGTAAAGAAGTTCTTAGTCAAAAAGTCATGTTATATTCATGGTTCAAGTAACTACTGTAGGCAACTGTTTGATGGCACTTGACTGTAGTCAGCAGTCTGGGACTTCCTGTTCCTCCTACTTTTGCTCTTTGTTATGCTTTTTCTAAGTCCCTTTACTAAGGAAAATGAAATCTCTTAAGTCTCATGCAGGTGTCCAGTGCTGTTTAAGCACAACTGAAAATGTGTTATTAGTTTCAAAATGGCGTTCACCTTTCTACTGTATTTCATAGTTGAATAGTTTCATCCAGAAGTGATGAAGCATTCGATCTTTATCTTTCTTTGCCTTTCATTTGACAGTCTAATGAACTTGCTGACACATCCACCACACAGTTGAAGTCAATAGTTATAATTGGGTAAGTGGTATGTAATCATGATCTTGGCCTGCAAAGAGCCATGAGATCCATAAAAAGGTGAAGAGGCCAACTACTTGTGGTAAGGTTAAAATCAAGGCTAGTGCTTTCTTGAGCACACTGATGTCATCCACACCGTCGAGTAGCTGCAGTGCCGCTTGGCATACCACTCACCTTGCCTCTCTTCTCACCTGCACAGAGGCCTCTCGTGTGACACATGGTGAAACATCATGCAGTAGACACGGCCACAGGTATCCACAGCTACCAACTTCAGTTCAGCAGTAATTGCTGCCTGCTGTTGCCTCTCTTGCTCCTCCTGCTCAAGTGTCTATGCCATCTGAAGTGTATCTGGCTTTCCCTAGCCTCCAGCATTGTATAACATGAGCAATTGCTATGCAGATAGTGAACTATCTGCAAGAACTGGTGTTTGAAAACTGGCTGTGCATAGAGAAGACATTTCCATCAGCAGCTCAGGTGTTTGACACCACTCTAGCCAGGCTCCCTGTAACAAAAAGGAAGGTTGAGTCTAGAAGACCAAAACCACTTGTTGAAGACACATGGTTCAAAACTCCTGGCATGACCTGGAAGCCTGTCCAGAATTTTCAGAGGCAGACAGCAATATTTGAGAACGTGGCTCACCACATCTAGCACCTTCAGAAAGCCTGTGGAGCCTACAGGTCTTAGCTTGTACTGATTAGCTGCAACCACTCTGGGGTCAGCGTGTCTGGAGGGAACATGCTGGTGGCTGAGGCCTTCATCTAGTGGTGATTGATTCAGCAGCCAGAGTAATTTAGGTCAGAGGGAACATGAAAGCCGTGCTAACTTCAAAGTTAGATCAGATGATTGCTTAGGGCATTTTCCAGCTAAGTGTTGAAAATCCCCAAGGATGAGGATGGATTTCACAGCCTGTCTGGGGCAAACTGTGCCAGTGCTTAAGGTGATGAATATTCTTTCCCTCAACGTTGGTCATACTGCATTTCTGTTATTTTCTCTTGTGACTATCACAGCTTGTGCTTCAGCTCTGCACTTCTCAAAAGAATCTGGCTTTGTTTCTGCAACCCCCTTTTCTCCTGGCTGAACAAGCCCAGATCCTTCAGCCTCATCTTGTGTGCCATGTGCTCCAGCCCTGTCTTCCCTCTGCTGCAGTCTCTACAGTTTGTAGATGTCTCTTATACTGTGATGGGGGAAGAGTTTGAAACTTGACAGAGTGTTCCAGCTGTGGTCTCCTGAGTACCAAGTAGGTGTGATTACTTGCTTTGCTTGATCTGCTATTTGCACCCTAAGATAGCCCAGTATGTGGTTAGCTTTCATTGCAACTGCCGACTCATTGCCAGCTTCACCACTACAGTCCCCAGGCCCTTGGCTGCAGAGCTGTCACGTATCCAATTGATTAACACAGCCTGTACTGCTGCTCCAGGTAAAGGACTTTGCATTTGCTGCCACTGAACTCTATGAGGTTGCCATGGGCCCATTCATCCAGCTCATCAGGCCTCTCACAATGGCACCCCATCCTCCAGTGTCTCTACCACTCTACCACATTTTGGTGCCACCCACAGCTGTGCTGTGAAGGTACACACCATCCCATTGGTCTGTCCATCGATGACTGTGTCAGACAGCATTGGCCTCAGTGTCAACCCTAAGTAAGCAAGGTGAGGTTGCGAGGATGGTGGTTCTTCCAAAAGGAAGGCCATCGTGATAGTGTGATGGTAGGGTATGAGAGGAAACCTAATAAGTTCCCAAAAGAATTGTTAGACTTGTCCTAATGTCCCTCACCTCTTGCCCTCATGTTCCTTATAGAGATTCTCTGGTAGTCATTGCCTGTGTGGCCATTTGCTGTGCTACGGCAGCCCCATACATTCAGTAATTCTGACTGTGGATTTGCTCCAGGGTGATCTACAGTGCCCACTGGAAAACATGAGTTTCACAATCCTGGGCCTGATGTTTGGTGTGTCTCAAGCTGAAGTCTCGTCCTTTTCTTCACTTGTTCCTGCAAAAGTAAAGATACGAAGAGTGCCCATTCTTTCTTATTTCTGGGATTGCACAATATTCTGTACTACTGCAAGTGGCACTACTGCAAGTACAGTAGTACTGTAGTACTAATGCGAGTACTGCATCCAGCTCTGTAGTCCTCAACATAAGAAGGACATGGACCTGCTGGAGCGTGGCCAGAGGAGAGCCATGAGGATGATCTGAGGGCTGGAGCACCTCTCCTATGAGGAGAGGCTGAAAGAGTTGGGGCTGTTCAGCCTGGAGAAGAGAAGGCTCCGGGGAGATCTTATTGCGGCCTTCCAGTACCTAAAGGGGGCCTACAGGAGAGCTGGGGAAGGACTTTTTACTAGGGCATGTAGTGACAGGACAAGGGAGAATGGCTTTAAACTGGAAGAGGGCAGATTCAGATTGAACATTAGGAAGAAGTTTTTCACTTTGAGGGTGGTGAGGCACTGGAACAAGTTGCCCAGAGAGGTTGTTGAGGCCTTATCCCTGGATGTGTTCAAGGCCAGGCTGGATGTGGCCTTGGGCAACCTGGTCTAGTGAGAGGTGTCCCTGTCTATGGCAGGGGGGCTGGAACTCAATGATCTTCAAGGTCCTTTCCAACCTAAACCATTCTATGATTCTATGAAGTACCAGCTGGTTAAGAAACCAGTATTCTAGTTTTGCAGCTGTTATGAGCATGGCTGGGGTGGGCTTATTCCTTGGAAGATATGATTTGCATCAAAGCCTTAAGGTATGGAACTTAAAGTATAGGTTTTCAAAGCTGCCTTTGAAGACTCCCATCGCCTAACTATCATATAAAGTCAGGCAAAGTCTGAAAATACTGAGGTATTTAAAAACAAAAAACAATATCCAAAACAATGAAAAACACTTTCTAAAAAAGTTTTTCATTGGTTTTAAGTTTGGCAGAGCTAACTTTCATCCTAGTTTTATTCTGTCCCACTTTTGACCTCAAGGATATAAGGCAGCAGTTTTCTTCATGGAAGGTTTGTAGAATGCTTGGAACTAAGGTTGGCAATATATATAAAAAAAAAACATTAGGGCTGATTTTTACATGATACACTATTCTCTATAAAGCTGTCCTTTCTAGAAATCAATGCAGTAACAGCTTGTTGAGGCCTGTTCTAGAAAAATCCTATTTTGGAGGAGAGGATGAGTTTCTCTGATTGCTTGATAGCAGGCTTTTTTATTTGGATTTATTCTTCTATTGCACTTCTTTATTTTTTAAATAGTTTAATTACATCACTTTTTTAAAGCTTTTTCTGTACCAATTGAATTTTGAAGTCTCTCAATGAGCCAATAAGCCTTATTTTTTCATGTTCACCAAGATGGAACTGTCTGCCTCGGTGAATACACCGGGATCTCGGTTAAATCAGTGGAAATTCTGGTTTTCAGTACTGCTGCAAATCTGGTCATAATAAGCACGTGCGGCTGTCATGTAAGACCTCTGCAGTCTATAGAGTTGCTCCAGAAATAATAAAACCCGTAATAAAACTGCATAAGCATTCATTTTTTCTACTGCTATGTATCCTTGTTTTAGAAAAAGAAACTTCCAAGGAGCTTTTGCTTAAGTACAAAATATAAATCTTCTCTGTCTTTTCAGTGTCACGAATCTAAGAAAATACTAACAAAATATCAAAAGAAATTCTACCTCCTGTCTGGCAAAAAAGCCTTTACAGTAAGAGCTTTCAAAATGTTTTCTACATTATACATAGCAGAACACAGAAGCTAGATGTGATACTGACAGTGCCTCATTTTACCAAAAAAATCTTGTAGAAATACTTGTAGTTTGGTTTTATATTCATAGCCATCATGCTACATAAAGCCTTTCCTCAGAAGCTTTTTTGCTACAGGCCTAAACATGAAGGCTTATAGTAAGATATTTGGGCCTCCTTAAAACACAGCACTGCAGAGAGTCACCAACGCAGCTGATACGTCCTGTTTTCAAAAGTAACTTCAGCATTCAGGGGCCTAAATCTTATTATTCTTCACTCAAGGCTTAAGTAGCTTTTGATCCAGTGCTTGCTTTAGATATGCAAAACCATGTGTAGTACTTCTGCGTCCAGTAAGAGGCCGTGGACCACGCTGAAATCCAGATTCAGTTCTGTATCATAACTTCCATCCAAAAGAAACATCTTGACATTCTGTATAAGTTCCATCACCGGCATTTCAAAAAGGTGGAATAAAATTGAAGTTACTTGAGGCATTAGTGAGTCAGCCAGCGCCAAACACACCTAGTTTTAAACTAACTACCCCTTCTCCACTGTTTCAAGGCAGTAAAATAGAAACATCATTGCTAACATCTATACTGCAAACATCACGAGAGGCAGATCTGTATAAGGATGGCGTTTATGCCTCTGGAACCACTGGACCAGCAAATTTCTAGTCTATTGAGGCTCCAAATGCATTCTTTTCTTTTTCCTTTCCAAAGGCAATAACACCAATCTAATTCAGATGTATACAGCAGTCTCTACTGCAAAGAACAAAGCTCTAGTTTTCATTAACCAATGTTCACCTCTAGAAGATGCTCCCAAATGAAGTCTGAAAAAACTGGAACAATTGATGCAGTTTCCATCTTACAGCCTTCTGTAATTGCTTAGCAGGTATTCTCACCTGACAAGTCACGATGATTTTTCAGCCTTTCCACAGCTTATAAAATGCCAGTCCTGAGTTGTTTCTGAGCTAGGCAGCAAGAAATTTAAGCTAGTGCCACTTACTTATATATGGTTCTCTCCAAACTCTTCTAGGGATAAGGAGACCTGAGAACTCAGCTGCTTCCACTGGAATGACTTCTTTTTGCAAGCATTGAAATGGAAAATGGTAAGAAGTAGATTTTTATCCTTGTGTTTGTTTTAGTTTAAGCCCTGAAACATCCTTCAGAGAGTAAAATCTGTAGCAGCAGACTTCTGAGAATTTTCAAAACACTGTGCAACAATGAAAAAGCATTTTTAATGTTTTTCATAGGAGGGGTGACCCTTGATATTTTAAATGCTCCACTAAAAATACAGGAATTAATTCCAAATGATCAATGCTAGTCCTACATAAAACTTTAGAGATTTCAGTCCCAGATACTTAATAATTCAAGTCTTTCCAGTAGTCAATAGTCCTTCTCTCCTAAGGAGATTCTTAGTATCTTCTTTATCACAGAAAAAAAAAAAGCAGACATCACCTCTCCCTGGAATTAAAGTTTCACTCAGTACCTAGAAGCTCCCTGTTCTTCAACTTCCTATGGTGCTTCATTTGCTTTAGCTTACTGTAATCCAACCATACAGAATTTTCTACCTAAGTGTTGGGGAGAGGGCTTGAGGTGTTTTAATGTTTTACAAATATATTGTTTCCTCAGGCATGTGTCCTTCTACCTCACTTTTCTCATTGTAAGTGGTGAAGAACTGTTGAAAATTAATTGCCGAATTGTTCTTTCTTTGCATACCAAACGGATATATCAAGGAAATTTCAGGAAGAATTAAGTTAAACAGTCCTAAGAACATCATATTTACAGTCTCTGGATTTTTTTAAAATTCATTTTGGAAATTATGAGGTAACAAATGCATTAATGCATTGTTTTCCCAGTAAGTATTCTGCAGTGACATAAAAGCAAATGCATATTGGCAATATAGACCTTTTACGCATTCTAAATAATCTTTCTTTGGGATTCAGTATGAAACTTTTTTTCCTGTTTCACAACTTTTATACACACGCACAGTGTGTGCGTTTAAAGACCCATAAATAACTAAAAAGTACAAAGAATGTTTTGTTCCAGGTACAAGTCCTAGAGACATTTTTTCAAAAAAGAAAAAAAAATTAAAACAATCATGCACTTTAGGGCTCAGTCAAATCTAAATTTAAACTACTGTCAGTTTGGCCATCTGAGCCTGGAAGATACTTCTGCACATTAAGCATCTTTAAGGGCTCTTCAAAATACTTGCCACCAACAAAAAATGGCAGAAATTCTGAAACACATTTTCTTCTCTTATGCATGTAAGCATTAACAACACTATGGCAATCAACTACGTATGTTTAATATAGCTTCAGAGCAATATCAATGGCTAAAGCTTCCATATCCTTCTTTGTAGAATTACAAAATTACAATTTATCCAACTTAGTCCAAGTCATAACAAGATTACAAAGTTATGTCATCATCTGAGCAAATTTTGTGACCAAATCACAATCACCCTGAATGCAATCCCAAACCTATTCAAATCTACAGATATATGAAAGATGAATCTGTTGCTCTGATTCTCCAATATTTTTTTCCTCCATGTAGCAGTAATGTACATCATATATTAGAGTCTATTTTTCATGAATATACAATGCTCTGTCTACTTGCCCAGCTTCCAGCCCCCATGTAATGTGAGAACTCAACTTTGAAATGTTGCATAGTGACATGCTGATCATTCTTTTAGTTTCACCTGTAGGAGTGAGAGAGCGTTCTTTCGTCTTCTCATCCAAATGAAGGCTCCTTCAAAGCTACCTGAGGCCAAAAGAGGTTTTGCCATTAAAGTTATTGAGTTTTGAGCACGGCCTCTATCTAATGAGCTTACTCATCTTACCGGCTTACTTATCTCCCCTTCCTCCTCAGCTGCTCTTTTCTTCCTCACTGAGTTAGGTCATTTGGAGGCACTTGAGAAAAAAAAGATTCGGTATGCTTAGAGAATGAGAACCTGCTAATAATTAATATGCTGGTGTAAAACATGACTTGTCTTGCACACTATGTAGACAGAATACAGAAATATTGCTGAACATATTTTGTTGCAAACGACCCATTTGTTAGAACACGTAGGGCAAAGCAGAGCTCGTTATCACCAGCAGAATTATAGTCTTGGCAAATTGCATATCTTCTCTTCTGATAGCTTCAGAATAAATACCATCCTAATAGTTAGCCTGAAGAGTATTGACAAGGGCCTGACTTGGCATGTCTGGCCTATGTAAGCCCTTATTATGGGAATCATCTATAGTTATGTGGTGAAATAATTAGGGTTCAGCTGTTCCTGGAAGACTCTGCCAGAGGAACTGAATGATTCAGCCGTGCACCCCCTCCCTCAGTTGGTGCTTCTGAAAAGTTATCAATTCTCCAGAAATTCCAGAGGACATGGATCTTCCTCTCCCGCTTTCATGTAACTGTACATAGTGCTTCACTGCTAGTAAAATCAATAGACACAGGTGGGCTGGACTCTCCATCTGCTGAAGGATGACCTGGCCACACCGCCTCACTGTCAAGACTGTGTGTAAGCTTTGATCTTGACATTTGTGCTCTAAGAAAACTCCTGCTAGAGAAATATGCAGGGCAATATCTACTTTGTGTTTCCAAAGGGGTTAAATCATTTACTACATAATGATAGAGACTTGCATAGTTTTGGGGATGCCCCAAAGCAGGCAGGCAGGTAGGCAGGCAGCTGACTATGGGATTTTACTGGTGAAATATCATGACTTTAAAGGTTGGTTGGCATTAAGAGCACCAAAACTTGGCTACAGATGCTTGTATGTCAGCGTTTGCATGTTCTCATACAGAGAAAGAGAGGACAGAAACTGAAAGACCGTAAAGGTTGAAGGAATAGTATTATTCACGTTTTACAGATGTTGAAGCAGAAAAGATTCCAAGCATTAAGTGTTTACGTTATGTAAATACTTAAGTACATGTTAGTGATTGGACTCCAAGACTTATTAATTCCTTGCCATGGTCATGAACCATCCTAACTATTCCCTAACTTAGTTACAATCCTGCAATAGGACAGGGAAACTATATATAACATTTCTACACGTATCCAAGAAAGATGTGGTATCTAGAGGACTGAACAACAGCATGAATACGATGACTGTATAACAATCCTTTAAGATTATTATGGTGCCTTTCATTACCCTCAGGGAATACCTGTTGGGGATTAGTTCTATCCCTGCTGTTTCAACAGAAACACTGACTTACTTGAGTTCTGATCTTCCAGATCATGCAAAATTTTTAAAAATCTTTGGATAGTTGAGATATCTGAGAAGCTGTGGTGGTACAAATACAACATGAGTAATAAGGTTCGCAGTGGGTGGGAGCCAGCCAGTGAGCCTGTCATTAGGTGGTTAGCCGAGACATTTATATATTCAAGGACATTTGGAAAGGAGGTTAGAGAAGAGAAAGCTCTGAATATGAGCCAGAATCTCTGAGTAACTGATCATTTTGCCAGTAAAGATTTAAATATAACTTGCCATACACTGGGATTGGCAGTTACGGCGAAAGGTCTCTACAGCAATGACTCAAGACAAATTAGACAAATATGGTGAATTGATCTACAAGTGAAAGGCTGTTGCTTTGACAATATTAAATACTGGAACTTCATGTGAACATGAAAAAATGTGCACTGCTCTTATGACTGGAAAATCGTAAATGAAAGATCAAGTTTGTTTATAAGAATTGGTATTTCACTTCTGTTCTGAAGGAAGTTTATGACACCATGAATATTACCTCCTTAATCTTACATTTTATATGCATCTAGATGAGACTCAGAGCTATCTCTTTGCAGATGGTGCAGATAGCTTGGTGGGATTTTCAAAAGGGTTTTGATGTCTAACTGCCATGGAAATAATATGGGCTATGCTGTAGAAAACTTAACAAGTGGTTGTCTTCATGGTTAGGTATCCAAATACAAATCTCTCATAAAAGGGATTTAAGACTTTTGCCATAAATCAGAAGAACTTAGTTGTTCACTGTAAAATTATCAGAGCCAGCTAACAGAACAGGAGCATTAGTTCTGTTCTCAGAAGTGATTCATATACCTGGACACCTAGCGTTTGTTGACACCAGTAACTAAATGCATAGAAGCCAGGTTGCACATCAGGATCCAAGTCCAAAGCTGGATTGATTCCTTGGATCCGTATCTTAAAACCAGTTGAATATATATATTCTGATAACCCAGCCCTGAGTCACTTTTGAAAAATATGACATAATTTCTGATTTTACTTTTAGAAAACCACAACTTTGGTACCTAAGTTAAGTCCAAAGATGTTACTCAAAACGGCTTCTGAGTCTGCCTAAGCTCTCCAGATGCCTCCCTTCTGGATGAAAAATCCCTTGAGCAACTGTAGCTCTGCTCAGGGTACACCTAGGGCTGACAGGCAAATGGGTTGGAACCTAGCTCTCATCTAAGTCTCTCCAGGATCTGGAAACAAAGTAGGCCTGATCCAAAGCGCATACGTTTATAACATCTAACACACACAAGACTGGGCCACATGCTGAAAGGGTATAAAAATCTTAGAGTTTTTGGTCTGGCAATCGAAAATTTTTGGTCCAAACCATGCTCTCCTCTGCCTGAAAACAGTTGAACGTGCTTATCCCATGGCTGCACACCAGCTGCCTGGCTGACATCTAGAAGAGAAGCAATTCTTTATCTGTCCTGCTGAAGCTACACAAGATGCACTGGACTAACAAGCATACAAGGCAGACAAACTTCATCTCTGGTCCGTCCTCCCACATCTTCACACGCCCATCCAGCAGCTGAAACACTGCACAACTGTCACTTCGAGATGCAGATAGCAGATTATTTTTCAGTAGACTGACTGTTTAGATCCAGGTTGACAAAAAGTCTTAGTTCCCAGAGCATCATATTTGAATAGTCCTATATGTGATCCAAACGGCAAATTTCACAAGAAGGGGAATCACATTCCTTCCATTTCACTCACCTTATTCAAAGCAGACCTACTTCTCCGTATCACAACTTTGGAATAATCATCTGGCAGAGCTTGTATTTCTGCACTGCACCGACAGCCCTGCTCAGTGAAATACATCAAACCAATGCTGAACGAAACAGCAAATGGTTGTGGCTCAGCATATTTGAAAAGCCTTCAGCACTTGTGATTTTCTTTCCCTTGAACATGAGCAGAGTCCATTTTCCATGCCGGTTTATCCTTTGGCCTTCCCATTGGGTCTGCTCTGAGGAACATTTACAGGGATTATTGGTGTTTGGGAACAGGGCAATAGGACTCTCAGGGTGGAAGAACAGTAGAATGAGTTCCTCAGTTTGTATCAGATTTTCTACTTCTTCGGAAAAAATTTTAACACGCTTAGAATTTTATTGAAATCCCGATTATAACGAGGGATACATCCTCATTCTTTTGATCTAATGTGGCCTAAAGCAAATTCAAATATTAAGAATACCTGGGGACAAACTAAGGATTTCCACTGTTTTTTCTCTCCTTCCCATTCAAACTTTATTACTACTCTAAAACGTGATATAAGCAGTTGTCCCACTTTTATTCTAAGTGGTACAGAATATCTATTTCCTATTTTTCTAGCAATCGGATATATGAAAGACTGCCAGTAAGGCTCATCTTCTACTTTCACTATACTGAACTGTATTTTTTGTTATAAGCTCATTTAGATCACAGCTAAACTCCAGTGACAACAGAGTGCGTTTTCACCACAATCTTGACAGAAAGCACTTTGGTCACTCCTCCATCTTCAGTCCTCTCTTTGCCCAACTGCTCACCACTGGGACAAGTGCACCTGCAGGAAGCTCCAAACAGACTGTGGTCCTCAAGAGAGGTTTTGAAAGCACAACAGGCCCATAACTTCTGTGTGACCAGAATCTTAACTTCTGCTGTTCCTCTGGAAGGCATCTCACCTGGCTTGAACAAATCACTTTATTAAATAAAAGAGGGGGGGAAAAAAGAAAATATAAATACTTAAAATCCCATTTAACACATTGTTTTGTTACTGAGGACAGTAGAGAGACAGAGAGACACTGATTATTTCTCACATTAGAAATAGAAATAGAAGCTAGGATCAGCTAGGGAATTTGTGTTTCTTTAAAGATAAGGATTAAGGCTAAAAGAGATTCTCTTTCTTCTTATGACTGTTGTGTGATGAGTATCCAGATAACATAGTTTAGTCCTACACTACAGTTTCAAATATTAATGCTTTCTCTTAAAGTCATGGGAACTAGTCCAGAAATGAAAGCCTACTGTCTGTTCTGTCTGTGTCAGGCCCACAAATGTCCTTTAAAATTGCCACATGGTTATACTTATTTCCCTGTGTTTTCCAAGCTACCAATTTTCCAGGGTGTGTTGACAAAATTCCAAACACTTACCCTACTTCTTAATATATGAAAGCTTTATGTATTTTCCTATTTCGGAACAGCACCGAATTATTGCTAAACATTCAATCAAGCTTTATCTTGAATTTGAATCCAGCTGTCACTCAACTTATTTTGTAATGTATTACAATACGAGAAGTAGCACTGTTCAGGATCAGACATTATTTCTCTCTTAATCTGGGTGATACTTTGTCATTAACTTTTGCGATGATGCACTGACTTTAGTTAATGCAGTACTGATATTCATTTGCTTGCAATCATGCTCTGTATTGGTTTGATTAGACCTACTGTATGGCTGGCTGATGACAAAACCTCATTGATTACATGTGGTCTGCTTCTCATTTCCAGTCAAGCTTTCTGTCTTGAGACATGAATAGTTTCATTAATTAGGTGACCTAAACACATTGACAAGTGTTCAAGCTAGTCCGGTTCTGGATAATAGTCCCAGTATTATGTATTCATCCCCTGTGGTCGATGAATATTTGGTTATTCATTTAACTGAAAGAAGAATCAAAACCTATTGGTGTTCCTTATATTTGATTATGCTCCCAGAATATATCCAGTACAATTTCCTCCTACTGTTACAGGCTGTTATGCTTCACAGGGAAAGACACCAATTATTTATTCCCGCTGTTAAAATCCCTCCTGCCCCGATAAAGAAACCAAAATAACAAGAACAAAACATGACTAGCTGAAACCTAGAGCTTAAAAAAAGTTCTGGATGGAAGTCAAAATAGTAAGAATTTACACCGAGTCTTCTAGAAAGGATGCAGTTGTTTAATAACATATCAACTTGGAAAAATCGAAGTCAAATCTTCAAGACATTTCATTGTTCTGTTGACACTGCTCAGCACTTGTCTTATCTTACACTCCTCAGTAACCAGCATCTCCCCCCCATCTCCCCCCCATCCTGTCAGGTTCTGGCAATGCATTTTCAAACCTTTTCACCAAATCAGGGATATTAAGCATATTTGGATGCTACCCTTAGTCCTAAGATTAAAATTAATGGAAGAAGTCTCCCATCTGTCTTGTGACTGGAAATGGGCATCTTTCCCCCCAAAAGCACTCTAATCCATTAATCTGCTTTAATGCAACACAAGCTGGTAGTATGATAGATGTGGCAGAACTTGTACCAGCACTGGATGTTCCTCTCAGGAAGCAACAAGAATGGGTCCACTCCTCAAGGGAGGACATGCTGGGACCTGCAGGTGAGCACAGCCCAGTGGCCTCCCTCTGGCAGGACCAGCATGACAACAGGCTCTCCTGACATCCCAGGATCATCAGACAAGATGAAATACTGAATCAGCTGCAGGGTTCATCCAGAAATCCCAGTTAAAAACAGCAGAAAACGGGACTAAAGACAAGGCTACCTGTAACACAGGTTCCAAGATCCACCCAGGACATGAGGCTGGAGACAGGAGCCACCCACGCCTGAGCTGAAATGCTACCCCAGGCCCATGGCCAGCAGGTGCATGGGTGAGGCTGGCTGGGGCAATTAGGGCTTGTTAGTGCCCTCAGGACCCTGGCAGCTCCACAGAGGAAAATGTACAGAGAAATGAGCGGGGGAAAAAAATATCAAGTACTATCTGGGAAAGCAGTTTCAGAGAATTAAGATTTCTACAAGCAAGAATATTAGCAATTCCACTTCATTAGTATAAGCAAAGTACGAACATCATCTATCCTGTTCCTGCAAGACATAATGAGCCATAAAAAAAAAAAAAAAGGCAATCAAATACATAGTAAAAGTAAGTTTATGAGTAACATTTAAAAGGAAGTGTCTTAACTTTCAGAGATTAGCTGACACATACTTTGATGTGAGGCAAAGATACATTATCTTTTTTGAATCACGGACTCACACGGTGCCTCATTTGACCTCTGACATGTAAGTGTAGCAAGTCCCTCGGCAGACATTTTGACTTCCAAATCATGATGATAAGCAGTACTTTCTCATGAAAATGAGAAATTACTGGACAACACCCAAGTGCTACCATGGTATAATTGATCTTTCCCAGAAGTTGTTTCAAAGCACTATTTATTCCCACTGTGTACACTGATCAAGAAAGCAATTCATGATTCTTTGGACTTTATTTCTGATGTATACGTGGCAGCAGGTCAAGACCACAGAAATGAGGAGCACTGAAAAAAGAAGCCTAATATGATGGTAGAAAAGCAGGCCACATTTGAAATCAACTGGTCACTTCTGCTTCTTAATACTAATCCAAAATTCCATAGTGCCTTCCTTCACAAAGTTATGGAGAGAGGAGTACTTATGATAGAAAAATAATAATAATAAAAAAAACTGTTGAAGTCTAGCTATCCAGAAATACTTTCATCCTTACCCTCCTCCCTGCTAGAAGAACATGGAAAACAAAACCATTGCTGTTGGTCCTGCTCCTGCTGTTCCTTTTGATCTTGATCACAACCATGTAGAAATCAAAACTTCTTTCAAATAGAGACAACTGCTCAGCAAGGTCTAATATTTCATCAGCTTTCAGTCCTATTAAAGAAACATTCAGTGCAACTCCTTAAATCCCGGGCATCTCAGCAGTAGCTCCGAGCAAGTTCCCAATCCCTCTAAAGGATCAGTCATTTTAGGTGTTTCTTTAGCACGGGGGGTACAACGCTCCATGTTACGCTCATCAGATTGTCCTTGTGCACAGCAGTAAACAGATGACAGCTTCACACTTCAGTCTTCAGACAAGGCAATGCCAGAAACTGTGCATGTTTTGGACCTTTGTGGGGCAGTGATGGCACCATGGAGCCAGAAAGGGATTTTCATGCCTGTCTCCCTTCTTCCAGCCCTCACAAAGTACAGCTGCCCACATCCAGGGTCTACCGCTTGTGCAGGCTTCAGTTTTCCACTTGGTTATAAAGACACAGTTTAATTGTCAGCAATGAACCTAGACTGGGGCTGGATTCTCAAAGAAACATTCCTATTACAATCATATGTTTCTAGAAGTTTAATTTCGACTCTCCTGCAGCAGAATGCCTAGACCAGCCATGCTGAAAAGGTTAAAGACCACCCCCCAAACTCCCCCAAACTTATGTCTTGCTTACAAATAAAGAGATTTGCAGTGACCATATTATGAATGGTTTTATTGCTGTCTGACATTTTGTAATACATTGTTACCATTCCAGTCTTTAATACCTGGACTAAAAAAATAAACCCTAGATCTAAAAGTACACAGTATTAGTTTAACCCATAATCCATATAGCAACTGCTATATATGCTACACAGGCACTTTACAAAAAAGGAAAAAGTCATTTAAATCTATGTTTCAAGGATATTTAACATGAAATTCCTAAGGTTACTTCTAACAAACTCAACTACCCACAGAGCTGCTACTTTGACTGTTTTCACACAAAAGCTCACTGAGAGATTCTGTGTATGGCTGTACTTATACATAATATTTCAAAGCAGTAATGCTCTCTTGTGCTTAATGAGACAATATATTCTTCATTTGAAAAATGTGTGCAATACTCGATGCAGAAATTAAGTTCATTTTTAAAGTGTAACACAAGTATAACCAAATACGTACACTATATACAGGGTGTTAAAAAGTTAATAAGGCTGCTTAGTCTTTTAAATCTGGCACACACAAACACATACAAAAGATGTTGCGGATATTCCCATGAAAGTCCAAAGTACTTGCAGAAAGTACTTGCAGAAATGTCACAGCCACTTTGAACACTCCATTGGACTTTCAAACTGAAGCAGAAATTATTTCTAAAGTAGTTCCATTCTAGCCATACAAGATTTCTAGTATGGAGATGTTATTTCTGGAGAACATAAGAAATGACTACTTGATTGGCCTCTGGACAATCTGAAATTTCTTGATGGTGTTAGTATCTGCATGACTGTGCATGCTGCATATGCATTTATACATACATAACAAGAAAACATAAACCCACATCTTCTAGCAGGAAAAGGGAAATGTTCCTAATAATACATTTTCTTTAGGAAAACTTGATTGATATATACAGTATATATAAAAAACCTACACAATTGTCAGCATACAAAAATATGAGTTCAGTATCTTTTTATACTAATAACCTAATGATGAAAAATCCAGGTATCCTGAGACAGGTGCATCTAATTTACCAATGCCAGTGTACTGCTGGAGTACAATTAGAAAAGCACTACCTCCATTTATCAACAAGTACAGAGATAAAATACATAAGGCAATGCATTAGCTGGAGAAACTCTCCTCTTTTCATAATGTTAAAGAAAAATGGTGCAAAATATGCGCAAAATGCTGGCAGACATATCCATGAAGTAGCTGTAAAGAGTATGGAACAATATGTATATATACTACAGTTACTGATTTCACAATTTAAATGAAAATAAATGAAATACTTTTTTGAGTATTATGCTTAACCATGATGTGTATACTCACATTCAGGCAATTGTCTTTTATTTATATATATACATGCTACATCCAACAATGAATTAATAAAACAAAAAAAATCATTGTTGTTTGCTTGTGAATTTCTCTGGGTAAAAACAGATCAATAAAACTGGTTCATTTTTTTCCATTAGGGGATTCTAACAAATGAAATGAAGGATGATTACTATAAATCCTCGTCAACTTAAGTTTAATTGTTTTGGCTTTAAAACAGTAGAAGAGCAGTTCTGACCACTATTGACTGCATTAAAACAAACAACTAAAAAAAACCACCCAAACAAAAAACTGATGCACTTGCCAAAACCCAGTGGAAGCTATCTAAAGTGCTACTGAAGATTGCAACTATATCAGTGAATATAAAATTGGTTGGTTGGTTCAGCTGATAGCAGGAATATTTACTTTAAAATGGATCCCTAAACATAAAAACGTTAGACATTTAGAAACTGGAATATATATGCTTTTGTATTCATTTACATTTACAATTTACAAGGAAAATAAATGTTATGAAATACTTCATTTGGGGAACTAGACTGAATCAATGATTATTTCATAGATTAGACAGTTTAGCATCCTTTTATTCATAGATGATGGTTACAAAGATAGGCCAAACATCAGCTCTACCTTAAAATCAAAATGTAAGTTTTCTCCAAGCGTGAATCCTATGGCAACTTATCTGTTCCTTGGCACTTAACCCTCCCTTCCCAGCTGTTAAATGTCCTATACATCCCCCACAGACTATCACTGAATCATGGTAGTCGGTATTGGTAATGTATGTCTATAGATCCTTGAATTTATTCCCAGAAGAATTACACTTGTCTTGGATGAAAAAGTAAAGTTACATACAGAATGCTTTCCCTAAACCGGTACAACACATTGTTGTAAAAATAGGCTGCATAATCTGTTGCTGTAGAGCAAAGACTTAACAAGCTATGGGTGTTACAGTTCTTGTAAATCATCACTCTTGGTCATCTCTTCTTGTCATCTGTAAGTCTAAAAATTTATGTGAGGATAAACCTACTGCGATGAGAATGGATTTTTTTTTTTTTTATTCTGCAAGTGCACCTTGCATAAGGAACAAATACACCCTCTACGTATACCAAAGAAGATAAAGAGCTTTAATAATGAACATATGTAAATTTATAACTTAAAAACAGGCTTCTTAAATGTCCATCTAATGTTATTAGAAGCCAGATGCATTAGAATGTGCTGTGTGCTCAGAAAACACGGGGACAAGAAAAGCAGTTTGAAAAGCTGCACAATGTTTCAAGCAAACACTGGCTTTTGAAGGAAATTGAGAAGTTAGGCACCCACTTTCCATAGACAGTCAGTGGGTCGTTTATGCCTTATTTCTTCTGGAAATCCCATCTTTATGTGCTACCTGTAATCCCAGAAAACCAGGTCTTAAGTTTCTCAGACCCTTTGATGCCAGGCTAAATAGACACATTCCAACCTAGATGATTCTATGCTTCTATGATTCTTGTGCAAGTATGGGTCACCAACGAAGCTCACAGCGCTGCATAAGTTTTTGAAAACTGCCTCTGGAGAGGAAAAAAAGAATAAATAACCAAAAACTAGATGCAAAAACAAGAGGCCAAGCCATGAAACTATAGCTAAAGAATTTGGTCCAGAGACTGGCTCATAACTATTTGTCCCTCGGTGTTTACAAATGTCTATTACCCCATGCTCTCAAGAACAAAATGAATTAGACAGCTACCATATTATACAGGGACACTATTTTGGCATATTTGCACTCCTACCATTTTCAATGCAATAAAAGAAAAGTGACGACTAGTTACAATAATGTGTATGCATGCAACAGATTTTGTCCTCTAGGTTATTTTATATTCTAGAGGATTAGTAGCTCCACACAGCTGAGAGCTGACTTGCCTCGTAGTAGAAAACCAAAATTCACGTGGGCAAATCTCCCAGGAAGATGTAAGCTCACAGCCGGGGCTGACACCGGCACCATCCTTGGCATGAGGAGGTTACGGCTTCTCTGTACTCCTGATGTCTGAACAAGCAGAAATTGAAACATTTTTGGCACTTTTGCCTGGAGTGGGAATTACCCTAGCCAATACTGCCTCTCTGAATAAAACACAACCAAAAGTATGAAATTATGACTAGAATAGCAACTATAGAAATCATGACTCATTCTTAGGTACAAGCGTTATGTCATCCTAGACAAAAAGAGTGAGTTTCTAAAGAGTAAAACTTTGTTTTCTGGTTTTGTTTTGTTTGTTTGTTTTTTTTTAATCAAAAAGATTATAGTCCCACAGCTTTCAGTAACTGTGAAAGAATGTAAACTCCAAAGCACAAAGGAGAAATGGTTACTGAAGTGTTCATTATTGCATGTCTTTGTCACAGTTTAAGGCAAACATTCTATATTTAAAGTTGGAGCAGTAACTGATATGAGTACATAAATATATACATGTTGAAACTCACATATATGCGCAGACATATATATCTGTGGATATATAAAAATATTTATTTTCTTAGCAAAGTTAAAGTCTGTGTAAAAACATCAAGAATACTGGAAAAGGCAGGAGCTCTAATTCCTCCTTTGGAGAAAAGTAACAAGTTCCCTAGATATCCGATATAAAAAACACTCTCTGCAAGAGTGCAGCTCATTTTGAATTCTCACTTATTTCATTGTGGATTAATATATTTGCTGAAGATTTCATAAATAATTAGATAACGTGCAACAACTACGTTGCGAGTGTTGATTGCTACAGCACAACTATAGGCCACTGTTGTACAAAAAATAAATTTTATTCAGACAGTATATGTCCTGCTCTAATAGAATGTGTAGCTATTGCTATAAGTAGAACTATTTCCAAATATAGTTTTTGTTTTAATGTGTTCACATATGAAATCTCATTTGGGGACATTTTCTATGAAAATTCTTGGGCCGAAAAACCAGCCAAACGCAGATAAATTTTCCGCGGGCCCTCTAAATACTCAGTACAACTTCAAAATAAATCTGTAACAATTACCACTCCAAAGAACTGAAACGCTATACAAAAAAATTCTGAAAAAATATGGGGAATGGTAGCATAAAACATCAAACCTCCAAACTATGCTTCAACTTAAACCACAGACATTTCCAGTTAAACATAGCAAAATTGTTTCATCCTCGCCTGACGTAGATTTGCTACTATGGTACTATACAAGAATATACACAACTCTGGAAAACTCTGAAATGCAGAGGCGCAATAATGTAAAACATCCACTAGACAGAGTCTGAAATTCAGTCTAACTATGGATGAAGATCAGACTTACCCTTCTTCTCCTTCATATAAATGGCATTATAATTCATTCAATTATAATTAAAGGGCAAAACTTCACCTCATATGGCATATAGGTATTCCCTCTAAAGGAGTATGACAACAGACTGCTTAAGACATGGCTGAGTTTACTGATTACAAGCACACGTTCATAGCAGCCGCCTGCCTGCAGCCATTAAACACAATGCTGAGACGAGTTTTCCATCTTTAAACCTCACTTACATTATATCCTTGAAACAGTAATGTCCTGGCGAAAAGAAAAAAGAGATTATCAGTGCAAAGGGCCCCATATGAAGTTCACGCTCCTTATCAAGCCTAGTTTATCCAGGCGTTTATTCCTTCCGCAAGAACGCATTCTGTATAGTGTACAAGTGAAGTCATTCTCTCTGAACAAGACATTTGTTTTCAAGCTGCTGGCAATACCTATCGTGTGGCCGAACAAGACACATCAAATGAATCCGATTCCAGTGTAAAATTCCCAAGGAAGATTCCTGTTCTACTAGTGTAAGGCCGGAGCACAGATTCCAGAAATGCTTTTTGGAAGCCATTTTTCAATGCCAATAGAGAATATTTAGGGTATTTTTTTTTTTCTTTATCCTGAGTAAAGGGTTGGTTTTTTTTTTATCAAAGCCCCAGGCACATACTGCTATAGTGCAGTTAGATTTTGTCATACAGTCCCAGCATCCTAAAGGCCATTACTGGATTATTTTCTGAAGTAGTTCTCCTCATTCTTCTCCAACAGGTGGCGGTGGCTGGCATAGCTTGTATAATCTGACAATGACAAAAAATTAAGCACTTGTTATTCTGAGAGCTTGGTTATTATTAAAACGGGTAAATTTAAGGAATAACAACTGAATTTAAGTCTTCCTGCACTGCAAAACAAGAGGTACTGAATTTAGTTTAATAACATAGGTATAAAACCAGTACAATCTTATTCATGAGCATGAATGTTTACCCTGAGAGCAGTATTATTAAAATACACATCTATAAGAAATCTTATAAATGCATTCCAGTTTAGTCAAGTTTTCATATTTCTGCACTGAAGACCCTGTTCTGGAGGTCTCCACTATGTCTCCACTCATCCAATTAACAGTTGTTGCTCTGAATTTCTAAATTGGAAAAGCTGCTTGGTGAATGCAATTGCCTCCATTTTTATTTTGTTTTGGCACAGAGTCAGACCTCACTCTAACACAGTTCCCTACAAAACTGATGCTGTTTGAAGAACCAAAGACAGATGTCAGACATGTGACACGCCAGCATGAAGACTTTAAACTCTCTCCCCACCATTGTTACACGTATGAAGTAAAGACCAGTAAGATATGGTTCAAATAACTACCACAGTACAGGTTGAAATAGCCACTCCTTCATTTATAAAGGCTTCTGAATTTCTCTTAACCCCTTTCGCATGGACTTAGTTATTAGTAAGTGTTTTAAACTTTTCCCTAATGTTAGGAATACTGAAGAAAAAAAAAAAAAAAAAAAAAAGGGGGCAATCATTCTGACCTCAGGCTCTCTGTTCTGTAAGTATGTCCAGCATACAGTATATACCCTGCGACCGCAGCAGTTAGAACCAGCAATAGACATGATCTCATTTAGAGATTACATATTTTCCTTAGGGAAAGCGTATCATTGAAGGAATAGTAAAGAGAAGAGACCGAGTATAGCATGGCAAGGAGAAAAAGCATCAGAAGCCAAAAATGAAGCAACAATAACATAGCATGGACGTTAATACCTAACATGAAGAATCTTTAATATTAAAACACCAAAGCAACAGAAATAGCAGGTTTGGTAGGTCTGGGTACGGGCAGGTGGTGAATCGTCCAGTGGCTTGGGGGCTAGGGATATTTAAGATGCTCAGACTATCTGAGTATTCCAAGTATGATTTGCAACTTTGCCTGCTAAACGTCGTATTAATTTATATGACTCCATTTTAACTAATCATAAATTTCAAAATCACACTACAAATCAACACAGAAAACAAAAATCTGTACATGTGGCTGGGCTCCCCTAACAATTCAAGATCAATGGGCTGGTGCCCTCTTGGCATGATACTCTGCTACTGAAATTATGTGAGGCACGGTATGCACGGCTGCCCCTGTGAGTATTGAAAGCCTCTGCAACATCTAGGTACAGCCTGTCAGGAAAAGCATCCTGTGGCTACGCGAGAGCAGAACAGGACAGCTGCTGTTCTCTCATTTCAGTTCCCTTCGGAATTAAAACCTGTGGGGCACTGACAACACACAATGGCCATGGGCTAAATAACTTTTCTCTGAATCTCACTGGCAGTGATTATCAAGCAGAGTATTGTTTCTGGACGGTAAGAACAAGCAGCATCAGCCAAACAGCAATTGCAAACCTGTTTTCAAACCTCCCGCATAATGTGTTTTGAAGATCATTGGGCTCTTCCACATTGTCATCTGGCAGATTCAGAAACGTGATCATTTAAGGTCACATTGTGCAGACATCAATGTATTCGTTAGGAGCCATATATAAGCCAATACAATCTATTTCATATTTGTATACCAATGAGAGAATAAGATGGCCTGATCTTTATATAGAACGTGTGCAGAGAAAAATAAGCTGGGGTTATTTGAGTTATTTGATTCTGCTGGTGTCATAAGGCAGTAATATTCAAAGCTGGCAAAAGACAGATAAAATTACTCTCAGGATCTCATCCAAGTGCCCTGGTTTCAGCTGAGAAAGAGTTCATTTTCTTTGCTGTGTTTTCAGATTTGTTAGGAAAGGAATGTCAATAGCCCATATTGTTTTAGTTGTTGCTAAGTGATGTTTATACTAGTCAAGGACTTTTTTCAGCTTCCCATAGAAGCTGAGAAGGAGCATAGAACGACAGAATGGCCAGTGGAATATCCGTACTATAGACACCGTGTTCGGTATATAAATAGGGGTTGGTGAGGGGGAGAGGGCAGAGAATCTGCAATCTCTGCTCAGGTCAAGCAACCAATTCACCAGGCAGTGAGACTGACTTGTGTCTTGTATATTCTTTTACCATTATTATTATTATCGTTATTTTCCTTTTCCATTATTGTTCTATTAAACTGTCTTTATCTCAGCCAATGAGGGCTTTTTTTTTTTTCCCCTTTCCCCTCCTTTTCTCCCTCTTCTCCCTACCCTTCTTGGGGAAAAAAAAAAGGGGTGAGCGAGAGGCTGTGTGGTCCTAGTTGCTGGCTGGGATTAAACCATGATTAAACCATCTTGATGATTTTTTAGCAAAATCTAATTTCTATGGAACAATGTGCAGAAAAACTCAGCCCCAAGTACCAAGGTCTGTGTACTCTTCAGGTTAAAATGGTAATCATTAAGGTTACTTGTCTTCAGAGCAAGTGATGTAGGAGAATTCTGAAGCAAACGAACAAGGCTGCATAAATCCCTAAGGAACTATAGTTGCTGAAGACGGTATGGAGAAGAAACAGCCCTTTCTGGGTCAATATATATGGAACAACTATTTGAGATGGTACAAACAGATCAGCTGAGAAAAGACAGAAAACAGTGCAATGGCAGAGAACTGAGAACACTGTCAAGTGATGTTAAATGGAGCCAAATGTAAAGCTAAAATTCTTTTCAAAGGCAAAGCGCTGAGAACCCACAGTATCATCTACTTATACATCAAAAGTATCACTCCTGCTGATGCCTATTCTGACTTATGTGACTTATCTCTCTAACAGTACACCAAATGCCCCAAACACGGAGGTCAATGAGACATTACTGTTGCTGCTGACTGGCAAACGTGTTGGATATATCTGTCTATCCTACGTTGTAGGAGCCATCTCATAATTTTCCTTCAGCTTTTCATTGCTATGTTGTGGGAGTGTCAGCTGGAAAGAGGGAATCTTTTCTCAACTGATGCAAAGCCAAAAAATATCTCTCGGCTCAGTTTTTCTTTTTAAGAACTTAGATTTTTCCCTTACCACAAAAGCTCTGAATCTAGATATGTGCTCCATCATTTAGAGGTGGAGAAGTTTGGTTTGCAACAATTATTTGGCTGTCTCCAGAATTATGTCATGAAGGAGGAGTTCATTTTAGGCCAAAACCATACCGTTCAAAATATGAAAAGGCTTCTCACAGCTTTTACTGTATAAAATGGTGATTTACTGCCTTATTTATGTTCCCACAGTGCAAGAGAGTTGGTCAGACAATTTTGATCTCACCTGCTGGTAAGGGCAATGATTTCATTGCTGATGGGCTTCCTCTAGAATCAGTACTTTTGCTGGATCTTACTTAATCTCCTTTACGGGGCATGCAAGATGCATATGTGCTCCAACAAATGCTGCTCCTCAGCAACTGAACAGCAGCTGCTACTCAGATTTACTCATACCTTGTACACTTAAGGTACGCTCCTTTTCTAGAATCAGATCAAGTACGTGCACAGAACAATGTGCAGTGATTTGCTACAAACAAATTATGACCAGTAGCCCGATTATTCCCTACTGGGAGAAACTGGGACACCTGAGAAAAGGGAAGCAAACTGTGTAAGAAGAAAAAGGTCCTGAATTCTGGTCAGAATCCAGAAGACAGTCTTTCTGTGAGTCTATGGATAGCGTATGTGTTCATTCACATGGTTACCTCTATCGGGTATTACTAATTCATTGTTTCCTTACTAAAATTTAAACACAACAGTGAGTCTGTTATGTATTTCCCGTACCTGTTTAGCTCATTCAATGTGTTATCATTAGTCTACAAAAAACATTATGTTTTAAATTGGTAAAAAAAAAAGTTTAAACTTGAGCTGGATTAATAAAATCGCTTTAAGATAAAATTAAGAACATTGTTGTGTGCTTGTTAAGAAACATTTCAGGTACCTGCAATCCATCACAGCATTAAAAAGCTGGATAAATATAGAACAGTTGCATTTTTCATTCTAATGGATGTTTCAGAAAGAGACAAAGAAAGACTACATCATCTCTAAAAGCAACTAGAACATGATTTTCTGAGATACTGCAGTACAATATTTCATTAAAATGGGGTTATGGATTTAGTTACGAGTATTTCCCCAAAACCACAAAACATCACAAGTGATGAAGGACTTACTCCAGTGTTTTCATAATTAACATGAACTAGGTTTCATTTTTCAAAAACGGGCATATTTTGAAGTGCTACATAGCCTGAATTTCTGCGAGTAATTACTTTGAGTGAAATTGTATGGCTGAGAACGTAACAGAATTTATGTACATTAAAAGCCAAATCTTACCAATTAGTTCACAATACAGTCAATATTTATTGTTAGCTCTTGAGCAGCTAGGACAGAATTTGGCACAAACTAGATAAAATCATGGTCTAGAACACGAACCATCGGTTACCTTGGAACAGACTGTGGCGTTCGATCCCTCACCCCTAAGTTCTTGGCTGTGTTTTGTACTCTTGCACCCTGTGAAAGAAAAACAACGATTTTGTTTCATTTATTCCAACACAAGTTAGAAAGTTTTCTGAGCTTTCTAGATGAACATAACTATTGGGTTATAATTAATTAATAAGTATGCTCCATGTCCCGAAACAACTCCCCTCTTCTAAGGTGGGGAACAAGTTGAAGCAGTATATTAATTCTCAACTTAGAGAAATATGCGAAAAGAGACAAAATCTTTCCACTTGTTATGAAATAAATGCATACATATATATCTTAGTAACATAAAAGACTTAATAAAAAAATAACATTTAAGGTTTAAAACAATCCAAACACATCGTTTCAATTTGTTTGATTTTTGTCACCATTCTTTGTAGAAGGCATGGATAACAAAGTTCTTTTCTGAAATGTCACTTATTTCCTATGAATTTCTGAACACACAAATATTACAGATTATTTCCTGTTAATAGCTTCCTAGTTAAATTTAGAAAAATGACGTAAACTGAGGTACTAAATTAGGATTAGAAAAAATGCAGGTCCTGTATAATCACAGAATCGCCAAAAAAAATCAGGTTAGAAGGGACCTCCTGAGACTGTTTAGTCCAACATCCCCGCTTAAAGCAGGACCAACTAGAAAAGCTGGTCTCTCTGTACTTCAACTGATCCTTTGAAAAACAATAATGAAAGTACTTTTCTCTCACTAACTCATCCATTAAGGAGGAAGTTGATAAAAGATGCACAATGCAAACAAACTAGCTTAGACATATGAAAAAACTTAGCAAAATTTGTTTTTAAATGATGAGGTCTAGCTTTTAAAGTACAGTTTCATGAATCTAAAGTAGTCATCATAAAGAAACATATCTGTTAGAATTACAGGTTTTTTTATGTTTTTTAATATTTTAAAGGAGATGGAAACTACTTGTTCTGTCTAGAACACAAACACTGACTCTCCCTTTATTTGTCCTTCCGTACTACCTAAATTCAGGACAAAATAACAGAGAACAAAAATGTATAATCTCAGAGTTCTTACAGCGAGATCTTACATTGGTATGAACCATCAACAATAATTTACATTCCAAACAGAGCTGCAATGGCAGCTGCACATGATGGAAAAATGAGGTATAATCATTGATTCAATACGTAGAGTAAGATTAGACCTTGCGTTTGACTGAAATCTGGTACCCAGGTAATTAAGAAGGTGTTAGTTCACGGTCACGGGCTCAAACAAAAGATGAAAAAGGCTGGCTGGTTACACACAGGGAGGTTCTCAGGGTTTATGTAAATCAACATGTGCCACAAAAAAATATTGCGTCCTTACACAGTAAAAAAAGAATAATAAAAAAAATAGTGGTAAAGATAGAGAAAATAACTGGAGTACCTACACAACTGAAGGCAGAATATAAAAGTGATTTTACTAGTTTTACATCTAGCTCAGTCAGCTTGTCTCCAACAGCTGCAAAAGATACATGACTACAGACCATGAAAAAATGTCTTTCCCCAGAAAGACATTTCCAAAAATGTCTTTCCCCAGAAACTCCTTCAGAATTTAGTCATTAGTCACTCAATACTTCCTCTGTTCAGCAACAAGAATGTATTTAATTGATTTCAGTGATTCTATTCTTTCCCATCTCATCTTGAACCCAAGAATAACTTGCATCGCTATCCTCCTTGTGGAAAGAGATCCACATCTTGGGTACAATCTTAGCTTGTTGTGTCAAGAACCACTATTTTAATTTGGTATGAATCTGCTACTTTCATTTGATACCTTTAGTTCTGCACTGGTGAGGACAATGGTCAGTCCCTAACATGCCACATTCTTTAGACCTTTGTCATATCCTCCTTCACTCATGAAGCTGAACAATCCTAGATTATTTTGTCTCTCTGTCTGTCCTGTCTATAAACCATTCCCAACCATTGATCAATTTTTATGATCTTCTCTGAACATTTTCCGTTACGCTATATCCTTAGGGAAGGGATCAGAACATCAGATAGTTCAAAATGAAGAGTCATTACAGCATGATTTCTACTTTGTCATCTATCCTTGCCTAAACCATTAAAACTTCCGATCCACTTTATTAGTAGCTACTGAGAATTGATTTATCAGGGAAATGATAATCAAATTGGGAACAGACTTTTGAGTAGGGCCTGCAGCAATAGGATAAAGGGTAATGGGTTTAGACTAAAAGAAGGTAAATTCAGACTAGATAGAAGGAAGACATTTTTTACCATGAGGGTGGTGAAACACTGGAACAGGTTGCCCAAAGAGGTTGTAGATGCCCCATCTCTGGAAACATCCAAAATACTAAAAGTCTACTGCTAAAAAGGGAGTAAAATCTGGTCTCTAAATCTGGACAGACAACAGGAGATTTAAATTGATGGGAAAAAAAAAAGATTCCAATGAGGCACTAAGTAAAATATCCTAATGAAAAGGTTAAGAAAACTCTGGAAGAGACCACTTGGGAAGCACTGTGCAGGAGTCTCCACTACTGGAGGTTTAGTAACACAAATGACAAGTGTCTGTCATGAATTACATAAGGATAGCTGATCCAGTGCTAGTTACAAAGTTAAACATGTTAAGTCCAGACCTTCATCACCTTCAGTGTCCTTTCCTCAGTGCCGTTTTCTAAAATTTTATCATAACAAAGAAACCCCACCACGACAGACTGCTGAGATTGGCACATGATTAACATAACTGAGAGCCAGAATATACATACACTTGGGAAAATGATCTAAATTAATCACATGTAGATCCTGAACGTCAGTGCTGTGACTACCTCTGAGAACAAAACTAGCCTATTTTTACTTGCATCACTCACTAGACAAATTAATTTTAGTATCTTGCTCACATAATAAATCAAATGCGTTGATTTAAAAAGGAGTCTAGCTTTATACAACCGTGTAATTTATTCTTTAGCAGAACAAATTAGACCAACCTTACAACCACCAGATTCTTATTTTGTTAGAGGAAAAGCCCCCAAGAATTACTAGCCACTTGCCACAGGACATCTCTTTGTCTCCACTGAGCACAATTATACCATTTCTATTTCAATATACTGTTAATTTATACTTCTCCCATATTATTCTTAAAGCTATAGCACTATAAATATTGACACTGTTCGTCTCACGTAGGCATCAGGGATAGTTGTGCTACATGGCTCCAAAATGCTTCCCTCTGCATAGCAGTACTGCCAGAGCACTGGTGAAAGATGTCAGCAGCTCTGAGGAGACACCACCATCGATCTGGACTCTTATACACGAGCTAGTGTTCTCATTGCCATGAGAAAAAATGATAGGTTTATTTTCAAGCTACACGCTAATTTAAGGATAGCAAGAACCAGTCACATAAAGAAAACAGATTCTCTTTATGCCCTGCTCGAAGAGCTCTAAATCAGTACAATTCTTATGAGAATTATTCAAAGTGCAGTGCTGTTGTTATACTCATGAAAAGGCATGGAAAAATGATTACTCACTTAAAAGACAACACAAATTCTCAACTAGTCTTTTCTGTTTATCAGCATTTTAGTCACCTTTCTTCCTCAGAGCCCTGTGCCCTTCTGCAGCTCCTTTCTCAGGCCTCTGTCCTCTCCACACTTTGCTTCATCCCAAAGACAGACTCCTGTCAGGATGCTTTACATAGTATTTTGTGCATACAGATGTTTATGTGAATAAACATACATGAGTAAACAAAGTTACTAAAAGATAGTTGGGACGTTTTGCCAAAATTTTTATTTTAGGAATCGGTCTAGACTAGATTAGTGGGTGAAAAAACAGAAACCGCTTAACTAAAGGCATCTCACAGACCCAAGTTCATACCAGCTCTCACAAGTTGGTCTCTTTCCTTTAGTTCTCGCAGAACAGGTGCTTGCAAATACCTAATTATAACTGACCAGTCAATTACTTTGTAAATTGTTCCAACAATACAGTGGGGGCTATTATAAGTCTTGTTAAACATGATCATGACCTCACTCAATTGAAAAGAACCCCTTCCTGAGGTCACCCATTCAGTGTCCCAGTGTCCAGACACCCAGTCAGGTGTCTCCAGTTACTCAGTACTGGTGGCCCAAGCTGGAATAGGTATCAGCTTCTAGTAGAGACAACTTCCCCTTCTGGAAAGCTGAGACTGCTAGGAGCCAACATTGCTGACTTCTCCTGAATAACAGATGGAAGAGATGTCCTTTCATTTGCACCTCCCTGTGCCTAATCTCTTAATTCCACAAAAGATTCAGGGTGTAAATGGGCAAACAAAGTTTCTGTTTAGTTGTTTATTTTTATATTAAACCAGGTAAAATACATATGTATTGCCCTTAACTAAATATTCTGCATCAAACCCCAAGAAGCCTTCCCCCCCAGCTCCAAGTTTTATGGCCTGCGTTATGCCCCCCACAGTTAAATCCTACAGATAATTTAAAGATTAAATCCGGAACAGGTTTCTAGAAAATACCAGAGTGCGTTGTTGAAATTAAAACATTTAGAATTTAATGGAGGGTTATATTTCTACTGCAGAACTCCAAGACTGATTTAAAATTACAACAAAAGATTATTACTCTATTAAATGCTGTAGTGGTTTCCTGCAAGAGGAAAATGTGTGAAAAAAGTCTGGCTTGATATACTAGCAGACCTTTTTGCAGTGTCTGTGGGTGGTATTGAGATATCGATATCTTTAACAGCCATTGATCACCAGCTGTTTTACTTCAGAGAATGTAGCCCCACTGCAGACTTCTTTCTATAGCTCTGTTTCAGCAAGTACAGTTACAGCTGCTCAAACTCATGCGAGTTACTTTCATTTTGTCTTTCATTTAATAAACTGCAGAAATGAATCAGCATTTTTGAAAAAGGTCTAGAACGGTACGTTGAAAACGCACCCTTTGACAGAATACATCCTTCAAGCAGACATAAGCAAAACTCTGCATCCACGTTTTTTGATTGCAAAATACCCAGATCTGCCTACTGTCTAGAACTTCAGGAGCAGACATATCAACGTATACATGCAAGTTTATCCTTATACAGCAGTAGTTTTTCTTTTCAAGTCAAGTTAAAGCTGTAACTCCTGAGCAGACCTACATGATCTGATTATAGAACCTTGAGGGTATTTATTCACCACAGAAACTTAATTTATGCACCGAATAAATTCAAAGTCCAATGTGAAAAGGAATGAGACTAATTACTCTGATGTATGCATGTTAGGCAGCAGCACTTACATATAATCCATCAGGATCTATGGCTTGAGAATATCTCCACAATTGCTTTAACAGACAAAAGGTTTGATCTAGCATATGCATTTTTTGTCTACTGCAAGTTAGAAGTACAGCTGTTTAATCATTTTCATAACTGTGAATGCTGCACAGAATATGTAGCAGAATTAATGAAAATAATAAAATTAGATGCAAATTAAAAACCAGAAATTATGAATCTTGTCTTATCTGTGATTAATGGTTCCAATATTTAATTACCTTTTTTTCACTTCAAGATTGAGTGCATCCTGTATCTTGTTTATGCCTTTGTCATAAGGCTTAAAGCTACCACAAGCTAGGATGTGTGTTCCATCTGTACACAGAGTGATTAAGCCCCTGCTCAACCTCTCTTTGATCAACTGAATAATTTGAACTCTTTAATCTTCACTTCATAAGCCTTGCCTAACAACCTCTGGATCATTCGTGCTCCTCCTTTGAACTCCTTCCAAGATTCCAAACGTCCTTTTGAAAGCATTTATCTGATAACAAGATATTGTAGGAAAAGTTGCGCCAATATGGTAGAGCATATCCCCCATTTTCAGTTGATATTGCCTTTTAATCCAGCGTTTTTTGTCATACCTTAGCACTAGGAGTTCATATTGAGGTGGTTATCTATCCACAACAGCCTCTAAATCCTAATATTCTATTATGACCAAAGAGTGAAAAACCACTACTTCAAAATAAGCACACTGTCCTCAGGAATCTTGCCTGGAAAGTTAAGAACCACAGTATATATTTCTCCCCTTCCTTCCTACACTTCCCCTTCATTCAGTATGAGTCACTTTTTATTAACAATAGTTAAAAATCTTAAGTTATTTTTATGGATAATATATATTAAAATAAAGATTGTCTTACTCAACAGACTATTCTGATGTAAGGTGATACCACAGCAGTCACTATACAAAAAATCACTAAGTAAAATCATAATCCTGTAGAAATTATGATCCATTTACACATACGGAGAAAGCAAGCATCTGGTTCAAAAAGCCCGTTCCATTATTTTAAACAAAACAAACCTTTTCAGTCAACAATAAAGGAAGATAATTAAAAAAACCCAACTAAACACCCAGACTAAGAAAACACACACACGTTACACATCATTAAGATGGAGGTTAAAAAATGCTTGGTCAAGTCATTCTTGTTTGATGATAACATGCCTTGTTAGGAAACATCAAGATCTTACCCATAGTGAGCACCATACCTGTTTGCGCATGACGTCTGTAGCTTGCATGATATAGCGAGGAGGTAGCCCGTGGCTGCGAGCCAGAATGATCGCCTGCTCCAGGGTAACACTCAGAGTGCAGCTGCAATGGAAGACAGAAGTCAGCTATCTGCTAGCAGTGATTTCCTTAAAATAATCGCTTTTAGATCAACTATCTTTTTTTTTTTAAAAAATGTTATAAATAAAAAAGTAGACCTGCCCCCTCTCCCCCCCTCACCCATGCAGGCATTAGCCTGAACACTACAATATTTCTTAATTAGAAAGATTTTGAGTGTAAGAAGAGTTCCTGCTGACTTACAACCAAAGCTGTTTAAAAAAAAAAAAAAAATCCACAAAACAATAAAAACCGCAACCCAATTATGGATTGGCAAGTGCATGAGAGAGTGACAACCCAGAGAGAAGGATTTTTCGTAATTGTATAAATTCAGGTGGTTTCTGCACACTTTATCTCTCACCCTCTACTGTTAATGCAGACCCTAGCTTTGGTACCAGGATCCTGACCTCTTGCCATTAATTTAGCTTGGTTATCCTCATGGCACATCAATGCAGAGATGTTTACTCCTTTCAAAAAAGAAAAGAAATAAATAGGGCATTCCTTCAAATAAACTGTCCTCTCCTACTCTGCCATCTTTTTCAAGTAAAAGCTTGAGGACAAAAACTGATCACGGTACCACATCCTAATGAAAAGGCTGTAATGGCTTTGTCAAAGCAACCAGGAAAGTTTCAGAGCTAACGATCTTTCTGTAGGACAACCTGTCATTGCACCAGACAAGAAGTAGTAGGAAAAGTCATTTTGGACATGCCATCAGATTTCAGTTGTCATGGCGAGGATGAGGATAGATAGATGGTTACTCATACAATCAAGACCAAAGCTGTAGAAGGCTCACACATAAAGGCAAGAAAACTGAGTAGAAACAAGCACTTTTTGAAAAGCACAACATGTCTGAGGGCTGCTATCATCCAAGAGGTGAGAGTGGCTGCATTCTGCACCAGTAAGCTGCTAGATGATTTTTCTGTTCACAACTGACATACTGCAATAATCAAACCTCTTCAGCCAGAAAGATGAGGTGCACAGAGAATGATCCTACCTCAGCGGAACCTGACAAAAGTTGCATATTTCAAATTCAAATAATAGAAGTAAGGCACATGGTTAAAACATACTTTTGAGTAGACTTTTGGCAAAATCCTGACCAAAAGATTCTGCATAGCTTATATTATGCACACAGAACAGACAATATGTTTCAATCAAACACTCATCTTGCTGAGCAGAAGATCTGTAGGAGGAAAAATGTGTCTGCACTGATTTTCTTACTGAAAAAAAAAAACCCTACCCTGACATGTTTTAAATACTGCTTAAGTAAATTTATGGACTGTAAAAAGTTTCACAGTGGTGAGCATAGAAGATATTAAATCTGATCTGTAGCTTTATTAATGGCCTTTCATTAAAAATTTATAAGCTAAGTGATTTTCCTTGGTAATGAAATAACTTGTATTCCCTGGTTTCTTGTATACACTGACCTCAGAGTTAAATTGAAGGAAAAATCTATTGATCTTTTGTGTTACATGTTTGATTAAGGTGGACAGTAGTTAAATATTAGACTAGAAATTCTAAACATTGTGTTTTCATCTTGTCTTTGAAAGGTGAAATATTGCATAAATACAGTACATGCTCATAACATTTACCAGCACCAAAATCTAAACGTCTGACCTTCAGGACCGGACTGCAAAGGAAGCTTTGTCCCACTGACAAGGGGTAAAAGCAAAAGTATCTGAAATCTAATTTGACAAGTGTAATCTAAGCCAGAGAAAAAGGGTAAAACCTCTTTCTGTAGGTATAATAGAGGTTAATGGGCTCCAAGCACAGCTTTCAACCAACCAGTTACTGAGCCAACTTTCCCATAAATCCCATCTTCCTGGAACTCACAATTCTGAAAGAACAGAACAATCATATTCTGCATGTGTGAATCAAAACGAACAAGAACCTCCTAAATGAAGGTCAGTTTCAAGAATTAGGTGCAAACACTAATCTTGTGATCACGAAAGACTGCCAAACTGCTCACGATCCAAAACCTGATGAAATGGCTGGTGATCACGGACATTAAGTGCCGTCTACATTTCGACAATGCCAACTGTGATTCAGAAATAACGTTGCCAAATGTGTCAATAAAGACATAACCAGAGAGGGAAAAGCAGGGACAAAGAGTAAAACAGCATAAGGAAGATTTCTTTGATAGGCTACTATGAAGGTAGGCAACAACTATAGTAGAATCCTGAAACATATAGGCTAAAATTGAAGATCTCACCTCAAAACATAAAAGAAAAGTAGTTCTAAGGATAGTAATTTTAATGTATCCTAGGAAAATAGTAGTGAAGACACTCAAGATGACAGCAGTGGTGATGTTAACTATTATCACACCTCTTTAATAAAACATTTTACGTTCAAGGTGAAGTCCTACAGTAATGCTGGTTAGACACATCCACTGTTTCTTTTAAAAAAACCTTCTTACTTATTAATGTATGTTAAAAAATGTTAAAATAGCATCAGTGGCATGATTGCATTTCAATATACTATACCATTAGTGATGCACTTTAATATTGCTAGATTTTGTGTTTTTCTTAACGCATGTAAAAGGTCTGATCAATGGTGGAATTAAATATAAATTATTGTTTATGGCTTTTGTCATGTACTCATGAAATAAGGTTACTACTTTCTAAATTAAAAACCAACAACACTCAAGTAGCTTTATTTTGGTTGAATACTGAATCAATGAGATGGCATCCTCTAATAAAACTGATCACATAAACCTTCCATGGCACTACACTGAAGTGACTCACTAGTGAACACGTATTTACATGCTGGTGCTTTCTCTCAGCTCCTCAAATATAGTTTTTGAATTGCTACATTTTCTTTATCACAAATCAAACTGCCCTGGAAACCAGCTGTGAACGAAACAAATGCACACACAAAAGATCAGATGGTAACATGGAAAAGTCTTAACTGGAGGTACCTCAGCAATAGGACTGCCAAGCACAGAGCGATCAACCAAATACAAATTTAAGCCAATACAACTTGTACAATTTCATGAAACAATACGAAAGCTGGGAACTCCTCATATGGTAAGACTGTTCTGGTGGTCTGAGCAAGGTTTAATATCACGGAAATGTCAGCAAATATGTGCAATATGTAACAATCCACCCTTCTCCCCCATTTTAAGCGCTGCTGAGCAGATGGTAATAAAGTTTACAAAGAAATTTGGAAGCAGTTCTGACCCCTGAAAGTATCTGCTCATTTGGATGCAATTAGCCCAGACAAACCAAACAAGGAAAATATTAGGGAAAAAACTCCTTCAGTGCTCTCATAACATTCTGTTATGGGAAGCATAAATCCCAAATCCATGTATTTTACAGTGTAAACAAATCAAAATCTGTTCTCACTCCCTCTCTTTTCCTCTCATCCCTTCTTTTATGCCAGAAAAACAAAAGACCCAAATTCATCATCTCAGAATTTATGTCAGTTAGAATCACAAATTCCCTGCCTTGACAGATTACAGCAGCAAGGCAGCACAGACATTTGGCTTTTCCAGCACAACTGGGCTGAGAATTCCTCATTTCACCCATTTGGTTTCCAAGAAACAGAAGGGGCTGCAGCTGCTCCCAGCCTCTGTCTCTTATCCCCAGACTCTCATCAGTCATGACAGTATTGATGTGAAGATTAAACACAAACTTTCAAACATCTTCCGGATCAGACCATCCTGAACAAGAGAGGTTAAATCATTTTCTGCCACCAATAGTCCATTTGTTTCTGACTGGATGTGATTTCTACTAAAGGGCAGTAAAATCTGCTGGACAGACATACATCTGCAATGAAAAATGGAGTTGTAAAAGAGGAAAACAGATTGAAATTCTCTAAGAAATGGATTATTTCATGACAGCTTGTTTAATGTCACCTGAAAGGAAAAATAATTTGAGTTCATGTACACTACCTAGAGAGCTGCCACTCAGCAAACTGTATATCTATGTTACCAGAGTAAAAAGAATCTAAATCATTCAGTTCATTCTCAGGTTCCAATTAGGATTCCAGCCATCCTACATCCAAAGATGCATCAAAACATCCCTTAGAAAAATGCCCTGAATAGAAAAGATGAGGTGAAACAAATTGGTTTAGTAGTTACCACAGTCAGAGACGTCAAAATGAATTATGTCCTGGCTACGTGAAGAGGAAAAAAATATGAAACGGATGCATGTATGCTTAGTCTAATTAAAATCTAAAGCTTCTACTTAACATGTAATTTAATGCCATTGTTATTATTTTAATTACTTTTCTTTCCATACATCGTAAGCTAATCATACCTACATTCGACCACCCGTTAAACCAATTACACCATTAAGTATTCATTTGTTTCTGCTCTCATTTGAATTAATGCTTATAGAGCTGCTATTTTTTATGTCAGTGTATGCAGCAATTAAAAACTTTAGTACTAAAGGAACTCACTTTGGAGTAAAAATTTGGGGGGGTATTTCTCTCTAATTACTAGTGATTGCTTGGTAATATGTATTGATTTGGGTGAGAAACCCAAATAAGAAAATAGGCCATGATAAACCTAAAAAGGAGGGAAAACGTTCTTCAGGACTAAAAGGAATACGCATAAAAAGTGTAGACAGATCTAATGGAAGATTCTCCCACAATTTCAAAGCTGTTCTCATTGTGGGAGTATGTCTCCATGCAAATAAAACTGAAGTTTGCATTCTCTCTGTGCATATACTAAAGCTTTGCTGAACAGAATTTCGTCTCATGGAGGGAGGGAAGTTGGGCCAGACAATACGTATTAGAGAGAAAATGAGCAAGAAGTTCATACATTAAACTACGATATTGTGTTTTACAATTATAGTAAAACTCTACTGGAGTTCAGGACTTAGGTTCAGTCCCTTTATGAACCTTTGTGAAGCTGAGACGTTCCCAGTGTGGAAGGACCACTACTTTAAAATTTGCCTTGGACTGAACTCATCCACTGAAGGTTAGTCCAAGACTTCTGTTACTTTTGCCAACATACAGCAAGCCATTACTTTGCACATGAAATATATGTATCCCATTATGGTGGTTCGCTAATCATAAGCAATGCTTCAAAAAGTGACTATCTGTGGAAGATATTACGCCACCACACAGAAGTGGATAGACGATGGTTAAGGGGACCTCTGCCTTTTATCCATTAAGCATCTGCATGCACAAGTTTCCTTCACGGGAGGCACCACTGTGATTACATAGTTGTGCAAACCTCAAATTAAATATATCCCAACTCCTGTATCAGGCATGCATCCACCATCCTGCGACAGGATATTCAAAGCTCTACCAGGTATTTCCAAGCACAAGCTACCAACAAAGTTCTGACTTGCTGAAGTAGATGGTATGAACTAATCAAGCTAGAGAATCAGTCTTGGGAGGTAAGTATACATTAGCCATATTTCAGACCCGACCTTGGTTAATGACCTTTTGTAGTTAACAAATATAGTTTTAATCAGGTTTATCAGATGTAATATTAGTAATTTTCAATCCTGAAGCATGAAACATACAGTAAGTAATGATGACTTTATCTGTAGCTTATTTGGAAGACTACTATCATCCAATCTACTTACAGAAATAAAATGTGACCATTCTACCTTTTTTAAAAACAGAGAGCTTTTCAAAGAATTATGAAAAACCCCAACAAAACCAGCGCTTCTTTTCACTGTACATCTGTCAGTGTTAAAAAAACTGCACAGAGCATCTTTTCAGAAACATTCTTCCTGTAAGATCTTGCCGCCTTTAATCAGCTGGAAATGTTGCAAGGAGGAACTTCCACCATTAAATATTCTTTGTTTGATGAAAGAGCAGCATTTTCAAAAGATTCAAAGTATCCCATGCCTTTTGTTTGCTCATTCTCAGTCATACATGCGAAAACAAACAAAAAAATCTAAAGTCAACTGGAACCTCAGCTTCAGCCATTATCTCTTGTTCTGTGCAGAAAGTCTTTCACATTAAAGGCTTCTTCCCATGTAAGCAGGCAAGTAAATCTGCTGGAAAATTACAATTTACTTCCTATCTTATAACAGTTCAGGTTATTCACTTAAATCTCTTCCACCTCAGAATTTAAAGAAGATTTGGATAAGTTCTTAATGTTAGATTGTTTGAGAGGATGTATTCTATTTTTTTTTGGTAAGGTAGCAGTTTTTCTAAGGAAGAATCAGATTCTCCCAAAGACCTGGACTGCAGATGAAGTGATGCTGCAGGAATTGAAGCGTAAGAGGATAACTCTGTAGAGCAAGGTGATCGAGTTGTGTGTCAACCCTGCTACTAAATGTCTATCCTGGTCCATTATATTAAAAGGAATCCAAATAGAAAAAAAGAACACCTTGAAATCCGTACGAGTAATAAGTTAGATCCATCTTTTCTGTCTCAGTGCACTTTATGCACTTCTCTGCATTTTCAACAAAACAATGTCTCAGAATTTAAAACATGCAAGAGAAATCTAGGAATATAGTCTTTCACATACATATTAGAGACGAACAAAGCAAAAATGGACCAAGTTGCCCATGAAAGGCAAATACAGAACAAAATACAACTATCATCACTGTAGAAACAACCTATTTGTGCTAAATGTCTTGTTTACATAATCTTAAGACAAGTTTTTGCATATTTAACAATTACATAACTGTTTTCAAATAGTAACCAGCACAGAATGGAATACATTGCTATCCTAAATTATTTTAGGATAACAAAAGTTTTTCTGTGCCTCAGCAGGTAACATATCACAAAAATACACTAACTGTTGCCAGACATAGCAAAACTGCCATTTAAAAAAAGAAGGGAATCTTGACTAAATGGGAAGGTAGCAGGCATAAAAGCACAGTTTAGACCAGAAGGATGGAGAGGAGCAAGGATTAGTTTTTCAGCCTATGCTGACCTGCCTCCTCAAAGTAGTCCTATCGATCCCAGAAAGCCTTCTTATTGTGGAGCTAATAGCCTAAGTACAGCTGCAAAACTTCAGGGCGACGTTTTTTTTTTTTTTGGTATCACACAGTCATTGAGGTCAGAACTCAATTCCTACAGAAAATTTCTAAAATAATCTAAACCGAAGAATTCTTACAATAGAACGTCTAAAATCTAAATTCAGAATACTTTTTTTTCACCTTGTTTCATTTGATTCACAGAAAGGCAGTTGGCCATGATGGACAGCTTATGGTGTTACTCTGCTTGGCTATGTGGAAGATGGAGCAGGTTTAGCTGGATTGCAGGAGCTGTGCCAGCTACAGGAGACAGCATAATCAACCCTTGGCAAAACCTGCCTCATCATTCAGCCGAGTGTCTGCCAGCCAGAACCCCACTGCTTGAAGGATGGCAACACTAAGGAGAGACTTTCTGGAGGGGAAATTAAAATTCAGAAAAGAAAATAAGACAGTGATTTTTCTGGGGTTCATCAAGATTACAAAAGAATTCTTTTCTCTCAGTCCTCCAGGAAATGCAAAATTTTAAATAAACTTGGGATTTGTTTCATTTGGATGCTTTAAATGATTCCTTTGAGCCTGTAAGGCCTGTGGTCCCTGAATAGACTTCTGCAGCTGCTGCACCTAATTTCATTTTGGCATGGAAAGAGGCTGGGACATGTCTGTGCAGCGCAGCCTCGCTCTTCTCCCTCAAGCAGGAGCTAGCATCCTGATTCAATAAAATTTAAAAGTGCCTTTCATCACCTATATTTGTACAGAGTGATTGCAACTTCAAACAGAACGAATACAAGTAAAGCAAGCAGAGTATTGTTTACAGGGTGACAGCTGATTGGCAGGCAGAAATATAATTATGGATGATAAAAAAGAGAAAATAGAAATGCAAACTATTGATTTCTTGGACTAATTTAGAGCTCTGTTCCTGATGTTGATCAACAAGGCGTGTTCGCTTATGATAATCCAAGGGGAGTTTGTAGTATTCGCATGTCACTTAGGACAGTGAAGGTTAAAGAGATTTATTTTTCCCCATCCTTGTTTTTCTAGTGATCGAAATATATTTGAAAAGAACTGCTGTCTGAAATAGATATAGGATTTCAGGGTCTAATTTAAATTGGTAAACATATTGTCATAATAAAAATCAAAGCAAAGCAATCACCAGCAATTCAAAATCCCCAGCATTATCTTGGATGTAGGGATGAAAATATGAACTCTGTCAAGCTGTTTTAGCCTAGTGCAGTGTAAAAAGCAATTTAATATGGATCACAGAGAAGTCAGAAACCAAGACACTGCTGATCCAGAGATCAGCAATCACTGTCAAAGCAGACAAAGCTGCTGTTTCATAGTTCTTGCCCTCTTCTGCATTGGACTGCCACCCATCACCTCCCTCCCAAGATACTTGGATTTGCTTCTCATTAGAAGGAGGGTTGGCAGACACCCCACCACCACCACCCCCTGCCAACCCATGATGCTTAAGTTGAGAAAACACAGAAAGGTCTCTCCAGTCAGTTCATTAAGAGACAGATAAATTGAGTGAGGGAAGGTTCATATATATTTTGTTGAAAGTCTATTAAATATATCTAAATTCTGACAGATTAATGGTTTGCTGAGTTCCCACTCCCCATGAACAAAAGAAAGCTGCTGACCAGCAGAGCACTCTGTACTCTTCCACAACCTCTCAGAAATTCCGTCCCATTAGACATCAATCATAGAAATTAGGCTAAAATGAGGGTTTTTTTAAAAAAAGAAAGTACACAGGAACCTTCCACTGGGTTGATTATTTTTCATTTTTAAGCTGGCAAGACTAATAAGTGAAGAATATACTTTCAAAGTTTAGCCTGCAAGGACAATTGACATCTTTCCCCCATCCGCTTGCCTAGTAGCATCTGTAGATAATCCCAGTTTTCAACTCATTTAATATCTGTAGCAAAGTGTTAAAAAACAGTTTTAAGTCCTTGGTCTGGGCCTACAAAATGTGGATTTCTGCAACTGATCACAATCAAGCACTTCACAGCACTTCGTTTCTGAGAACACAGAAGGTGAGATACACAGCTCAATACAGCCAGAGATAAATATCCTCTCTTACTGAAAATCAGTAGTTTGAACTCCAAAGAACTAACTTACAATTTAAAGAGCATTATTTTGCAAGATTATCTGCCATGATTAAATATTATTCCAACAGACAGAAGAATTAAGCCTTCAAGACTGCAGGCAACTTGCTAAATCATCTATGTCTACAGGACTTGATCACATCCAGCATCTTATTCTTCCCTCTTCTGTTCTCCTCACAGGATTTCCTGGTGCTCCAAGACAGTTTCACTCTACAGAGCAGCAAGAGGAGCAGGTTCACAAAAACACAGTGGAATTTAGCAGTAGAAATGTCAGGAAAAAAATTCACCCAGCAAGCCTACTAGCTGGAGACAAAACAAGCTTTCTATCTGGGCAAAGGCAATTTCAGAATGCCAAAAAGCAGAGCCCACTTAGTGCTGGACTGTAGAGATGTGGCCCAAGGAGGCCATGAAGTGACTTTACATGACTTTGAATTCTAACGAAAAACTTCTTCATCCATCCAGTTTGTATGCACAACAGTAACTTCAGGAAACCATTATGAAAAAAAACTTCCTCAACTTTTACCACTTCAAAACATAATAGCACAAGAATCCCTTCTAGTCTCTAAATACATGAGTTTTGCTCTGAACTTTTGGAAATTCAGGGCAAAACGTCTTTGAGTACCTATAAAATATCAAGTAATGCATTCCTTTTTCCTGGAGGGCCTATCTTAAAGCGTCTCTGATAATGCCAAGAGTTGATGTTTCTTTCTCTGAACAGATGGTAGCCACAAAGGCAGTATTAATGCACAAGTGAAGTAACAGCGTCTTGTACAAAAGCTCAAATGGACTCCCTGTAAGGGAGAACTAGTCACGCTTTAGAGAAAAGTGTTTTGCATCTTTATATAAGTGATCTCGAATCCTTTACCATCTAGATGGAAACCCACACAACACATTCAAACCCCATTCCCTTTGTTCGTAATATAGTCTTGAAATCCAATATATGTTTTCTAATATTTTGTGGGTTTAAAGTATACTTAAATAGACATTTAATAGTTTATACCTTTGACTTAGCCCTTTTGAGCAAAATTTGATGAATAGTTTATTTTCATCTGAGATCAGCTCACGTTCACAATCAAGCATACAACCTCTTACTCAGTCACCGAATTATTCTGAAAAATTTGTGACCTGCACACTGTGGGGTAATAGTTTATTTCGGCTATTAAAGTTAGTCTGACTTTATTCTTAAACTATAAGAATTTTTGGCACAAATATACTGGCAAATTCAGAACTTGAATCTATGAAATCATAATGAAACCCAGAGGTAGTCTTTTTCAGCTTTATAAAAAACTGGCAGAATTAAGCCCAAAGTCTTTTCTGAGCGCATAAGACATGAAAATGAAACCAAGATAAAGAGCCAGAGAAAAGCTTTATAGCTTCATGGTCTTCTGAAATGACAACTGCATGTCAGTCCATGCTATATAGTATTTCCATCTTCATTTAATATAGTTGTTAGTGTTAAATAACACAACCTTTTTCTGGTTTTGCCTAAAATCAAGTGCAGTATACAGCATGCTATATATCAGTGATAGAGAACAAGACAAATAGTCTGTTGCAAACTCTTAAAAGAAGTGGCAAGCATTGTTTTTATACAACTTAACTGTGCTGGCTATACATGGAGCTTTTTCTGTTTTTCATGCCTGATAGCTGCAATGCAGATTATGATGCTCCTTTTTTTTTCTTCCTCCTCAAAGCTCTTTTAAAGAAAGGACATTACTTAAAATAAGGAGGAAGTAATGTTTATTCTAACACAATTTACTGGTAACCAAGTCTGCTAAAATACAGATTTTCACAGATAAGAAGATAAGGAACAACATATTTTTAACATTGCTACCTGTGATCCACAGTTTGGAATTATTATAAAAAGAGCCAATATTTAGCATCAGATTCTTGGCTGTTAGGATTTTTTTGTTTGTTTGTTGGGAATTTTTCTCCCCTCCACAGTTGTACTTTTTGCTTTTTTGCTATAATGTACAAAAAACTTTGTAATCTGGCCGGCTGGAACATAAACATATCGCTGCCTTTGATGAATATCAAGTACTAGAGAGTTCTACAATGATGCTATTTTCATATATACCTATGTCTATTAAAATCTCTAAGTGTTGACGACAAAGATCTGTTGATTATACCTCACTTCATTTATTAATATTAATGACACCAACTGTTCGACGGGCCAAACTTCTAGTTATGATAAGGCACACCTGCAAAAATGTGTACCTCTTCTGTTTCCTTTTTTCCCCTTGAAACAAGCTCTATTACAATTACCCCTAGCTTACAAAGCAAATACAAATTTCAGCATTTCTTGCCTGTATTAAGAGTTTAATACAGTATGTGTTATTCACCTAGGAAACCTTCCTTTTTCTGCTTTAGCGGTTAAGATTCCTCCCCTTTTCTGACTTGAATAAGGAACAAACCATTACAAGTGCACAAAACAAAATCATACTGCTCATTTCTGTCAATCACTGCAAATGCCATTCTAGAATTTCACCACAAATCCTTCAAGCGTGTTAGATATTTCATCTAAGTGGTTAGATATTTATTGTAAGACCTCTATAAATAAAAAAGCCGCAGTCTCCAACCTCCAATGACTGAATGACTGACTGAAACAAAGGGAGGCAAAGAAACTGTCATACCGGTGAACTCCACTGTTGCACATAATAATGTGACAAGCTCCCAGCCTGCTACAGAGTTCGGAAGACACTGAAAGCAATCCAACTCCGGAAGCACTGCACGCAGTGTATGCGCAGGCAGCCGTGCGCTTGGATCGGATAAAGGACCCTATCAGTCGGTAAAGTTCATCCAAGCAGTTGAGAGGCCTCATCAGCTGCAAGAGAGGAAGAGAGAGACATATTTAAATATTTGCTAGTGAGAGCACATGAAATGCTCTTTTAGAGCAGGTCATCACAGATGCAGATGGAACAGCAGGGCTGGCTGAGAAAGCCGAAGCCAAATTCCACAACATAAATAGAGTCTTTTGTTACATGACCTGTAACAACTTTTTCAAACTTTTAATTCTTACTGTCACTGACTGTTTCATTCCCAGTCCTGTCTACAGAAGTGTTTTTCACTTCAACAGACTGAATAGACCCATCAGTGCCATTTCCATTAATGGTATTGACAAAGGGAAGCCATGAAGAGGCAACCTACAACTGTACACCTATACAGGAGGGATGCCAAAACTGGTTAATTGACTTGCTGAGAAAATCAACTTATAATTAAAACGTTGTCCTTCATTTATGCAAACGTCTATTTCCTAATCCTGGCTAACAACAGGGAAAAATAAAAGTGAACGCAAGTGATAAAAACATACTACAAAACAAGAACAGTTAACTTTGTAGTGGGACTTACAATAACCTCAGCAATACCGTACAGAAAATAAAATGATACACCTAGTAAAGAAGGTAGCTTCAAGTGGAAGGCTGCTCTCAGAAGAGGAACCTTCAAGAGTGGTCTAGCAATGAAAGACATCATCTCATGGCGCTTTGTGCAAAGGAGATGTTCACAAGACAGTTTTGCAGATCTCATAATTCCAAATTCCCTATTCTTTTTATTCCAGAACCACTTAAAGATTCCAACAACCCCACCCCACCCCCCCGCTACTCAATGAACAAACCCTTTGAAAAACAGGTTCATTTCCTAAAGACAGTTTTAACTAATTAGGGAAATGGCAGCTTCACTTGCTCCTATATGAAGGTTACTTCATTGGAAAGCATAGAGATCAAGTAAATCAATTATAGCATCCAGCATATTTAAACCTGGGCACAAATAGATTTAACTTTGTTTAGATCCTATTGGTTTAACTTGCATCCATTTAAACTGATTTTAGCTGGTGCCATTTCTTAATGCAGAGCTATGGAGAATAGAGCAAAAGGCACAGCCATGCACTCTTGCACATCATGCACTCTTGGCTTGTCCCAGTTGCAAAATAAATGCATTAGCTTAACCGAGCATCCCTTGGTCAGATCTGGATTAAGAGGCACTTTTATCTTGCCCTTGAACTTTTCACTGAAATAGACAGGGAACAGGTTTAAGGGTAACAGGCACTCCACCTAAAGCTAGATGTCTCCTGCTGCACCTGTGGCTGCTTAGAAAGTTACTTTGCTGACTCAACAGGGAAGGCAAGGCACATGTCCTCCTCCCCTCCCATGCGGTCCAGTCTGTCAACTGAACTACCAGTCTGTTAACACCCATGCTGGGTGATACTGACATAAAATTTTAGTCTGTCATAGGGCTCCGCTGATGATCACAGTATTTCTCAAGCCACAGCAGCTCAATCGCTTCTGAAGTCAGTGTAGGCAAGGCCGAAGGCATTCTTGTTTCCCCGTTATTGGGCTGCATTATGGGCATTAACTCTCCAACAATGGCAGAGAGCATTAAATGAATTTTCATAGCCCCTGGGATCTCTCAGTCACAAAGGTTTAAAGAGAGATGAAGGCATTTGACAAAAGCCTAAATGAGGAGGTTCAGAAGAAAGCCACTCGAGCAGGATGCTGAAGGAGTATTCAATTTGGAACAGCGCTTCCAGTTTTCAGAACAAAGAATTTCTGCCGGCACCTGCTCTCCCCCCACATGCTCCTGGAAGAATTGCATTGCTCTGAAAGCACAGTGAAAAGGGAAAGCTATGGTTCCTCTTCTCAAATACATTGATGCCCTCCAGCCACAGCTTTAGATACCAAACCAGATGGCACCACATACCCCTAAAACACAGGTGGGACAAAATGCTGCAAGAGAGTTCCTCCTCTCCCTGCCCCAGCTTTAAATAATTCAATTTTTTTGATGGAATTAGGAAAGCCTCAGGAAAGGATTACAATAACACAGTGTGTAACATGCAAAGTTTAATTAGGTACTTAACATTTTTATTTACCTTATCTATATAAGCCGCTTTAGATGTTGAATTTGGAGGCAAGTTTGACTTGTCCAGGTAGAATGCCCTGAAAGAATAAACAGAATAAGGCAAAAATTGTTAATTGTTTAAACTCCTGAACGAAATGTATCTAAGTGACTATTCTTAGACACCATCCTAAAGTTGGATTTTGTTTTTTTTTTTTTAATTTTATGCTAAAGAGGATCAAGGAATAATACATGGGTAAATAGGCACTATCACTCTTTCTTTTAAAGTAATAAGGAACATTTTTTGTTCTGGAGACAAAAACTGACCCTCTGCCTTTTGACAGTACAGTGCAAAATTTTAATATCTAGCTAGTAGAAGAACTGGATATGAAAGTGATTTTCACCAAAGCTATCCATGAAAAGGTTTGTGGCAACTGCCTAGATTTTAATAGTAACTTCAGAAAACTTGGCATATAAACAGTGCCTGAGCCTCATGCACTACAAGCTTTTTTATATTAGCTTTATATAACTGCAATAATATAAAACCAAGAATACCAAACATGAAATGCAGTACTGACAAAGGAAACACACATACACATAAAAAGAAACGGAAAAGCAAAAACCCCTATAAGGGGCAAATATGCATCATACGAGCAAAATAGCATTTACAATGTGTGCCCTCACGCGTGCATACACAAATAAAAAACAAACTGCTTTTCTTTACTATTTCTGCACACTTCTTTGAAAATGAGTTATTGCACGGAAGGAAAAGCCAAAGAAAACTGTCATTCACCTGCAGAACATAAATGTGATAGAGAAAGCATACTTACTGTACCAGATTTATCTACTGTGTACTAAAGCTCATCAACCCACATTCTCCCAGCTCCTTCTACATTTCACTTATCAATGAACACTACCAGAAAAAGGGTCTATAAAACGGATCAATGCAACTTGCGTGTGGTTTCAAAAGACAAAGGTTGGCTAATTTCTGCATGGCACTAAGGAAGGCTTCCATGCTATCCTTCTCTTTTAAACCAGGAAAACTTCTCTTATTCAACACCAGAAAGGAAGAGCGTCAGCAAAGAGCACACAGGAAGCACAGAGCTCTTCTCCTGTTTCCTTCAACTCAGCAACCCTAGAGGAATTATTTTCTTTCCTTTCTACCTTATAAGCAAATTAATTGCTCACCACAGATGAGCTATCATTAAACGCAGGCAGAGGAAATATCTTATGTATCTCTGTGATAAGATCACAGTTTCTTTGCCTCTGCAGCATCACTTAAGAAAAAAAAATTGTCCCTGCCTATGGTAGGGGATTGAACTAGATGATATTTAAACGTCCCTTCCAACCCAAACCATTCTGTGATTCTCTGATCACAAAAATCATTCTGCTGGTTGAAAAGCTCCTAAAAATCTGCTGGGGCAGCTGAAAATAGAAACACCTGGTAGGCTTCTCTGCCTGGATGAGAACCAGGCAACAGCTACCACTGCAGCAATTCTGGACAAGGTTAAAATAAGACAAACCAAGAAAAACCCCACTGAACTACAGAAAATGTAGGGCAAAAGAAAACCCAACCAGATTTTCCAGAGGAAACCTCAGGGTATCAGTATGATCCAGCTCCACTGCCTGTGCACAAGGAGCAGATCTGACAAAGTCACAGCTGAGCCACGACCCAGGCTGGAACTACGGAGTGTGGTGACCAAATTTCAGTTGCAATAAAATACCAGAATAATCACTGAAAAGAATGCATCTTTGCATCCTACCTCTCAAATGACAGGATCACCTGGATCCTCCAGTCATGAAAACATTGATTCATATAACATACATGGATAAAAATTGCTCTCCCCTTTTTCTTATGGTTTTATTTCTGAGAGAAGTTATTCACATTGTTACATCTTTGCAGGGGTGCAGACCGCAGATTTGAATAGCCTTTTATTCTTCAATAATCTGGAATAAATGAGTTGATAAAAAAAATCCAGCCACCTTTAATTCTCATAGATTTTGCTTCCCATAACTCTGCAGTTTTGAAAAGCATCTTCCCCCACATTTAAGGTTTGAATTAATCCCCTCAGAAAGCACAGCAAAGCCAATCTAGTTCTGTTAGTCCATTAAGCTCATTGCATGATCCAGAATGTACCCTGTGTCAAAGGAAGCTGGAGACTATTGGAAGGAAAAGAGGTTTGCAGAGAAAATTACTCATAAATCACTTTGAGCAGCCATCGCACATAAAAGCTACCTCAGCAGCAACAGACCAACCTTTTTCTTTGTTAGCAAAGCTAAAAAACAAAGCATCACTCTGCCATCCACTGAACATTATCAGACTGAAAGCCTATATGTTTTTTCCTGCCATGCCACAGGAAAATCTGCTTCATTCTGTTCAGCACACCCATTCTCTTTGGACTGTTATTTCAGCAAATTCAGCTGCATTAAATGAATCCAGAAAGCAAATATAGAACAGCACACACATTAACAGAGTACATAGAAAATAATCAACTCGGGGTACAAAATGAAGCAACATGGACACTAGGATGGGATATACAATTATAGGAATTACTCCATTAATTCAGTCAATTATTCATTAACCTAAAGAACAAACAAAAATCAGCTATACACAACACTAATTTTAAATAGCAAAATATCCTGTTACAAATGAAACTATTCCCCCCCAATCAGATAACAGTCCCAGATGTTTCTCAAGTGCTTTATTTTTATTGCTTTTCATAAAAACCGTCTTCAGTATTTTACAGAACATGACAAACTGTGGACAGCATATAAATTTCCAAAGCACTTCACTTAATTACAAAATGCTTGTTAAGGTCCTTAATCATATTTTATGGGAAAAGTTAATGGCAATCTTGGCACGATGCCCAAATTGGACAATATTTTCTAATCCATTTGAAATGAACAAGAATGAAATCACTGCTTTGTCTGCAAATGTGATGCTGGTTTTGCTTCTAAAAGCCTTACAATTTCTCTAAACTGTAGCAGAAAAGTCTTTCTATAAAAAAAAAAAAAAGGTAGAGAATCCAATAGGCATTAAAACTACAGGGGGTTATTGCTGTGGTCCTCTATTGTAAGACATCCCCTATGTAACAATGTCAAATAATGAGACAAGTATCTCAGGGAAAACTTACAATGGAATGAGGTACCAGACATCTTAGGGTTCAAAAAGAAAAATCTATCACAAGATGAATACTTTCCCAAGATGTTTTCCCATAACTTGAGTACAAAGGAGATGCTGAAGTACCGATGTTTTCTTAGTAAAGCATTTTACAGGGTACCCCCCAAAATTGACCTGGACATGTAAAATCTTGAAAATTTGAAATATTGAAAATTGAACCCTAAGGAGGCTCCAAACCTGTAGAGACATGCATTCCTGAGGAACTTCGTACATGCAAATAATTCAAGCAAAGCCAAGTTTCTAGTCGTACTCTCAGTTTGTTGTTCCAGGAAGCCCACAGGGTTATCCTCGATGCTGATCATCTTTTCTTTGAAATACAAGGATAGTAAAGAAGTGACTGGACTGGGGAAGATGAAGGAGGGCAAGTAATTGGGCTATGTCATTAAATAAAGGCAAGTTGAGGGTTCTGCTCTGGAAAGCTTTTGTTTTGATGTTATAGCAGAGAAAAATTTAGTCTTTTAAATTTTCTTTATGACTCGGGCATACCTATAAATAAATTCATACTATCTTCAATAGAAGGATGGAAATATTTTAATTCTACTTGATTTTCAGCTCCTTGGTCACAAGATATTCAAGATCATGTAGATAAGCATGGTCAACAACATGGCAAAGCATACATCAGTACAGAGGTGCAGAGTCAGGCTGTGTTAAAATTAGTGTCCCTAATTCTTTTCTTCAGCTCAAACTATAAAGCATGTATTTATGACATAGATAAATAATATTTCTGTGTATTTGCAAATATACGTCCACATACTTTTTTATTTCTTTAATAACAATTCTGTGTTCTGCTATCTGGTTGTTAATTATATAGGTAAGCATGTGCATAGCACGCATATTATATATATGTATACACGTATATTTGGAAATGCATTTTTAAAATCTATAATATATATATATATAAATTCAATTGTTTCTGTAGTACAAAGTATCAATTGCAGAAAACTACTTGCTGCCACAGCAAAAAAATCTGGTTTACATGTTCTTTCCACTAAATGGTAAATCTCAATAAATGATAAATTAACAAGTGTAATTACCCTCTCTCAGCCTATACTCAGACCTAGTGATTTTAAATGTGTCCTAACATCTGTCAGTAATATAATTCTATGCAGTAGTTAGAGAAAGGTTTAATTGTAACAAGAGAAAACCTTTATGACAGTATTACAATTTTAAATTCTCAAATCATTTATAGTAAAGTATATAGTAGTAAAGTAGTAATATTCTGACCTTTCACAACTATCATGCAAACTGAAGTGCAGAACAGAAAATTTTAACACCACGTGGCTCTGAACTTACCATGGGTAATTCATATTTCATATGTAAGCAACTCAGTAAGCCCTTCCTTTGTATTCGGCACTGGTGAGGCCCCACCTCAAATACTGTGTTCAGTTTTGAGCCCCTCACTACAAGAAGGACATTGAGGTGCTGAAGTGTGTCCAGAGATGGGCAACAAAGCTGGTGAGGGGTCTAGAGCACAAGTCTTATGGGGAGCAGCTGAGGGAACTGGGGTTGTTTAGCCTGGAGAAAAGGAGGCTCAAGGGGAAACCTTATCACTCTCTACAACTACCTGAAAGGAGGTTGTAGAGAGGTGGGGTTCGGTCTCTTCTCCCAAGTAACAGGCAATAGGACAAGAAGAAATGGCCTCAAATTGTGCCAGGGGAGGTTTAGATTGGATATTAGGAAAAATTTCTTCACCAGAAGGGTTGTCAAGCATCGGAACAGGCTGCCCAGGGAAGTGATTGAGTCCCCATCCCTGGATGTATTTAAAAGTCATGTAGAAGTAGCACTTAGGGGCATGGTTTAATGGTGAACTTGGCAGTGCTAGGTTAATGGTTGGACTCAATGACATTAAGGGTCTTTTCCAACCTAAATGAATGTATGATCCTATAAGGAGAGGCTGAAAGAGTTGGGGCTGTTCAGCCTGGAGAAAAGAAGGCTCCGAGGAGATCTTATTGCGGCCTTCCAGTACCTAAAGGGGGCCTACAGGAGAGCTGGGGAAGGACTTTTTACTAGGGCAGGTAGTGATAGGACAAGGGGGAATGGCTTTAAACTGGAAGAGGGCAGGTTTAGATTAAACATTAGGAAGAAGTTTTTCACTTTGAGGGTGGTAAGGCACTGGAACAGGTTGCCCAGAGAGGTTGTTGAGGCCCCATCCCTGCTGGAGGTGTTCAAGGCCAGGCTGGATGTGGCCTTGGGCAACCTGGTCTAATGGGAGGTGTCCCTGACTATGGCAGGGGGTTGGAACTCAATGATCTTCAAGGTCCTTTCCAACCTGAACCATTCTATGATTCTATGGTTCCTCGCTCACTTCAGGCACAAAGTGACAAACCAGCTTTGTCAGTCTCTACTGTAAGTGTAAGCAAACAGAACTTTGGGAAACAGTGCAGTCTATGGGTAGGGGGATGTGACTGTAAGGTAAGACAAGCAAAATACACAGAGAAAATAGGAGAATAATTAGATTCAGTTACGCACAGAAATGCCTACAAGTGAGTAGGGGTTGCAAGAAAATTTCAAGAAATGAAACCTGAGGGCTTTCTTGGAAACTGTCTGCTTTAGTGGAATAGGCTGGGAGCATAGCTAGGATACAGACTTTCAATCCCGTAAAACTGAATTCCTAAGAAACTGGACTCTTAAACAGAGGGGATGATTCTTCATAGTGCTCCTAATTTTCTTGCAAGCCTGCAGCACCTGGCTAAACTATTAGTCTCCCACCAATTTAAACTCTCTGCAGTTTGTGAAGAGGGCATGTTGAGAAATCGGTGCTAGGTTGAGAACAAGTATCTGAGGTGCAAACTGAGGAGGATGCTTGCAAAGGAACAGCCCTACTAACTCAGCAGGCACATCACAGCCCTACTCGTGTCATAAACACACAAGCAGGGGATCATAGAAATGTGAAGACAGAAAGTCTTGGATGACAAAAAAACGCAAAAAAGTACCATTTGCTCCATGTAACACTGCCCGCGTTTCACGTGCTACGTTTTAACCCCTATTTTTCCAGTAACCTAGTCTCCAACATCTCTACCTGCTTCCAAGACCACTTGAAACCATCCTATTTGTGATGTGAAAGGGAAGTTCTGCGGCCACAGACCAGTTACAGCTGCCTTCCTGCTTCTCCCATCATTGTCCAAGCAGCCAAGTTCACGCTGAACCCATTAGTACTAACTAATTGCTCCCACATTTGCTTTTCAGACAGTAGATGTCTCCTTTTAGGCTCCTGATAGTCCAGATATAGAATACACTGTTAAAAAAGACAACATGTCAATTAGTCATTGGGTGGTCAGGGTTTCTACAACAGCGAGGACCTGTACAAGCTGCAGGCTTGGGCTATCCAGCTATCAGTGAGCAAGAGTGAACGAAAAGGCTTCACCTCTGATCACTGCTGATACACATTCTCTGAGTTTGCAGAGGATAAAGAAAGCAGAATGAAGCAGATGTCCACCTCAGCGAGCAAAGACTCATATATATATATATAATCTATCAAGACACATAATTTTCAATTTCAGAACCATACTTATAATAAATACTGATCATACTTTGTCAAAAGTCTAAAGAAACAATGAATTTAAACTCACAGAAAGAAGAGGGAAAAAATTAAGCTAAATTCGAGCCAGTTGGCAATATCTTTTAGACCAGCTAGACAAATTTAATTTACTTTGTCCAGGATCTCTCTATTCTCTCTCCAGTCTTGCTTCACTTAGATGCAATGAATCTTAATTTCTGTTCTACCTAAAATGCTTCTCATTAAGTTCATCAGGAGACAAATTTAGCTATTATTTCCTTGTTATGTCCTTCAGAGTGAATGCCTAATTTTCAATCTCTCCTTCGTAAAGATTTTGCATTTAAACAGAGTTCAGCCACGAGCATCTAGTTCATTTGGAACCAAATTTTAAAAATCTAAAAAGGCATTAGTTTTCCAATTTTTATAGTCATATAAACTACATGATAAATTTGTGTATGTAGCATTGCAGTCCAGTTTTACTGTTGCTTTTTTAAACCCAAAGCAATGTATCAAATACCTAGTATTGAAAATAGGAAAACAGTTTTTCACCTGCTTTATAAATATCCCGCTGCACTGAAAAGAAAATGTTTTCCCAGAATCACTCTCTGAAACCTGTAACTCTCCTTGGGTTACTCTTTTCTGAATTTGATGGCAATGACAAAAACTGTTAATGTTGCTCATTAACACTTCGCTCTCTGAAGTGGATAGACATGAGGGAAAGGAGAGCAAGACTTAAATCGCAGGACAACAGCGGTACAAGAACAAACAGCATAAGCTTCTTAACCACATGAGCAATTTGGTTTCAAAAAACTTTCCACTGGAAACTGGGGGAAGGAGTCTGCCAGTTTGAAGGTGGATTTTAATGCATTTATTTCAGGAATTGATATATGATCTGGTCTTTGTGATAATGCAGGTATTACCTTGAGGACCCATAAGTTTGTTCCAGAGACAGACAAGCTCTTTCTTCATAGTAATTAACTATCTCTAAGTGGATATGTCCTTTATGTCATTGTACCTCATTTATACCAAAGCAACTATTAGAGAATTTTAGTTCAGCCTGAAGCCATGAGTGCCATCACATCTATTTTCTGCTTTGACTAAATTATACAGGATACGGGAAACATCAGCCTGCCAAGAAGCCTGCAGCTTGAGAGGCTGCTGTGCGTGTATACATGTGCGTATAAATAAAAAAGATGTTCCTCAGACAGATTGTGTTCCACGCTTGCATAAATTCTAGGGGCAGAAATAGTTTCCTCTTCTTGTCTTTTTAAAAATTAAAAGAAACAAGAAAACCCAACAACATGGAAACCTCATGGATTATAACATCCCTGAATAAAGAATGAAATTAAATTTGCATCATTCTGTGGACTGCTACTTATACCATAAAATAAATACAGCAAGCTTCAGACAGAGAAACAGTTTGAAGTTACATTGTAAATGAAACACTTTAAAATGACAAATATTACATTCAGCATAATCAAATGTTCACTGTAATGAGGGTAGTTAGCTAAATCATTTGTCATTAGATTCACTGATTATAATTGCTTCCTTAGTGTAACAGACTTGCATTTACCTCCTAAAATGATATCCAAGAAAGCAGCAACACAGGGAAAAAACCCTACAAAAAATGGCCTTTTCCCTTTACTGCTTGCTTTAATTTTTCTTCTATTATGGCTGTACAACAGGCTACAAAAGTAGCTGCCAATAACCCTGGACACAGCTGACTTCAAAGAATAGTTCCAAATCACACAGAATGGTAGGCAGGAAGGAAGGAGCATTTTATTTCCAGACCTTCTTTGTCTATTGATGCACAGGCAAGTTAATTACTACACAGTGGTAATTAGCACCCACACCAGTGGTGGGGATGGATAGCAATCCTCAGCTGTCTTTCCCACAGCATGCTCCTATCTTTGGAGTGAAGAACTGGGTCATTATATAGTCAGGGGCGTCACGAGAAAGTGCCGTGCTGGGGATAGAAGAAAAGTTATGGGAAAGTAGAGCTCTCCTAACCTCACCTTCATCTATTATTTTGCTTATTTCCCCTCTGAATATTCCCAGTCCAAGTCTCCGTAACATCAGGAACCAAATTTTAAAGGTGTTCAGATATCTAAATGCAAGCGTAGGTGCTGAAGAGGCATTAAAAATGCTTACGAATCTAAAAGCCAGTGATTTCACTAATTTCTCATCAGCTAAAAATTATCTGCATAGACAGTTTTGGAATCCAAACAGGTGTATTGATGTGCAGTTTTAGGCACCTGCATTCCACCATAGTTTGCTCTTGCAGTCAACAATGTGCAGCGAAGCTGTCCTGGTTTGAGGTAAAACAGAACCTATTTTCTTTTCAGTAATTTTACTTTTAAGCTAAGCTTCTTCTAACCAATGGAACTCTCTGAAATTAACAGCATATCTTTCCGACAGTGTCCGCTTTCAGAGAGATAAGACCTGATTGTTTATAATCTATGCCAAGGAATCTTATGTAAAGAGGCTCTTGCTTATACTTATAGCTATAACACCCAAGGGCAGCTAGCTTCGTTATTTGCCCCATTGGAGGGTCGGAAGTGGGAAAGCATAGAGGGGTCCCTCCTGTGGGGAGGAGAGGACAGGACAGGTGACCCAAACCTGACCAACAGGGTATTCCATCCCATCTGCCTCATGCTTACTATAAAAGCTGAGGGATCAAAGGGTCAGGTCTCTCTTTTCTTCAGTGGCCAGTGTCAGGGGAGGACTCTGTTCGTCTGCCTTTGATCATGATCCATGTGTTCCTGAATCCAGATCCAGAATCCAGTTGCTGTCTGTCACTGAGTCCAGTCTGGGACCTTCCCAGTGCCAGCTGGTGACGTGATTGTCATCCGGGCAGCTCGATAAGGTTTTGTATATATTGTATATATTTCATTATTTTCTTTTTATTATTTTATTAAGATTTTCATTAAATTAGTTTAGCTTCTTTTTAAACTCATAAGTCTCTTCTCTCTCTCATCCTTCGCTGAAGGGGAGAAGTAAAAGACAACAGCTGTCGTTCATTTAATGGCCAGCCCAGCCCAAACCATGACAGAAGCATCCTGCAGAGACCCAGAAGCTGGAAGTATACTCGGTACAGCCACAGCCCTGCACCCCAATGGATAACCTGTGCCCTGAACAACCTCTCTGCCTTTGAGATACATCCCTCATGTCCACACACAGGTCCAGGGATAAAGCTCTTAAGGAGCAGATGTGCCTGGACTTTTCTGATTACGAAGCAAACCAGGAGCACCTGTAGAAAATTCCATTTTAATAGAATGTCATAGGAGGGACCCAATTTTTTCCCAGAAAGACAATTCACAGACAAAAAAAAAAAAAAAAAAGACGTCAAATACTCACAGAGAAAGAAAGACTGAAAGAGCAACCTTCCTTACTACTGTAGACTGAAAGTCCCATCCTGGGCCATCAAGTTCAAACCTCCGGTAACTTGGACAAACATTACAGAATTTGTCATCCCTAAACTCATCAAGGTCCATTTTTAAAAAGGGCTTGCTTCTTGCAGGAAGCTGATCCAAAAGCGGATTTCTCTAAGGATTAAAAATGTTCCAATATCCAACTAAATGCTGGGTATTATAAACTGGCTGAGTTATGGCCATTCAGCTAACCTGCCTGTCAGGGTCTGCCCCAGCTTCCAACAGGCCAGAGTTGCAACTAATCTTTTGGTCACAGTAATGACCATAAAATTTATTGCTATGCAACATAATAATAATAACTACCATACTGAATCTCACTTTGCAGGAAGGAGATCTTTACCAAATATAAAAACTGTATTCAAAGGATAGAATGTATTTTAACTAACTAATTCTTAAAGCAGTAATGCTTCAAAAATTAAAATTGAAGTTTACCCTCATGCTTTTACGATTACATGACTGAAGATTTGCAAGAGAATACTTCCAAAATACCAAGGAGTCTAAGTCTCAACTTGCAAACAGAGTTTGAGCATAACTTTATTTTCCTTATTGGTGTCAGAAAAACAGAATTAGTGAACTACAAAAGTAAGTGCAATCTGGATGACTGTGAAAAAGAAATCCAGTAAAACTAAGAATAATTGTGGGCCAGATACTGAAGACCTCCCAGCAGTTTCAGAAATTTCATAAACTAGGTATTGGTTGGGTTTTGGTTTTTTTACAATAACATCTTTATTCTCATAAAGGACCTCCTACATATTGCTGGGGTAGGGAATGTTGCCTCAGGAATTGCAGAAAAACTCAACTTTAGCTGGCCTTAGAATAAAAGTTCCCTTATATTATTAATTAGATTCAAATAGCTAGGGTTAAGTCTTTTAAAGAAGATGGAGGGACATTCTCTCCATTCCACACAAGCATGAAATTCTATAACCTATTTTCAACTGCATTCTCATAAAAATGATAATCTTATCATTACTATTTCATAGTTGAGGTAGTATTTGCAAAAGCCCCAAAGCAAGAACTGTGAAAGACAGAAGCTCTTACGATGATCACATCAGTGTCAAGGAGGACAATTTTGCACCTGGATTTATTGTATCACTTCTGATACTGTGGAAAAGCTGGTCACAGTTCCATAGTTATGAATGAATTTTACAATAAAAGCAGGGATTCAGCTTCATGACTTTATAAGATGGATAAAGGTATCTTTCCTGAAATCCACTAAAAATTTACTAATATATCTTTTTATTCATTCAAATAAATAATTTGTAAATCAATTCTTTTAAGGCACACATCAGTATCAGATTTGTCACCCCAAAGACACCACATTTACTGAAAAGTGTTCTATGTACTCAAACTTTACCAAGACTTTACCACAAGAAATTAAGAGGTAGCTGGGCAAAGGTGCTACTCGTCGTTAATTTTACTGTCCTGCCTGGGTACATCCCAAGTTAGGCCAACACCTCTGTTTGTAAGTGGGACCATACCCAACAAGGCCGTCTCAGCTGTTTCACATTACTAGAGCATTATTGTCTAAATGCATCAAGAATAAGAGAAGCTGAACTTGTATCAAGAGTTCTCATCAACAGATGGCTCAGCTGCAGTGTCACTGCCAACCAGCGAGTGGTTTTATTCCCACTAGTCCCCATCCTCTTCTCCCACTACTTTTGCCTTTGCTGTTGCTCCCATTTGCTTTCCACTCCTGTAGTGATGGAGAGATTATAAGATGGTCATCAGATGGTCACTGCACTTGCAAGCAATGCATTCCTTTTCTATGCAGAAAGAATGGTTTATGGATTGAGTCTTGGACAACTTATTTTATTACTGATTAGGTGGTTCTGCACAGAGGATTTCTTCCATGCGAAGAGTTTAAGACAGTATCATTGCACGTGAGTTTGTTTCCAGGGAATGTTCAATTTCACTTTTTTGTTCTTCTTTAGAGCAATTATCCAAATGTTAATATCTTTTGCTGCTGTAGTTACTTTATTAGATTCTCCTGGCCAAACACCTACACAGGCTAGCAAATGGCAGAACAAGAACGAAGCATCTGCTTTTCTGTTTTTCCTCTTCGCATTATGTCAGTGAATTCCTGAAGCTGTTTGTGCATCATTTAAGAAATGGGTAGAGATCACCAGAAAGCAAACAAAAAAAATCAATTACCGAATGTTCTCATCAGACATTAGACGGCTGGAAAAAAATCCAAAATTTTCCTATTCTTGTGACTGGACAGAGATACCCATGGTAATTTTTGTTGAAGGCTAACTTTTTCACAGTAACTTCTTGCAAAACTAGGCCTTGGAGGGTAGCAACTGATCAGAGCTGTGAGTCACAACACTAAGAGGAACATACCTCATTAGAGCCACAGCACGAATGGAGGTCCTACTACACGAGGTAAGCAAGGTCAGGGAACACTAGAGCATAAAGTCAGGAAGAATTTCTTTTAAAGATTTTCAGGGGGGCTAAATTGGGCCTATTCATAGAAAAACAGCACAGAAAGTCTTGCCTTGTCCAACTGATAGAAATCTCCTTCCAACACTAGCTGACTTCATCTAGGCCAAATACTGGCATGACCGAAGCTTTCTGTGAAACTGATTTATAACATAAGCCTTGTCAAATAAATACTCAGGAGGAACTTTTTTTTCCAAATAGGAAGTACTAATACAAGAAGGTGGAAAACAGACTAAATAAACAGTATGGTTGTCATAAACATAGAAGTGCACTGACACAGATGTCCCAAAAAAATGAAGCACACAGTACTCACTGAATACAACTGGCTTTAAAATCACTTTTGCTGTAGTACTGCTTAGATTAAAACAGAATCTAGAAAGTCCATTGCTTTGATAACATATTAGAGAAATATTTTTTGCAGGATCCATGAAGAAAACCTTCCAAAGACAGGAGTGGGCCAAAAGGTGAAGGAACTGGAAAAAGAGACCTTCATTTATCCTCTTTCCCCTTCTCCACTACCCCTTAACCTCTTTTTTTAACTCCTGTTCTCTGCTGCTTTTAAAAGGTGCCTAACAGTTCTAGTGAAATAATAGTGTTTCCATCCAATTCAAGATTTGAAAAAGTGAATAGATGTGATTTTCCTGCAGTCCTTTGCACCTTTTTTCTTCAACTCATATGTAAATAAGTGTACTCAAACTGGTTTTTTTCACAGATACAGTGAGATGAAAGAGTGGTCTATGTACACATCTTTGTGATTTTACTTCACAACTAATAGATTGTTGCACATAAGGACAGAATTTCTGGTATACGAAATAATGAATATTCACTGAAATACAGAGCTGTATAATCTTTACATATACAGGCAAGTATGCACTCTGTAACCCATACCCAAAGCTGATGCAAGTATCCAAATATGTTTATATTCCCAGCAGTATGGTGGGGGGCAGGGGGGAGGATGCTCAGCTTTGTGGAAAACAATGCTATTTTTGAAGTCCTATTCTGTAGAAATTAGGTAAATATGGTATGCAAAATCAGATCATTGTTCAGCAATTCTGATCCAGTGATCAGCAATTCTGATCTGTGATCAAGTAGACATTTCCTTTTCTATATGCGTTAGTACAACATGGAGGAAATTACAGGTATAGTTTTCATGGGAAAACTTTTTAAAAAGTAGCTTAACAGTGCAGAAGTCAAAAAAGTCAGAACCATGAATCTTGGATCTTATTCCATCATGCACCAAAAAACAACCACCATACAACGCACTTCAGTTTAAAGATGTGTCATAGAAACAGAGCTGAAAAGCAGAACTTGGTAAACTGATCTCAGGAATGTTGGTTTATTACCCACCGTAGTTTCTGGTTATACTGCTTGACTTTTTCTAGTGAGGCTGCATTAATCTGAGCTTGAAATTCTTCTACTGAGACACTGTCTCTGTAATAATATCCCTCCATGCTCTCCAATGCTGTGAAAAGAGAAAGGAGAACGGAGAAGAAAAAAATCAGTATTAAATATTCAGTATTCGCCTTCTTTGTAGCTTTGTTCACGCACTAGTGAATTACTTTTTAACCTTGAGGCTGTGACCCCACTGTGGATTGCTGCGCTGTTTCCGTATGTCATCAAATTCATACAGATCTCTCTTTAAGATTTCATTTACAAGAAAAATTATATTTCTTGCCCTGTGGAAAATAGAAAGGAGAGCGCTAGTTTGAGTTCTGTTGCTCTAATTAAAGTACTTCTGCCCTGTGAATGTAAATGTGGGCTTTAGTTCTGATATATTGTGGAAAAAAAAAACCCACAAACCAAACAGTAGAATGAGTAGAATGAGGTAGAGGAAATAAAGGATTAATGTACCAGCTGCTTTCATAGAGGGAGACATAACAACTTCTTATGAAGCCAAATTTTGGGAGACGTGGAGCACTTTAACCTCTAGTTATTCCCACTGATAATGTGAATGTCTTCTTCTGGATCAAGTAAAGCAGACTTCTATGGAGCTCTGAAAGTGCCCTATAAGCTCCTTTCCAGGGATCAGGTAAGTTTCTAAAGTCAAATACTTGATTATATTCACCCTTGTTGTATTCACTTTGCCAAAGCAAGAATAAGCATTGCTACAAGAACTCGGGAACTAAACCAACTAAAGAAAGACTTCCATTACAGGAAGGATCATATGTCCTTCTCATACAATCGTCGCACAGAAATTAAAAGGAGAAAACAATGAATGAACTAAGATTCCATTTTGGGATGCTCTTCAGAGCAATAGCTTTCAAAAAAAAGAAAGAAAAAAAAAAAGAACATTCCCCAGACCCTTTAATTTAGATACTCAGGGAAGTTTAGCCATGTAAAATCAAGTGTTTGAAAGGCTCTCAATAAAATTTGGACTGGAAAAATCAAGATCTTCACATTAAGCGGTTAACCTTTTTATAATGTAAAACATAGGTTCTTGGTGAAATAGTTTTTTTTGGGAGAAGCATTAAAGATTTTACAATTAGGAATATTGCCACTTTAATAATCCATACACATTTTAAGAATTCATCACACTATCAGAAAACGCAAGCAATAAGCAGAGTTCTGATGGAAACATGCTGCTGTCTTACAGCTTCAGCTGCACACGGAATATTAATTCTGCTTGTACTGCTTAATATGACCAGTTAATAAATAATTCATTCATTGTGAAAGAATATGCAGATTGAACTCCTCTTCTGTGCTTTCAGAGTTTGTAATTCTACTTCTGTATGAAAAATATTAAATTTCAACAGTCAGACTTGCTTCCTAACTTCCTTCGTGCTAAGTCACACCAGAAAGCCCACGCAAAAATATCCACTGAACTCCATTTATAAAAGCATGTCAGTGCAAACAGAGTTGATAATCCGTACTGCTTATTTTGTTGGCATAAAGTTGGTTTTATCCAATTAGATTACCCAACCGGGAAACTCAGTCATGTGTCAGGACTGACTGGAGTACACAGTTCTGCCTCTACAGGCACTGCGGGGCCTACTCTCACGGGTGCTGGCAGGGAATCCCACAGCGCGTGCTTTGGTTCTCACCTTTTTGAAGGGTTTAACATTTTTCTATCTAATATATTTGAAAGCTCTTTTGTAAGGACGGTTTCCTTACAAACGTGTCCTCTGTGGTGTCCTGGTTTGAGGTAAAACAGAACCAATTTTGTTTAGTAACTTTGCTTCTTAGCTGGGCCTCTTCTAACTACTGAAATTAACTGCATATTGTGCAGACAGTGTTCACTCTCTCAGAGTGATCAGACCAATTGTTTATAGCTGATGCCCAGGCACGGTATGCAGAGAGGCTCCTGCTTATACTTATTGCCATAACAGCCAAGGCCAACCAACTTTGTTGTTTGCCACGCTGGTGAGTCGGAAGCGGAAAAGCATAGTGGGGTCCCACCTGCAGGGAGGAGCGGACAGGACAGGTGACCCAAAACTGACCAACAGGGTATTCCATCCCATCTGCCTCATGCTCAGTATAAAAGCTGAGGGATCAAAGCGTCACTCTCTTCTTCCTTCAATGGCCGACGTCTGAGGAGGACTCTGTTCGTCTGCCTGTGATCCCGATCCTGAATCCAGTTCCCGTCCGTCACTGAGTCCAGTCTGGGACTGCCCCAGTGCCAGCCAGTGATGTGATTGTCATCTCGGGAGCTTGATACAGTTTCATATATATTTAATTATTTCTTTTTCTTTTATTATTAATATTTCATTAAAGTAGTTTAGTTCCTTCTAAACTCATAAGTCTCTTTTTCCTCCTCTGCCTCTCTCTTTGAAGAGGGGTAGAGGGGAGCATCAGTCAGTCCCGTCTGGGATCCCTTGGGTCCCCAGTGATGGATTTGGCCTAAACCACAACATGTGGTATTCTTGAATCCAAGTTAGGATATTATGGTCTGAATGGACAGACAACTGAATGGGAAAAAAACCTGGAAGGATGGGTAGGCTCCAAGGGCAGTAGCTAATGGGACATGGTCTCCCGAGGGGCCCATTACAAGCAGAATACCACAGGGTTCTACATTGTTCAACATCTTTATCACCGACCTGGAGGAGGTAAGTCAAGTTTGCACCTAATACCAAACTGGTAGAAGCAGTGGATATACTAAAGTGCAGGGCCACCTAGAAAGGGACCTAGACAGGCTGGAGGAATGGAACAGCAGGAACCTGGTGAAACTGAACAAGGACAAATGTCAAGTCCTGCACCTGGGAAGGTACAGCCTAAAAAGCAGCTCTGCTGAGGACCTCAGGGTCATGTTAGACAGCAAGCTGAACATGAGCCTCCAGCCTTCTCTAGCAACCGAGAAGGCCAAGAGCATCCTAAACTGTATTAATATAAGCATGGCTAGTAGACTGAAAGAAGTGCTTGCCCTCACTTTACTCAACACTCATTAGATAGCATCTTGAATACTGTGTCTAGTTTTGGGCCCCACAGTACACGAAAGCTGTTGATCAACTGTGAAGAGTTGAGTAGGGGGCCACCAAGATGGTCATGGGGTGGAGCACACTCTGTGAGTAGAGGGTGAGGGACCTGAGCTTGTTCAGCTTGTAAAAGTGATGGCTTTGGGAGGGGACTGACTAGACAGGTGCCAGCAGGTCAACAAGAAGACAGAGCCAGGATCTTCACAATAGTGCATGCTGGTAGGACAAGAGACAACGGACAAATTGAAAGAAAAGATGCTTCAACTCAATAGAAAGAAAACACTTTTTCACCATTAGGGCAGTCAAGTAGAGGAACAAGTTACCCAAGACGTTGTGCAGTTTCTGTCCTTGGGTGTTTTCAAGATCCTACTTGAGAAACACCCAAACAACCTGGTCTGATGGCACAGCTGACACTGCTATGAGCATGAGGTTGAAATAGAGACATCTCGAGGTCCCTTCCAATCTGAATTATTGTAGGATTCTATGAAAAACTAAAAAAATAAACAACCCTACATAATTAAGAAACTAAGTAGCAATTTATTTAAAACTGAATTTTAATTTTAAAGAAAGTGGTTTTTAATTAAGCTTATTTGTTGCCAAGATCTCAATTCTACCATAGCAAATAGAGAAATCTGAATGCCAAGAGCAATGTCTTAACATTCTCACACCACAGTCCTGCAAATCAGGACCCTTTTGAATGTATACACTTAAGTATGTGGTTGCACAAAACTGTTTTTAGAAGTGGAGGGATACATAATATAGCCTGTGTAAACATTTTAAAAGTTTTAAAAATTTCTACAGTCCAAATCCTGCAAATATAGAGACTTGTAATTTTAGGCATGGAGCTATGCAACACAGAATAGAGGAACAAAAGAGATAACTAGACTGATGTGCACTGACTTGTGCCTTTGATAAAGTATTATAAAAACATGATTTTCTAAATGTTACATTTGAAAACGTCATTGTATTTTAGGCAGGAAACAGCTTAGCTCTATTAAGCTTGAGAAGCAAGAATTGACTTCACAGAGGACCTTACAGAAGATTTCTACATTTGTAGCTAATAAATTTCAGTTAAAGATGGGGATCTACTGAGTTTGATGGCAGCTCAGCCAAACTTCATAGGAAAGAAGTAAAAAACAGAACCCCAATTCACTCATTAATGAGGAAAAAAACTCAAAATAATGGTTTAAACACTAGGATTTCACTTTTTATCCAGAACTTCTTATTCTTGCAATCTAATGGACTATTTTGGAGAGGGATCCTTGAAAATTAAAGAAATTTGATATGATATAGAAAGAAGAAATCTTCTATATTAATGAAAATTATTAAGCGGATTTAACACTTGAATGAATCTTTGCCCTTTTTCTTTAGCTAACTACAGAGATGCTTATCCTAAGACTGAAATATTGTGGGCTCCTGGAAACAGAAAGGGAAAAAAATCTGCAAAATAAATTCTGTAGCACACGGATTCCCCCCTCACCCCCCCCCCAAAAAAAAAAATAAAAATTAGCATTTCCAGGATTTGATCTGAGCCAAGATATTTTCTGTTCTCTTTCATGTGCCTTTTTGTCTGCTCTACCGCAATGTGTGTCCTGCTCAGTGTTCTCGTTTTCCTCTAGGACTGAAATCAATATGTTCAAAAGAAATCCACTGAAGCCTGTCTTTATTAGTTTAAAAATCACACTCCAGGGACCTTTTTTTTTTTTTTTTTTAAAAAAAAAAAAAGAAGTGTGTTTTAAGTTTACAGTAACTTTGGCTATTTCTTTTTACATCCTCCTTATCTATCAGGGATGAAACCCTCCTCGAAACCTTCATTTGTATGCCTGACTTCTGCCTGCTCCACAAAGACCCTGGAAGCCTTTCACAAGATACAGAGTACTTTCAGCTCCCTCCAAAATCAAAGGCAGCTCAAGGCAATCAGCACCTCACATTCACCATTTCACTGAATCAAATTCCACACTCCTGATGGCTGTAACGACGCTGCAGCTAATGCAGGCTGCCTGCAATTTATGAACAGTCTGAGCATCAGCACCACCATTCATCACTTCGGTAACGTTTACAGTGTCATAACTACAAAAGCCTGCAAATGTTATTTAAGTCTTCATAACATTTTAAAGAGACAGAATTCGCAGGGGATAACAATTTAGTCCTTAAATCTGAAGTAACAGGAAAATATTAAAACAGCATTTGGAATGCAAAACACTTTAAAAAGCAAGTTTCGTGGTCTGACAATTGTCCACTAATGTCTACATAGAAAAAAACAATATTGATGAAAGAAGATGCATTCTTTGGTGTTGGAATCACACAACAGGTATAAAAATGTATACCCACGCCCCTATTTTTTTAATCACAAATCTCAGCATTTCTTAAATTCACACACCTTAAACACCCACATTAAACAACACATTTAAACATAAGCCCTTATAGTTACAAAGGATTTAAAGCAGAGTGAATAAGCAGGGTTTTAAATAGAGTTAAATATTACATGAAAAAATTGGCGAGGAAAAAAAAATTAAAACTCAAGTTACCTTGTGAAAAAAGTACTGGGTGGATTTTAAATCCCCCTCCATTCTTCAGCCTTTGAGGAAGCTGTTCAAAATGGTAGCTATCAAGGTAGAAGTAAACCTTCAGGGTTTGCCGGCTTCCTTCTGCTTGGTATGTGATTGGTACATCTAAGGATACAGTCGGTGTTACTATTTCATTAAAAGCAATGACACATCCTTTTCCAGAAACTGTTGCACCCAAAATTCACACAGGTAAAAATCACTGCAGACACAAAACTAACAGTTGCAGTAATTTACATTATACTCGGGGTTGCTGTGGTCACTTTTGGCCTACCCATGATCAGGAATTAGATAAACAGAAAAGCACTGTCATCTTTGCCAGCCTGTCAATGACGGCAAAAATACTATGCAAATAATGTATTTGGCAACATCCTACTTGTATTCCCTGTAAATGTGAAGAAACATCTACGTACAGCACATAGTTCGAAATCACTGGAAGGATACCGTTAGCCATATTTCACATGCCTTTCTCAAGTGCACGATATAGAAGGTCACTGTGATATATAGAGTCAGATCCTCCTTAGATTTGTGTGGCATAGAACACAAGTAAATATAAAGTAGCTACCAGCATATTCATTAAATTGCTATTAAAAATCAGGACTCAACTGAGAAAACAAATGCACTATGGTAGAATATATAAAACTGTAAGAGCACATTTCATTACACTTTGGCAAGATAAATGTCTTAATACATCAATTGGTGTAGAGTTCAGGGGAAGTAGCAGTATCATTTTGCAGTTACAGTGATTCCCCAACGTACGTTGTGTGTATTATGCCAGATGATTAACATGTAATGACCATTAGCAAAAGTCGAAGAAAATTTTCCATTTAGCTAAATCTCTCAGAGGAAGTCAGTTTAACCAAATTTAAGCTTTGTATGTATTTCCTGTTTAAGTATCATTTCCATACATAAGTCTCCAAGTTGAAAACAATAACAATAAAATTTAGTGATTTGCATTAATAACATTATTATTTGGTTTTCACACTGCATGTATAAATTATTTTGTATGTAAACGGAAAAGATTCCAAAGGAACATTTTTCACTATTTTTGGTAATAAGACTTTTTTTTCTTTTATCGATTATTCAGAATCAAATGGAAAAATCAAATTTGCCAGTTCCTTGTCTTCTGTAACCACAGTCAGGATGACTGTCAGGATGACTGTGGTGGCAGCACTTAAATCAAAAGGAAATATGGAGTTTATTATAATCCTAGAACACACGGACTTTCCATTTATCTCTGTTTTAGCACAGACCCCTCAGCTGGAAGACACAGCAACAGGAACAGTCCATGACACAGGCATAGGGTTAATTCCCCATCAGGAGGCCCTCCTGTAACTCCAGTTCCACGTTGCTACCTGGCTTGGCAGGGCTTCCTTTTAAAACAAACACTCTGAACAGGATCGTTACTTGAATTATATAGAAATGGTCTTATATAGGCTAATTCCTACCTGACTACCAACCCTGGGCTACTTAATTCTTCGGAGCACGGGCAGCTTTGTGGAAGAGCTTCGTCTTCTGGTTTTGGTTACTGCAGAAGCTCTCTCACGTGTGGTCTCGATCCGGCAAGGGAATTGTTTTAGAAAAGCTTGATGTGAGGCAGACGTGCCTTCCTCCCTTCCCAGGGGAGTTATGAGACTTAGGAAAAAATGAGGGCTTTTTGCTCACTAAACAAACTTCACTGCAGGAAAATCTCTATTGGCTGAAAACATATTAATAAAGGAGTGGCTGAAAATAAGCAAAGGCTCTAAACAGCAGACTGCGAAGAAAGTCCCTCCCTGTGACTTGGGCAAGTATTGGGAGGAAGGGTTCAGGACCCTGATCGTCTGCACCAGCAGGTCTCAGAGGCAGTTTCTTGCACAATTTAAAGCTATTCTAATAGTGTTTACCATCTCCTTTCAACGAACTCTTCCAAGATCTACTTTGTCTTTCAGATGACAGAATGAAATTGGTTTTGTACTTCTCCATCTCATCTCAGTTGCATTTCTCTATTAAGACCTTCAAGGTTATTTTACATTCGACTCTTCAACAACAACTAGATCTTCCAGGGACTTTCCTGATGCAGTCACATACTCCCAATGGAAAATTCAGATAAGCAAACAGCTTTGCCCCCAAGGTTACTAACATTGCCAGATAATGATTCTGCATTGTCACTGATGCTAGCTGTATTTCAGGAAAACTAGGAATATTAGGAGAGCTACGGATCTACTCATTCTCCATAATCCCAAGTTATATAATATTCCCTGTGGGAGGTAATGTTCTAGGAGAGAAAAATGTTACAGAGAAAATGTTCCTGAACATTAAAGCCCGAATATTAATAATAATTACTCACTCGCAACTAGTGGTTCTGGCTCTGATTGTCTGAAGTAAAAAGTAACTTTTTCCAAGTCAAACAGTGCAACCAATGTATCTTCTAGCATAGCTTGCTCATCAGCCTAAAAAAGGCAAAAGAAAAAGTGAAACGGTCATTGCAGCCAGATGTTTTCCCCATCAGAAATAATATGAGAGCAGGACATAAAAGTAACTACAGAATGTTGCACAACATTTCACTGATGCCGTGTATAACCTAATTAACCCCTAGATAATGTAAATATCTTTGTTTCTATTGGCACTTTCCCTTTTATTACTAGTCCAAGATTATTAAAATGAATGTTATTGTTTCACATAGTAAATTAAAAGGTAAACTTATAGCTACCATTAATTCTCATGGCTTTTAAGCAAACAATACTGTAATTATTCTTCATGTAAGACACCAGACTTCAAGAGCTTCTCTTGACACCGGGTCTAGCTTGTAAATCAACAGAGGGGAAACATGAAAAACAAATTCTTCATTTTAAAAATTTTCTTTAAAAAATGCTATAACTGCAGCATTTCATTTATAAACAACATTTATAAACAACAGATGACAGTTCATCGTGTCCACTCTAAGTACCAATTATTGAACCAGGAGCTCAGAACAAGTACAGTTCACAGTGATCTGCACCTTCATCTACAAAACTCAAGATGCAAATCAAGTATGTAGTATGCTAATATTCTGATTTGCACCCAGGGTTCGCTCTGTATACTCCTGAGCTAGAGAGATAGCCTAAGAGATACAGACTAATTTACCAAAAAAGCTTCAAGAGGTAAATTACTAACTTCTCAGGACACTTTACTGAACCTTTAAAAAGGAAAACAGTCGTCTACAAGTGTGGTTATCTTGAGTTAAATATGCAGAGCAATTACAGCAGAAATCAATAATCACTTAAAGTAATTCTATTCTTTATACAACCCTCCCTTAGCACCTTAAGTTAGCAAGACCCAAATGGAAATCTGAGGCATGCATTTTTCCCCTTCTAAGAACTGAAACAGTAGGAGGGCAAAGAATAATAAATGAGCTGCCTATAAAATGAGAATAAAATATAGCTTACTGAATTATAGAAAGGATCCCCTCCCCCCATGAATTTCCCTGATCTATATAGTGAAATGGCATTGCCCCTTGTATTTATGAAAAACCAAAGCTGCTAGAAATATTTTGTCTCCTGGCTCATTTTATGAAGTCTCTATGGACAGAGCAGTTTTATCTGTAGAATAGTCTGAAAACCATTCAGTGACATGGGAAATCTTTGCACAACTGCTCATTCTTTACTGAACTCTAGCCATAATGAGTATAATTTCCTTCAAATACCCTTGTTTAAAATAACATGGATCATTTGTAAGCAAAATAGTGCTGAGAAGGTATTGAAAAGGTTGCCTTTAAATACTTTTCCCTTGGTTAACAACAGTTAGACAGAAGAGACTAAATTTAATTTTATTTTCAATTTGAGAATGCATACTGCTGGTATCTGATTACGTGATAATTGCTACGAAGTATGCATTTCCACTGCAAAGGAAATCTCTACAATCTTGAAAGAAAAAACAGAAGTATTCAGTGCTGTAAAGACAACAGTTATTTTGTGATAACGTGACAACTAAGTACATGGAAAAACATAAGACAGGCACCAATTGAATGTACTCTTGAACTCCAAGGACTCCGGCACCAAGACATGTTGGTGCTGCATGGTGCTAAAAAGCATCCAAGGCTCAAGACATGAGCCCAAGCTCCCCTGACGATGCTTTCTTCACATTCTCCTCAAGTGGATAAAGAGCCCTCCTGTTTCTCTCAAGCACTGACTTTACCTCTTTTTAAGCTGCTCACCTCATCCTGACATACCCTGTCCCACACAAGCCCATGTAGGTAACTCAACTACCTGTAAGGTAGTTGCTCACACTGGCTCGTCAATGCTCTCCAACAATACCACAGAGTAATATTTTATGACTGTGATTTAGAAATACTTTTATTTTTATTGATCTCTTCCGCTTCTAAAGTTTATCAGGCTAACTTGTCAGCAATTTGCTGCCGAGATAGACAAGGCAAGGAAAGAAGAGCTTGGATACTAGGAACACGATCTGTTACTTGTGTGGACTTTTACACAAGTAGGATGTACCAAATCAGTTACTTTCAGTGAGCAACTCCACAGTTCTTCAGGTTAGCAAGAACCAGACTAGTGCGAGAAGCAGCTTAAATAGTTGAAGAAGCACTTTGGATAACTGGGGATCAGAGGGCTACAGAGCCATGTCCCTTTTTTAATTATATCTTAAGCCATGGCTCTTTACCAGGCCTTGTGAAGAAATAGCAGATTTCCAATTACCCTGAGAGACTACAAGGATTTGCCTTATGACAGGAACAAACCAAACTAGCATGTCTAGTCCTTCAGCTACTACAGATCTATTACTTTTGGGGGGAGGGGTGACAAAATTATCCAAACCAGGTATTTTATTTATCTTGCATTGCTGCCTATCGCAAACTAAAGTTCTGGTTATCACCTAATACTACATTCACTCCTAGGGAGCAGCTACGATAGCGGTGGGGAGTCAAGGGTAAACTCGCTATCTGCTAACTCAAAACAAACATAATACTGTCTTTGTGGAAAACATATTTCCCAGATCACAAACAAACATTTCCCATATCTGTAATTATCTACATCACAAACTTTCCAAATAGCAGCTAATTAAGTAACAAGCTAAGTACAAAGGACACAGAAAATCACATTTATAACTAAGGCTGCAGAACCATGCCGCCGGTTCAGGAAACAAACACGGGCTGTGAGCAAGTGTGCCACATGAGGAGTCTTACCAGATTAGGCGAGAGCAGGGACTGGAAATGAAGGAGAAGACCCGCACTGGCTATCTGTTCCAACCACCTTCTGCTGGCCTCCAGAGTCTCCATTTCATATTCTTTGTTGTTGTCAAACATCTGATTTAAGGCCACCATTAGCTGCTCTGAAAAAGCGCAAACTGTGGCCACTAGGCTCTGACAGAAGACCATGTCTCGCCTCAGTTGTATCTCGCTATCTGTGATAGGCAAAAGCCAAAAGAGGAAAAGCAAAAATGGAGCAGGAGATTAATTAACAGCAAAGGCACTGGGCTGGATTTTTTTTTTTTTTTGTCTAAAAAACAAGTCATTTTAATGTAAGGTAAATTACAAGTTTACAGCCTAATGTTATACCCAGTAAATAGCACTCTACGACCAAAATGCCATTTTCCTCTTTAAAAGATTATTTCGTAATTTGAAAATTATATAGAAATATTTTTAAAATCTGGAATTTACATTAGTTCTTCAAAAGCAATGTATGTTTATCTTGTAGATTTTAATGTACGTGCCATCAATTCTATGTACTTTTGATGTTACAAGGTGAAGGATGTGAGTCAGATCTCTTTGCCACAATGTGAGAACCAGCTGGGCACAAAACCATTTACTTTCCACAGGGAAGCAAGGATAGTCAGAAGCTCTCTGCATCATCTCGTCAGCTCCACAGCCACCAACTGGGTAGGGCAGATGAAGACTGCCTGCTGTAATGTGCACACAGGGCATATAGGAGTGTTGCTCCCAGAACACAATCTATCCAAATACTATATATATGCGTGTGTGTGTGTGTATATATCAATATGACATCTATGAAATAAGCACAGAGCAGTATCACGTATCCAGGAAGCAGCAGAGATGTATGGTGTCAGGAAAGTGCAGGACAGGTCCCTAGGTGTAAGTCTGTGGAACCATTAGCAGCTGATTCGAATTAGGGACTAGCTAACCTATCAATTTATTCTGGAGGGCACAGGCATTAGATTAGCTAAAGGTCAAAAGAGTTAGAAGAGGAAATATGTTCTCAATAAAGCACAAAATTGTGGTGATAAATATTCAGTGCTTCCTTCTTCTTCTTCTCTTTTCTGAAGGTCTTCAACTATTTTTATCACTATGAGCTGTTAGGCAAACATCAATCACAAATGGTACAGGTACTTAATCTTTCTCAGAGCAACAGAAGTAGTTTAGGTGATACGGAGGTCCTTCCAAAGCCTAAAATCTTTGTCCTCACTTTTAGATTCCTCTGCTTCTAAGAGGCTTAGCTCCTTTCCTACCTTCTCTGTGGAGCTGGCAAGACTTTAGATGATTGGATAAGTCAGCAGAAATAATTCTGTACTCATAAAATTAATACCGACTTTAAAAATATGCTTTTCTTGGACTCCATTCTATCAGTTTTCCTCCTGAGATCTTCTTCAATCTATTCCTTGACTATCGATAATAGTGACCACTCTCTTGCTATCATTTTGATTCCATTTGCCAGCCTCAGGATCTCAGGAGTGTTTTCCATAAATGGTCTAATCACTACTGCTTCTGCACTGTGACTCATTGCTTTTTGTTTTTATTATTAAAATTAGCCTCTCTCTCTCTCTCTCTTTCCAATCTCTCAACTTGTGTGGAATCCAGTACAGACACAATTTTCACCTTTAAAAACTCTACCCATCTCCAGCTTCAAAAGTCCCACTGGTTTCTCCAGGGTCAAAAACTTTCCAATGTCACAGCAGTGCTCAGGGATTTTGAGCCCAACACACATTCTCTCTCCTCGCTTTGCTCAATTTTATCTCTGTTTGTCTAACAGCAGCTGACTTTCAGTGTCTTCCTCTGTATTGCCTGCTTCTGAAGCAGCCCACTTGTGTCTCCAACACCTAATTTCCAAATCTCATTTAATACTACTTCAACATCAGCTGCTGTATACAAGAGCACTTTGGGCTCTTTGTACAAAAAGATTTTTATGCAAAATAAACTATAGACTTCAGGAACTTAAAAAACCACGTAAACAGAGAAAACTGCTTTAAAAAAATCAAATCTGGGGTATTTCCTCAGGTTGGTTCTTATTTTAAAACACCTGAGGAATTACTAAAAACTTTTATAATATTTGGAAGAAATCTGACAACAAAGAAATGTTATATTCCCCTTTATAAAACTGCTGTTATGTGTCATAACAAAATCATGAAATAATAATGCATTCATATAGTACTGCAAGATGGTTAAAATAATCGGCTTTTACAATCAAATGTAACTGCTTTATTGAACACTCACACACCTACAAACAGTAGAGAATCTCCTGCCATAAGTATTATTTTCTAAATACTGTTTTACTGACATTTATTTTGCAGACACTTATTTTGCAGACATTTATTTTGTATGCTGTATGGGGTGATTGTAGTATAATACACAGAATAATCAGACCCCTTCCAAAAAAAGGTATTCTCTAAAAAAAGATAAAAGGAAAGGTATGGGTTAAAATAGTAAGGTAAGTATGGAAATAGATGGGAATGAAGAGAAAAGATAAAAAAATAGCAAACAGGAAAAAGCCCAAAAGAAGAAAGACAGCAGAGGCACTGTGCACAAGCTCAGTGATTTAGTAGTTACTTCATCAACCAAGATCCAAAGTAAATGACCAGAGAAGGTATTTTGCATTAAAAAAATGAATGGGCAATGTTTGTTAGAAATGTCTTTGGAAGTGTCATGTTCTTCAGGAATCCTCACCGTAAACCCAGGGGTAAAGTTGTTGATTATCAGGTTATCATCTCTGAGATTTCCCCCCTTTCTCTAAACAAAGTATTTTGTTCAAAAGCAAAAAAAAAAAAAACCTGAAACCACCCACGTTCACTTCCCCCACTCCCAAAATGAGCAAAATTACCTGTGTACTCAAGAAGCGCCAAGAGTATTCGTGCCTTCACCTCTTAAAGAAAAAAGAAAATATATTGAGGTCATGATTAAAAGTGTTTTCACCAAAATAATAATGCATTTGCAGCTTCTCATTTTACACCATCTTAACTCCAACTTCTGTAGGCAAATCCTGATTTATACCTACAAAATAGTAAGGAGGCTCAACTTCACTTAATTTTACATACAACTTGGTAAAATGGACAATAATCAAAAGCACCGAAGCTGAGAACGACACATGAAGAGGCAGCTGCGATCTCAGAGTACATGTGCACCAGGTGGCCAGTGCAAGACCGCAGTCTTAACACTTTGAAAAACAAGACCAGTTTTCACTGATTCCCACACTACCCCAACTCTTTCTTTTTTCTTTTCCCTCTCTTGTGCCATACTTAAAAAAATCTCAAATTTTCCTCATTTTAATGTATACCAAAGCATCTAGGAAAAATACAACAGCATTTTCACTTTATTCTCAGCCTTCAGGATTTTATTTTTGCTTCAAACATTTATTTTCATTTAACAATCCATGAAGTAAAAAAGTACAGATTTAAAAAAAAGTCTTAATTTACAGGCCAAAATTTTGTTTTATATCTCTTTACACTGTTTTTTTCTCCCCTTTGTTTTTTCTCCCCTTTGTTTTTATTTCGGGGGGTTGGGGGAGGGGGTGTTCCCAAAGTTTGCAAGCTGAAGGAAGTGATTATTCCCCTCTACCACATACCAGAGCACAAATTTAAATGCATCAATCACCACTGCAAGGAATAGGCAGATTAAAAAGATGACATAATCTCAGAGAGTGTCAAACATCCAGCACATCAGCTGTCCTACAGTAACTGCCTGTATGAACACACGGCTACTTCACATGCTTTTGCATCTTTCCAAACTTTCCGTCGTACACCCAATTTTCTGTGTAGTCCTATTCCAAGCCCTGCTCAATCGACCAGCAGAGCTGCCATGGGATATTTGAACAATAGGACAATTTGGGAATATGTTGCCCCCTACTAAAACTAACGTAATAGGTTTGAAATTTGAATCGTTTGATTTTTGTATACAACTCAGATGACGGAACTGACATTGGAGTTGACTGTATCAACAGTACAGTCTGGATTCTCTGTGTACTTGAATATATCTATGAAAAGCTAGAATCTTCCCCAAGGGTGACTATGCTTAAAAAAGGAGAAAACCTTTCAAGCCTGATCTTTATCTGTGCTGTACACATATTGCAAAAAGAACTGGCAGTGCCTACGCTTCTGAAATGCATGCCCACAGTATCTCAAATGGAAGCATCAAAATACTCAAAATTACTGATTATTCCTGAAAACTGCCCCGTGATAGGTCTTTGCCTTAGCCTTCTGTCTTTCGGGGAAAAAAAAAAAAAAAAAAACACAAAAAAAACACAAAAAAACCCCAAACCACAAATCTGTAGACATTAATAACTTGGCTTCTTGGAGTCTGAGCATAGCTTAGTAACTGAAAATACAATATATGGAAATACAGCTTTTATCTGAAGAATTCAGATACACTGAAGCTATTACTTGCAGCTTGTTTTATATGAGATTTGTTGAATCTCTGAATTCCAAAGCATTTGAGGTATCTATAAATAATGATTTCCTGCTTATGGGAAAATTACAGGACACTGCAACTCTCCTTTATTATCGCTATAAGTCTTCTGTGTTTCAAAATACACCCACAAGCAAGACAGCATTTTTAGGCTTTTTGTATAAGTAGAGACTTGCCTGGGGTTAGGAGAGAACATTGGATGTCAACCACTTGCTTCTCAACAAATTCCAAATGCTCTGGAAGTTTTCACCTCTTCTTGCTAGGTAGCGTACAGAAAGGAGTAACTCCCTAGCAATTTCTCTCTAGATCATATGATTTGTAATGTAAGAAGACTTGAACTTCTTTTATTCTTTAATTCTTTTGTATTATTTTTTCCTGTTATGTTATTCTGATCTTTGCCAGTAAAGGACAGATTTTCTTTTTTATTTTGTTTCTCACATCTGAAAATATTTTTGAAATAAGACTTGCAATGCATATATTATGATTTAAGTTGAAATACACTTTTATGCCTTTAATGACTGAAAGGCTCCTTCACTCCTCATCCTAATTTAAATTAAAACACATGTGGAATTTCTCAAGTGCATAGTATTTCCTGTTTAAACTTAAAATTATTGTGTTAGCAATACAACTGCGCTTCCTCATGCAGTTATGTGGCTAGCTGACTAGAAATTTGACTTGTCCTGAAACAACTCTTCTTTTGACCAAAAAATCTTTGGGAAAAAGCAACTACAGAAATTTCTACTCGTCTGTGTTCTCTTTACACCTCTGTACTGTTATGCTGGTCAGTTTTGGTTTTGCTTTCCTTCTGAAGCGCCCCTTTCTTTCCATAAATCTTGTTGATTTTCCCAGTTCTCATGTTAATATCTCATGTACATCCAAAATTCTGTACCTACATTAATTTTTCTCTTTACAGCGACCACTGAATTCCTGCTTTGACTAGTGCTGTCTCCTGCACCAAACTCAAGCACTCCATCTTCAAAGATCTGCCTCTGCTAATAACTTATCTTTATTGGTGTAACAATTTAGTAGGCCCGGTCACTCCAAGAAATAACTTTCATCTTTGCTTTAGTTACATAGCTCCAGATAAATCCTCCTAGAATCTGTACACTATTTCAGAGAACTCTTTAATTCTATCAACTTGATTAGCCTTCTAGGGCTGCCTTTTACTGTAACCATAGAAAATTTTTCTTTCTCTAATGATGTGGTAGGACAAATTAAATGAGACAAAGCAATCTCCACATATGTTTTAAATTTACTGTCAAGAAAGGTTTGGTTGTTTTTTTCTGATTTTTTTTTTTAAATCTGTGCAAACCTTCATAGTTTTTTGTTTGTTTGTTTGTTTTTAAATTGTTCTCCCAGTTCCAATAATTATAAACAGAAAACTGACAGACCAGAACGATCATCCTCAAGGCATTCTCAGTTTTCCTATTTCTTCATCCATATTAAACAAAGTAAATAAAAAGAATCCTAAGATCTAGGACTTAATACGTCTCATTTTTGTGGGGCTCCCATGTCTCCTTCTGCTTTAAAGCACTAATCAGTCTAATCTAATACATCTTCTACAATACAACAGAACAATAAGTAACAAATTGTGATATTTTTATGAAAATAAAAATGAATCAGTTTTCAATAAGGAGATGCATTTACTGAAAGCATTCATCCTTACTTTATCATTCATCAACAATGGTTAAGTATGTTTATAACAGCTGGAGGTTTTTAATTACAATTTTTTTTTTTTTTCTGCATGGTGAACAAAGCTGTGTCTGTGGTCTCCTTTGACTACTTCCTCTAGAACCTGCTAGAAGAGACAAATACATCTGCTTTCCTCAATTATTAAAACACTGCCTTTTACTTATAACCAAACGAAGATTTTTCTAGAACCCCAAGACTTGGTTCAACTTGTTCTCATGATCCCAACTGAAGCAGTCAAATTAGGGACATCTTTTGTTTTTTCAGAATCAGGCAAGGAAGAGGGAAAACAGGGGGGTAAATCACCGTACTACATGTTAAGTTTTCAACTAGAAATAGCTAAGAGCAGTACTAATGGTTCTTCTAGTCACCCTGACCGCTTGTGAACACAACGCGTAATGGCAAGACTGGAAACGAGAAAACAAGAAATGAAGATATGAAGGGAAAATTTAGCTGCTAAAGCACTATTAACCCTGTGTCATGCTCACCTGATTTCAGTTAGATCCAGCTGCTGGTTGTGTCTCGAGTTTAATTTATACAGGCCTTAGCCTGTCTAAATCACAGCAGTCTCCCAAAACTGCCTCAGAGGCACATTTCTGCCATGAATCTTTTCAACACTGAATTACATATAGCTGTCTTGGAAACTAAGTCTTGAGAAGCACTTATTCCCTTCTGTTGTCTTATTTCTCCTCCATGCTATTTGTACCGGCGAAGCCACAAGAACCTAGGCTTCCGGGCATCCTTCACATCACACCAACTCCTTGGTCCCACAGGCAAATCAAAATTATGATGAAGATGTGGGTCATGATTCTGCAGAGTACTTCTCAGGAACAAGTATTAGTGATGCCATTTTGGGGGGCAGAGGGGTGGAATAGGAATCAAATTAAAGAAAAAAAAAATGACAAGAGAATAGAAGGATGTAAAGACTGATGGTGAATAATTAACCTAAGATGATAATTTTACATGTAAACCCATGTATTTGGTTAAGAAGATGGTATAGAAGCCAGTTGGAAAACTCTGACAAAAGCCCAGATGCTGTGGATGGAAAGAGAGAGCCAAGAATATTTAAAATGAGCGGACAACTTCTGAGACACAGTGGTGAGAGAAGGTAAAGCAGACTGTGTGCCCTTCTTGAACAGCACAAGAATAATGCCTTTTATATTTAGCTCTCTAACCATGCACCATTCACAAGCATGACAGTTGCAATGTAGTTAGTTACTTTATTACCAGAGAAAACCTTATTTAACCTTGACTTCTAAAACACTAGAAAATGCCAACAGTTTTATTGTTCTTTAAACATCAGGATACCTTCTGATAAATATCACCATTACATTATAGTAGCATTGTCAAAAGAGAAGTTTTGTATTATAGAGAAGCAGCAAGTTGTTTGGACCTTGCTGAACTGAAATTTTGTGGTAGATTTAAACCCAAATTTATCTGTATAACCTCAGCTCAATATTGAAAGTATATGACCAATGTTGAAATGGGTTAAGTCTATTAATTCTATTTATGGGCAAACAAGTTACATGAAAATGGTCTGTTAGGCTTGGCTTCAGAAGGGGAGGCAACGAAGGACCATTAAAGACACATTTCCATTCCTCCTGAAAGAGTAATGTGAAAGAAACCATGACTAATACTTGAATATAATTTGGTTTAGGCTGAAGATAGACCTGTAGAAAAAATAACCCCAAAAAATGTATTCATTTTTCACTCAGGGACAGCCACCATTAAAATAAAAGAAGTACTCTTAGTATTGGAGAGTCAACCCACTGTGACTGACTCCAAAAGCAGGAGATATTTGTGTGGTTGTTTTTATAATTTTCTAACCCAGGGTCTGAAAATATGATTGTACGTGAAATGAAAAATAACAAAAGTCAGAGGAGGAAGAACAGTTTGTTTGGTTTGGCCGGTTGGCTTTTGGAGGTTTATCTTAATAAAACTTATCAGAAAGTTCTTTTCCAGTGATCTGAAATTTAGCAGTTTCTTTATAGGACACTAAAGAAAACAGCCAACAAAACAAAAAAAAAAAAAGCTAAACACACACAAATCATTTAAAGCTAGACCCGACACACACTTTTGTTCCCATGTAGACTCCTAGTGCAAGTAGTTTTATAAAAATAGTTTTCCTAATTATTTCTGTTTCTTTATCAAACAGCACAGGAAATAAAGCAGAAGCTACAAGCAAGATTATCTGGACAGGAAATCAGTTACTTTCTTATGAAGCCAGGGGAGAGAGCAGAAGACCCAGCTCACATTGTCACTTGGTGGTGAAGAAGAGCAGAGTATTAGGTAGCTTTTAGACAGAGGTGGAGGAGGTAGAGCAATGGGATCAGTTGTGATGGAGTAAGTGAAAACCAATGGCTGAGATTTGGCTTCATGGCAGAAGAGGGAGCATGATTTTAGAGGGATAAAGATTTCAGATCAATGACAGACACGAGCAAGACACGGGACAAAAGTTGTCCTGCAGAGTCTTCATCTTTCCATTTAAGATGGTAGAAAAAAGGGAGTTTAATTTCAAGGAAAGCCCCATTTTGGTGCGTTAGTCCCATGAAGTTCTGTGACAAATCAGTCAAGCCCAGGGGACTTCAGCAGCAACTGAAATAACATAGCACATGCAACAAATAGCTCATTTGCTTTCGCTTGTCAGAAGAGACACTTTTCAGTATCTGAAGCCAATAGGGTGAGCTTGCGACAGCTGAGATACTCCACTAGCCTTCTAAGAACACAAAAAAATCCTGAAATTCAGGCATTTCCCATAGACTACACTACATACAGCAAACATTGCCTAGCAGCAACATGAAGCAGTTGTACCTTTCCCCTTCCCTTCCCCAGGATCTCTATCATTAACAAAGTGTTTATTTATGGTCATGTTGTTCTTACTAACCTTCAACAAATTTTCTGATATTCTGGGCAAGACTCCGGACGCTGCTGGGGAGGTTCCAAGGGTCTTGCTTGATGTGGAGTCGTAGCCTCTTTGGACAGTTAAGCTTCGGTTCCATTTCCTGCTGAAATTCTAAGTGAGGACAAAAATAATATTTTTCTCCTTAAACCTCCTGAGAAAGCCACATTAAGACATTATTTCTTCCTAAATGTTTTCAAAGCTCAAGGAAGCGTGAACTTATTTAACTCTAGTTAACGCTAGGGTGACAGGTCTAACAGTCATCTAAGCTCCCTACTTTACTCAAAGGAGAGAGAGAGCCGCATTCCCAAACACGACTCTTTCTGAACCAGGTACATAAGATAGAAGGTGCCTGTCTCCATGGAGGAAACAGGACCCTGGAACTTTTAGAGGCAAAATTAATTAAATCAGAAAATTAAACTTAAAACCAAAATTACTTATTGCTTAACCTAGTCTATCTTTCAAATCACTGAAGTGCTTCTTGTATGGTTCATGAAGATGGTGCAGATCAAGAATAAAATATCTGACTTGTCCACATCTTGTGTCCAACTGAACATTTCTTATACCACTGAAAGGATAACAGTTTGCTGTGTGAGCCTGCCAGGTACTCAGTCTGAAACACTGAGAAACACAAGAGAACAGAAATGCTCTAGGTTCATCCCCATTATCTTGGTCTCAAAATAGGAAATAAATTTTTAAAAAACAAAACCAAAAGAGGTTATGCAGTCTTCCATGCAAATTCAGTGAGGGGGAAGTACTTCAGGTTTTGTAAAACCAGATAATTAGTGTACAGTAATTATGCTCGGTTGACTTCAGGAGGATTTGGTGATTTATAAAAGCCAAAAATCTACCCTCTGTCCATCTAAAATCAGTTTTCTTTGCAAAAAAAAATATGCAGAATCAATAAAATCATAATCAAACATATTATAGATATTAATACAACATTCAGTCTCCAATTGAACTTTTTTTCTCTATTTTTTTTTAAACTCAGTTCACTGAAAGAAGTCCTTTTCATTTTTCATCACAGTCTTATGGCTACCACCAGATACCTATTTATACACTTAGACTTAAGCAACTATGTGAGTGTTAGCAGAGTATCTGATTTTACATACAGGATTTTTTTAAAACAATTGATAATACTTATATAAGCATATATTTGCCATAAATATTACTGTGACTATGTATTTGCAAATTACTTATAAATCAACTTCACAAATAATACATCTACAAAAAAATAACAAAAATCTGGCATTAGTAACAAAATAGATCAGAAATGGCTTCAGTAGTTGAGACAAAAATGTAATAAATAATAAATGTAAATAAAACCACCTGCAATATACAAAACCTGTTTCTTGCTTCAAAAACTTCAGCAATTCTATAGTCAGTTCAGAGTCTACAATTTAAAGCTGACTTCCCAAAAATTCTCTCATACATCGTGCAACAAAAGTTTAAGAAACAGGTTTTCAACTAAGAATAAGACCTACTTAACAAGTACTTCAACACTCAGTTATTGCCGAACACGCCAAGAATAGACAAAATCAGTTCTTTAATACCCAGCTCAAGGAGCAGATAGCCATATCCATGTACCCTTTAAGCTGCCTTTTGATTCTCACAGATAGAATTAAATGTTACCTTGGAGGCCTCGACCTGGTGTAAAGTATTTTGTCTGCTCAAAGGCCCTCATCACAGCTGGTCCTTTCAGAAGATTGACAATTGAATCAACCTGTTGGGATCAAAGTTCTGTGAGAAAGATGTTTTTTACAGCAACAATTAGAAAGCCTTTCTTTAAGAAATTTGGATTGCAGAAAAGCAGCTTTTGATTCTTTCTTAACTAATGGCACTAGCGAATGTCAGACTAAGTCTACGGATCTGTTTAACTTGCAGCTTTGAACTATTTACAGAAAACTGAAGGAGAATGAGTAAATACATACCATCCCAGTAAACAGTGGAAAGCAAAAGTAAAAAGAAAAAGAAGTATTTGCTAAAGCCATCTTTGCTTAAGCATGGACATTAGTATCAAAGCCAAGAAAAATAATGTCATACTTGACCAAAAAGATGCTCCAAACAGCTATGGAGCTTGTCCTGTTTATCATGGGAGATTCGAACACTTATGGGAAGCTCATCACCTGAAAAATATTTTTAAACAAATTGTTTAGAAGTTTCAGCATATTTTCCAAAGTCTTTGTATCTTAGATCATCTGCTTTGCACATAGACTGATGCTTAGGCTTTCAGGATTATAGTAACTGTTGTCCCTATGCATTTTGCGTTTAGTAATCACTTGGTAACACAGAAATAGTTCTTAGAGAAAGGACCAGATTCAAAACCCAACTGGACATGGTCCTGGACAACCTACTCAAGCAGGCGATGGGACTGGACTGGATGATCTCAAGACGTCCCTTCAAACCTCAGTCGTTCTATGACCAGAACAAATGATTCTTCTATGCTGGAGAACATCCTAAACACCAGACTAAATGGCTAAGTAGTGTGAACCTAGCATAGCAGACCAAAAAGTCACTGGAATGCATTCACCATGAAATTTTTGTAGGGACTCTACAGACAAATCACAATCTTAATGTACTTACTAATTAAATGGCTTTGAGATTTTAGTAATTCAACAAAAATACAGCATCCAAATCTTGTACTTAATATGAAGCTTTTAGTAGTACACACCACATCATTTCCTAAGAGAGTAAAAAGGAGAAGGACCCTCCTAGGTCACTGCCCTCAAGTCACTCGCTCTCTCAGACAACGGGTGATGCAACCTGAACTCTTTCAAAAGCTGTGAAAAATTGAGCTTAAAACTGGTTTTCCTCCTTGATGTTGCAGTGCCAGATAAGAAGTCGCTACTTGATAATTTATAACCCAAATTTATTCATGGTCAATCTAGACTAATTTTTCTTATGTCAGTGAAACACTTAAATAGCACTTTTCTCTCCTTGATTTTTTTTTTAGCTCCTTTAGATGTCCTTACAGCCAGTAGTTATATCCCTTCACAGGATTTTAATTGCAACAGGTGCAGCACAGTGCCAAAGACCCCTGATCTGGAGTTAACCAGGTTAGCTTTGGAACTAGGAGGAAATTAAGTTGTCAGGAGACGAGCAGCACTGAGCAGCAGTATTTATCAATTTGAACACCGCTTGGCTAGACATATTCTTTTAAGCACCTCAGTTGGTACTTCAGCTTGATACTGAGCAAGCACGTATCAGCCCATTTATATCTTAAGTTGAAGATACAGACCCTGGGTCCCCTCTTTTCTGAACAGTTCTTTACGTCCTTCATCCTTTCCTCTGCATCTGCTCGGCTCTAATTATGTATCGCTTCTAGAAAGCGGCTGCCTAGAATTGCATTATTCACAAGGTATCTCAGATACCTTGCGTAATATCATTCCTACTTTCCTGTCCCAACTGAAAATACAACCAGCAATAAAATTTGCCTTCTCTATGGCCAAGTCTCACTGGTTGCTCATATTCAACTAATATGCCCAGTTCTTTCTTTTCCTAAATCATTCCCAAATGATGAACTCCCAGCTTAGAGCAAATATTTTTTATTATTAGTCCCTGAGCATATAACCTTGTACTCCATGCAGTTAAATCCCATCTCACTCCTATTAGCAGCTGCATTTATTTAAATTCAATTTGTCATGGCATAAACAAGAATGTGCTTCTATGTGGTCTCACATTCCTTCCCACAAACACACAAAGCCGTATCCTGCCGTCCGGATACTGACGCAGGCTGGGAGAGCATTCCACACTCACCTAAAACGTTCCTTACTCTGTGCAACGTAACGCACTGTCAAGGTCAAGGCATCAAAGTGGTTAAAAGCAGTGAGGCTAAGAGCTCTTAACTAATTCAGTCTATTCACAGAGATGCTGGGATGTTGGCTCTCTTTCACAGAAGGACTCTTTAAGTGCATCACTAGGTAGGCAGAAGCTAAATGATAACGCTTCTCTTACCAAGGAGGACGTATTTTTTAAAACAAAACCAACAAACCTGCCAGGTAAATGAAAAGAATAAAAACTGAATAAAAGGAACAGAAGACAGATTAATAGCTGAATTTTCTAAACATACCTGAATCCATTTCATCACTGTGAAAATAAGAACTGCACTGACTGCTACAAATGCTGGTGAATGAGGCAATGGAGTTCCTATTGCTGTTGCAATCGCTTGAAAAAAAAAAACACAAAGCAAAAAAAAAAAAAGAAGAAAGAAAGTCACATCCTTTAACACAGGCTCTGTATCACATTTATGGAGATTCTTTCCCTTTTCCCCTTTTAAATTTAACAATGAGCTAGACTGTACGATTCTTTATCAACACTAAAATCCCTATACTTAGGCTATCATATAGTTTGCAATCCTGGTAGGACTTAGAGGACCAGATTTTCAAAACAGATGATTCAATTGTCTCCCTTCACCTTGCATGTGAACAAGTACTTACAGAATGATAATATACACTTTCAATGCAAAACAACCAACATTTCTTACATGAGTGACACTTTTTGAAACTGGGGCCTCAAATGTTTGAGTAACTCCACATTTATATTCTGTACTCCTAGTCCATAGCTAGCACAAATGGTTTATGACTTGCAAACTAGAGTCCATAATGGGTTTAGAAGAGATTTGATCCATTTGAGTAGCACCAAAACTCAAATTACAAACTATTTTTCGCTGCCAGCCAAAATCTAGCTTATGATCCCATCTCTTCCAGCTGTTCATTTTGTTAGAGATGTATAGACATTTACATCTGTGACTTCAGTGAAAACTTCCGCGCATGCAAAATGTCACCCACACTGGTCTAGTAAGGAGATCTGGGGATTAAAATGTGTTGGGGTTTTATTTTTCTGCTCTTTTCTCTCAAAAATAAATTCTTCCGTACAGAAAATAGATGGAGAACATACCTACTTATACAGCATAAACAGAGTAAAACATAGCCTTTTGTACTAAAAATCCTATGAATACAACTTTGAATTCAAAGTCTTCAGAGTCGCTTAGCCACACGAAGATCATGTAGTTTCAGTGCACGATATGCTTAAGTAATTATCCAGCAGAGGGAGTCTTAAAAACCCAAGTGAATATAAGATAATGTAGAAGTGTACCTAAAGGATATTTATATATAAGGATCTGGGTTTGGTTTTATGAATTGGGTGTACCCATTCACAAAGATATACATATCTATATTTTATATATAACACTGCAATTATACACCTAACCATGTGGTCCCTACTTGTTTTCTTTGGTTTTGTAAATACAGAAGTGATCTTTTACTATTTTTAGCGTGCTGACTTACATTTCCTGGCCAAGCAGTATGTTTTGGACCCGTAGCCAACCAGGTAAGTGAATGGGGAAAACTTTTAAATGAAGCAATATGATATAATTACAATCATATGCATTAAGTAGATGAAAAGACATCAGTAACAACATGTTCCTAACAGAGGGTGAACAGTCCCAAGGAGTATTAAGAATTTCTGGCTGGATATTAAGAAATGTTTTCTAGCTAACTCTATTCACTTATTAAAGTCTCCAAAGGGAAGACGAAGGTTATTTAAAACTGGATTGTGCAAAGCATGAGAAAATAAAACACAGGAAAATTGAGAACAGATTAGGTATATCATTCTGCATTTTTATTATGTTGTATTGCAAGGTTAGAATGAGAGCCTACAACACAAAATGAGAGCATTCTAACAGCTGAAATTAGCCTACTAGTTCTAATAATAACCACAGTGGCATTAAGGGATATGGAGATTTTAAGAATTGCCTAATGTAATTACTTAAGCAAAGAAACAAAAAATTCCCATCTCGCTCCTACAATTGTTCTAAACTCACAGATTTTACGATTATTCTGCATATGGAACCCTAGATTTTATCATTCCTAAACAGCCAGAATGGATTATAAATAACTGGAATGGGAATAAAGAAAATATTTTAAACAAAGAGACCCTCACATCATAAGTCACACTTTTCTTTCTACACATACAAATCTTGTGCCAACTGGGGAGCCTCCCAACTGGAGCAAGCACAGGCCACCGGAGCAGCTCCTGCACAGTTAGTTTGACACATCGTGGACATGCAGAAACCCCTCAACACGCTTCAGCTGGAACGGCACTTTGCTTGTGTGTTCGCCACGGTTAGAACCAGATGGACTTAATCTGTGCAAATTATCTCTACGTTTATTTCTGTTCAAGCTTATACGTATATTTCTGTTTCTACTCTAACAAAGAGTTCCCATTTACCATGCTGCAATAATCAAATATTAGCTTTTGAAAGAGATCTCAGCAACACAGGGTTCTGTAGAAAAATGATGACCCTACTGAGACTCTACTTTCTGAGCATAATAATGAACCAAGATAATGAACAAATAATGAACCCTTATTTTACTTGCAGCTAAAATTTTAATTTAGATTTTATATCATGTAGTTGACCAATTCTCGCTAAGTAACAGAGGATGATCTTTGTAAAACCTATGCTTGCTATAATTACTCCTTCCTTTTCAAAATTCTTCGTGTTTTAATTCACAGTAAATGTGACGCATTATGAATTCTAGAGATGAGATGATGCTACTGGAAGAAGGTGAAAAATACATACTGAGAAACAGGTAATATTTTTCTTTAGATCAGCAAGAGTCATGGCTCTGGCACCTTCCTTTCCATGGCAGATATTGGTTTGTTGTTTGGGAACATAACAGCAGAACTTATTTCTGGTGGGTTTTTGGGTTTTGTTTTTTTTTTTTTTTTAATCTAAAGTAAAACTTTACCGCTCTGGCTGTGATATCCTATAAATGTTAGGGATACCAAAATCTAATAACTGATCTGTACTCATAAAAGTTTATTGTACACATTTTGTAACACATCTTGGTGCTAGTTATTCCTCTGCTAGAAATGTCTGAATCATTATATTTTGATATTCCTCATAGCCACTTGACAGTCTACAAACCCACAGGTTCGATTGAGAAATGAAAATGTTATTAGTAAAGTTACCTGTAAGAATCCCTGTTGCTGATGGTATCATGACCAGAATCTTCTTGTTCATCACCCGTCACACTGAAACAGACTTTCTTCCCGTTCCTTTCCCCCTTTTCATTATCACTGTCTGCCGGTATTAAAGGCTCAGGCGTTTTACGTTCTGATTTGGGAGAATATGTTATTGAAGAAAGAAGGCTGTGAGACAAAAAAAAAAAAAAAAAAAAAATCAAGATAAATTCATGTTTTTCCAAAAGTGAGCTAACAAAAGGATAACATTTCTTGTCAACGTCTTCCAACTATTATTCTATAATATGTGGAGGGAACATCTTAATTTGGTTCATACCTATTTGAAACAAGGGAAGAAAGTGACACATTCTGCTGTTAAAAAGTGTAACAGTGAAACCCATTAGCATTACAAAATACTCAATTTTGTATGAAAGCAATGATTCTGGCTGGGGAAGAAATACAGCACATTCTTGAACACTTGGGGTCAAATTTTATATTAACATAACTATTTTTAAACACGAACCCTGTACTTCTCAGCAACAATCAAGAAAACAAACCAAAGAAACTGTATCTCTGTGAAAAGCATACATTTTCTCCATTACTACTATAGCAGACATGCCAACCCGCATCACAAGCTATACTAAGGCATTTTAAGAATCTTTATTAACATATCTGTGTATTTCCTGACATTCAAAGCGCCTGAGCTACTATCACTAGTAAAACTGATGATTAATCTACAAGCTTCTGTGACAAGCACGAAAGTGACATCCAGTCAAGAAGAGAGAACAGTGCAGACTGCTACATTTAGAACATGAACAAATACTGGAAGCAAAAGATTCATATTCTTGAGTGATTAACTCATATTGAGATGTTCTAATTTAGTTTCAAGATCAGAACAGCTATAATGGGCAATTGTCCTTTAATTCCTATTACTCAACAGCTCCATTAGAATGACGCTGTCAAATATTTGGATTTGAAAGGCAGCATTTTTCTTGCAAAACGTATCTTCTTACTACTTGAAATCAGAAGACACTGAATTAAGCCTTTTTTCCTGTAAAATACTTAGACACAGTAGCACAGGTTTACTGTAGGAGCTGCCTGAATGGTCAACTGGCAAACTTTCCACCAAATACATGGCAGGATTCTAACACGTTAGATCTTTTTGTTAGACAAAGCTCTGAAGGGAAACTCTGGGAGATGCATATCTTATGTGGAAAAAAAAAAAAAAAAAGCTTCCCTCATTGTTATTAAGGGGTAGCATTCAGAGTTTCTTCATTTACTCTTATTTCATATATGAGCACCGTTACATGACGCAAGGGAGGAATTCTGATTTTAAGTGGTTTAGAGCTCCATCTTAATTTTGGGGGGCTCTGCCAGTGGAAGTAATTCATTCTTAATCTTAATTCTTCAGCTATGGTTACATCAGTACTGAGCTACCAATTTCTCTGTTCTTTTGACAAACGTATTCTACCAGAAAACAACCTGATCCTACACTATTCTTGAAAGTTGAAGTTTCTGGACTCAGAGCGGTGATTTTTTGCATACAAAACACAGACAATGTGTTCAACTATAACATTTTTGAGTATACAAAAATAATATCCTGATTCTCAGGAATGCACAGAGTTTTAAGAAATAAATTAAGAAACCATTTACTTTGGAAATGCAATGGAGTAGATTATCCCTACAACGCTGTCTGTTGACTGTATGGCAATGAATACACACCTCAAATGGTATATCAAGCTTGGTCTCATTGAAATCATGACCCGACAGATGCTAATGTAGGGTTTGACATTATCTTTAGGGAAGCAAAGGTGATAATTAAAGCTTTTTAGCAAATCTTTTCATCATTTCTGCGTAATTTTCTCTGGCTAAAGAGCTAACGAGAGATAGACAGGCACATATTTATCCTACATATAGGAAAAGCTACTGACCTGAACTGTAACTGAAATATAGAAAAGCTAAACAAAAGGTATAATTTTACTGGACTTCAAACCCATCCATCCACTAGACAGACATCTTTTGGTCTACATAATGCCTTAACACTTCATATCAGTGTGAAACCACAAATCAGTTCTTCCCTATGACATAAGTCATTGGTTAGCAGGATTCCACAAGGACAGGAAGAAAGATGGGGCCCATATTTTACAGTGGTGTTCAGTTTCTGCTAGAGCATACACGGTCTTGAACATGCCCTATGATAAATACGCTATGAAAATGTAGACCTTAGAAAATCATTTCTTCATACTGGTAAATGGAATACAAAAATACAAAAGTTCAAAAAGGGATGAGACAAATCCAGGGCAGATCATTCTAACGGTGCTCTTGAAACAAAAGGTCCCTTCCAAGAATACCTTGCAGCACTGCCTGCTGGAAGATGAGATGAGAACAAGGATTAATCTATACTTTTGCTTTTTCTTGTTTTCCCATTATCATCCACTTCTAGGAAAACAAAAACGGGCTTTGGGCAGATTCATTCTGGTAACTTCTTGTGGATTTTGTTGTTGCAAGAAAATAATCAAGAGTACAAAACAAGCATAATGAACTGCAATTTCAGCTCCTGAAAATATCTTCCCCTGAGTAATTATTTGTCAAGACACAGACAGACTATTATATCCTCTTCTTTTATGTGACTGTTTAGTCACTGCTGCCAAGATCTCAGTAAAAGACTGATGAAGGTAGCTGGAGCTTTTCCTAAGGGAGCTTTTCACTTTCTCTCAGCAGGCAGGCTCTGTTTCTAAGGAATTTTTTTTTTGCTGAACTACCATGAACGAAAACTTGAACTCTGGATAACAGAGTTCTGGAGCTGGTAGTTCCTGAGGACGCTGAAGGGCTCTTAGAAACTCAATTCAGGGAGTCTAAAACACACAAACCCAAACCTGGATGCAAAAAAATCGCAATAACCATGCTTGAACAGATTTTTTTTCAGTTCTCTTTTTTAATTCTTAAACACAGCACCCGCACATTCTATTTTCTTTGGAGATGCGTCTACCCCAAACAAATTTATCTTAGACGTCTATCTCATAGGAGAAATACGCGAGCAGTAACTAACAACTAGAAAGTCTGTAACTATGAAGAAAATTTCCATGAAACAGAGACATTTAAATCTTGACCAAAAAAAATCCCCACACGTGGAATTAATCCTATATGCAACCCAAATCAACACAATCCTAAAAGTATGTCAGAAACAAACAAAATCTGCTGTGGTCAATCAAAGCCTTAAAAATGGATAGCCACAGGCAGTTACAAGAAACCTATGCAACCCATGAGCTGTTTTGCCTTTTCCTCACTCCCTGCAGCTCGGAAAACGTTCAAGCCTCTCATACACTCCCAGCAGATATCTTTCCAAAGAACAACTGGTATCATGGGAACACACTGAGTGCGTGTGAACCAAGAACACAGCAGAGTCACCATATAGAAAACAAACTTGAAGGACTTATTTTTGTATAACACCTAGCATCAATGGTGGGTATGCAGCAACGGTACTAAAGACGTACTGGGATACTATTAAACTGTTTGAACGAGGAGTCAAGGAACTTTGAGAGGCTGTCGAAAGGGGATATATATCTTTTTGTGTCTATCTCTGTTTCTCTCTCCATCAGTACCATACTTGTTCAACCCAATCTCATCAAGAAGCCATGATGAAAGTTGTTATGAAGATAATGCTAGTACAACATTGCCTTCCCATAACCCACAAGCTCTCATGAACCTGCTCTTCAGGTGAAACACACTTGCTCTTCAGGTAAAACACACTTGTTCTTCACGGAATCACAGAATTTTCAGAGTTGGAAGGGACCTCTAGAGATCATCTAGTCCAACTCCCCTGCTAAAGCAGGATTGCCCAGAGCACATTACTCAGGACTGCATCCAGGCGCGTCTTGAAACTCTCCAGAGAAGGGGACTCCACAACCTCCCTGGGCAGCCTGTGCCAGTGCTCTGTCACCCTCACCGTAAAGAAGTGTTTCCGCCTATTTGAATGGAACTTCCTATGTTCTAACTTGTGCCCATTACCCCTCGTCCTGTCACTTGGAACCATTGAAAAGAGCCTGGCTCCATCCTCCTTCAACCCACCCTTTAGATACTTGTACGCCATAATAAGGTCTCCCCTCAGCCTTCTCTTCTCCAGGCTAAAGAGTCCCAGCTCTCTCAGCCTTTCCTCATAAGGCAGATGCTCCAAGCCCTTAATCATCTTAGTTGCCCTTCGCTGGACTCGCTCCAGCAGTTCCCTGTCCCTCTTGAACTGGGGAGACCAGAACTGGACACAGTATTCCAGTTGTGGCCTCACCAATGCAGAGTAGAGGTGGAGAATGACCTCCTTCGACCTACTGGCCACACTCTTCCCTATGCAGCCCAGGATTCCATTGGCCTTTTTGGCAACAAGGGCACATTGCTGGACCATGGATAATTTACTGTCTACTAGGACCCCCAGATCCTTCTCCTCAGAGCTACTTCCCAGCAGGTCCGCCCCTAACCTATACTGGTGCCTAGCATTCTTCCTCCCCAGGTGCCGGACCTTGCACTTGCTTTTGTTGAACCTCATTAGGTTCTTCTCTGCCCAGCTCTCCAGCCTGTCCAGGTCACGCTGGATGGCAGCATGGCCCTCTGGGGTGTCAGCCACCCCACCCAGTTTGGTATCATCATACTCTTTGGTATCATCAAACTTCAGGTCTCTTTCATTCACTAACAGATAGTAGAGGTTGGGCAGATAACACTGCCACAAGATTTTGGGGGCTGAGAGAGAGACCATTGCTGACCTCAGCAGAAAGCAGAGACGTCTAGTAACATGAACGAGCTACAGCTTTTTCAACAGTACCGTTATAAAGGGTACCAAAAAGTGATTTACTAGCCCAATATTTTTATCAATCGATATTATATAAATTTAGAATTGTGACACTGTATCCATATTTTTGTCCTGATAAATTATAATAATGAGGATTGCTTATATAATAATAAGCAATTCAATAAATGAAGACATTGATTTTGTTGTTGCCCATGTCACAACAGAAAACAGAAGTCCTCCAGTCTTTGTAAAAAGTTCAAGGATCAGTATGTTTAAGCATATACTCCTAGAGGCTGAAGCACAAATATTTCTAATTAAAGCACAGCTTTGTTGATTATCCTATCTTATATACTTTGTTTCTTAGTAGTCCTAACTTTCTCTCAAGAGTTAATTAGTAGCTGTAACTGTGTTCTAATAGAATACACTGTGTACTGCTGAACTGCTCACACCCAGGTAGTCCCAGCTTCCCTCTTTCCTGTTCAGCACTTTTAAGTAGGTCCCTTGGCTATCCCTGGCTATCCTGTTTCCTGTATAGAACCACTTTCATCTACAGTAGTTATACATACACTGGCGGTCTACTCAGAGACCATGAGGAACAAAGCATGAAAAGTCTCAGTCTTACAAACAGCAAAAGGGAAAATTCGCGAAATAAATCTGTGCACCTTATACAAAAACTACTACAAGTTCAGTCTACAGGAAATTTATGAAAAAGTGAACTCTTGTGCTTACTGTCACAACCATGTGACTCACAAAATGAATATATGCGTATATATATATGTATATACCTGTACACACTATATATATATGTGTGTGTGTGTGTGTGTGTGTGTGTGCATTTATACATACATGTGTACGAAAAAAGGCTCAGAAGTCCCTGTGCGTTTGCATCACCAGCTCAAGGGATTGGAAAGGAAAGGTGTGGCAGATTGATATCCGAAATATTGACTGAACTTCTATATATAATTTCCTGACTTCCTTGAGGAAGAGTGACAACACAGGCTTTTTACAGACAGTCTTTTTTTTTTTTTTTTTTTAAGTGCACCCAAGCACTGAAATTATCTTAAATTTAATTAACCGACTACATCTTCAGGATGATAATTAGCAGAACTACTTAAAGGAACAGATAATAACAATTTCTTAAAAAAATTCAGGCCATTCTTACTTTCATTCCTATTACAGTATGTAATGCTTTACAATTACTTATTACTGTTTAACTATTACATTACATTACTATTAGAATAGTACAAAAAATCCTACTCAGAAATAACTACGAAAGGACAAACCATTGTACAGTCTTCAAAATAACAGCAGAAGCAATGATACACCACTTTTCCAAACTGGAGATCACTAAAGATTGGCTTTTAAACTCAAAAAAAAAAAAAGTATTATTTATATTTTCAAAAGAAATAATCTCTGACATTTGCATTACATATGGGATCTTTCAAAACTGAAAGACCTATCATCCTTCTTCATCCTATCCCAAGACAGCAAATAGCCTAGCAGTTGACCCACTTACCTCACAACTGGAAATGCAAGATTTAAATCCTTGTCCTGAATTAGGACAAACTGTGATGAGACTCCGGGTCTCCCACATTCAAGTCCCCTGTCCTAATCACTCAAGAGTGGCTCTCCCTAGATCCAGAGTTCTTCATTAAGGCCAATTTGTTTTTGCAAAATGTGCAATAAATTAATAATCTCTCTATGGGTGAAAAATGCTTTGCCTACAAATTAATCTTTGGGACTATTCAGCAATACCTGAAGAGTTAAATAAAAGCTATTTTTTATAGCGCTGCCATTTGTTTCAATTCCTAGTGAAATTTTAGATGACTTGTGGGTCTCATATTTCTCTCACCTCAAAATAATTAGCATTTCCACATTCTAGAGAAAAGTGGGGAAAAATCAGGGATGCTGGGAAAAAGAACACAATATAATATTACCTACGCTTAAATTCTGTGGCTTATTTCAATTCTATCTGAAGTCAACATTGATTCCACACGACCCAAAAAGGATACCCAGATTTATCAGTATCTTCAATGGAAAAACTAAAGGCAAGTACAGATGGTAACATTTACTTACTCATCTATTTGACAGACGCATGTTTCCACCTCTTTCAGTGCAGCTTGTAATTTGAACAGCAATTTTTGATAGACATCTTGTGTTTCTAAATCTTCTTCTTTTAAGAGGTACCTCAGACCATGGCCTTCTTGCTGGCCAAGAGACTGTCCTGAAGGGGCAGCCATAGTAGTAATGGTATGTTGGACATAAATCATGGGATTCAGTTTACCTGGGAATAATCCAAAGAGGTTATGTCGTTACCTTTTTTCAACATAAATTTAGACGTTAGTAAAATACCTAAGAGACATTGAAATATTTTCCTGCTTAAAACTTCGTGTAATTATTTAATCTTGCATTTTATTTTGCATATCAAAGTCAAGCTATTTAAGGAAAAAGTTATTGTGAAGTTATGACTAGCCTTTATTATGCTTTAAAATAAACCTAAATATTGAATTAGGGGCATTTCGTAATGGCTTGTCCTTAAATTTTAATATTTAGGATGTAAACCTAAACTGGTTATCTTTTAAGACTCTGTATCAGAAGCCCTGGAAGTAATTCTTTCAAGCTCAACTGACTTACCTTGATCAGTGGTTTTATTTTCTTTTTCATGCGAAGAATGTTTTCTGCTGTCTAACTGTACACCAAAGGCACTACCAAGGGAAGTTGAGGTTTTAGGGTAAGACACTTCCATCACATTGATATGGCAATTGGTTGGACAGAAATCACTGCTGTGAAGTGGTGAAATCTTTGACTTAGCTTGTTTGAAGGTAGGCCAAGCTCTGTTTTTTAATACTCTTGAAAACTAGAAGTGAGAAAGAAAACGAAATTTTGATTAACAGCTTTTGATGTGTCAGCACTTGGCTGACAAAACTTGTGTACCTGACTAGAAAACAAAATTTTAAAATATTTCAGGCATCCTGGACTTCAGATGCCTTGACTTCAAAATTTCCATCTTCCTCTACAAGGGAAAGAAAAAATATTTCTCATTTTGTATTATTGAGGGGTTGGTTTTTGAAGTAAATGATACATTTTACGAATGTAAATAGCCTTGTAGAATTTCTTTTCCTTGCAACATAATAAAATATTAAGTGCATCTTCCTGGGGAGAAAGTCTGGAAATGCTCTATGATCCAGTGCTGTACTGCATATGACATTTATAAACACCTGCTGACATAGATGTTTTCAACTCAATGTCTTGCAAAAATTCCTGAAGTTTTTGCCTGAAGCTATAATAAAGACAGAATTGAAAGCTATGAATTATGAATTTCATGTTCAGGAAGGATGAAGTCCTCCCTAATGGTTTCCTGGGCTGCCTTAGGAGTGTTGCCAGCAGACATAGGGAGGTGATCCTGCTCCTCTATGCAGCACTGGTGAGGCCACAACTGAACCACCGGGCATACTGGAGAGAGTCCAACTAAGGGCCACCATAGACTGTTAAGAGATTGGAGCATCTCTCCTGTGAGGAAAGGTTGAGAGAGCTGGGGCTGTCCAGCCTGCAAAAGAGAAGACTCGGGGAGGATCTCATCAATGTATTCAAACACCTGAAGGAAGGTGCAAACAGGACAGAGCCAGGCTCTTTTCTGTGGTGCCCAGTGACAGGACAAGAGGCACTGGGCACAAACCAAAACACAGGAGGTTCCCTCTGAACATCAGGAAACACTTTTTGACTGTGCGTTTGACTAAGCACTTGCACAGGTTGCCCGGAGAGATTGTCAGATCTCCCTCCTTGGAGATACTCAAAAGCCATCTGGACAGTCCTGGACAACTGGCTCTGGGTGACCCAGCTTGAGCAGAGGGGTTGGACAAGATCTCCAGAGGTCCCTTTTCAACCATTCTGTGATTTTGAGTAATTCTTTGAAGCTGATAAACATTAGAGCACAAAAATTGCAAACAACATATTTTAAAGACTTTTTGTTAGTCCACCACCTCTTCTCTCCCCCATATATCAGCTCAGCAATGATGAATATATTTTTTTTTTCCCTCCGTTTTATGGTCTGGTTCTAATAGAGTGCTTACCCACATCTCCTTCACTATAACACCTGAAATTTGTGCACACACTTGAACAGGCTTATTTGGTTTTTAAGATGAGATGATGTCAACCCAAAATGGCTAAGACTGAACTGTATTAAATTTGGACACTTAGAAAATACACCTACTTCAGAATCATAAAAGTCATGAGATCGAGCTCTCCCATTGGAAAAAAGACTTGTCAGCCACAAGGAGGATTTTTGTCAAAATGTGTCCTTTCCAGTGCAGTTTGTTATTAGTGAAGAATTTTTTTTCTGGAAAAGATGTAACTGGTTCCAAGTCCCTAGTGTTTTAATCACAGTATCTCCCCAGTCCAAATACTGCACAGACCTACCTCAGCTACGGAGCATGGCTCACGCTTAGGAGTATTTTCAAAGTTACCTTGCAAAGTTCCCTCCCTAATAAATGTCAGTACAAATTCAATCAGTCAAAGTTTTGACTAACACTGCAGTTGAACAAAGGTATGTCCCCTCTGAGTAATAACAGGGTTTTGTGCTGGGATTTAAATTTCTGTTTATTTTGGTGTCATATTACTTCAGCCTGATGAACATTTGACTGATTAATTGCATTTAAATCTTTGTATCAGAACAGGATCTGGAAGGTTACAAGAAATCCAATTATGGAATTGTTCGAAGGCTGAAGAATGTACAAATAGTTAAGAAGGGCACTAAGGACATTCAAGGATGAAAATGTTCCTGCAAGCAGTACATATTTCACATCTCAATCTCCCACACATCCTGCTCCAGAGAGACCAAATGCCTGGCTACGATTTAATCAGGTCATAAGTCAGGCCCAAAATTCTTTTCATATATGTGTTGAGAAATATCTGGGACTCATGGCGCTGGACTTGAGGTCTATTATGAGCAAAATGTTCTGATAATAATAATAGTAGGAACTGCAGAAATCTACAGGGTTTCTATTTATAGAATTCGAACTTTCACAGTGAAATCAGGAGCCAAGCCAGGCTCAGGCGCTCCAAAAGTCTGCTGTAACTATGGTTACCTTTACCTTGCCAAGAAAATGACATATCTATTCCTGAAATTCATTGCATTACTAATTGTCATTAAAAGCTGAAACTACTGATTTTTGAGCAGATGATCTTAAAAGTGCAGTTTGTATCAGCAGTATCTGATTCTAGACAATATAAGCACTATGAAAACTTCTCCGAGGATGTTCGCTTCATGTCCAGCATAACACAATAAGATTTCATTTATTGTCTTGACCTCCTGTAAAGAGAATGTATGGCATGCTCAAATTTTTTAGCTACAGGAAAGGTATAAACCACCTACATGTTACTCAAAGTCTAAACACGCTATTATTAATGTTAAAACTAATGAATTTGTTTTTTAAAAAAAGAGATTTTGAATCAATTTTGAAAACGCAGAGGTATGTAATTCAGGCAAACAACAGAGAGATTGGATGTTTGGTAATGCAGTATCAGAATGCTTTTGATGCTTTCTTCTGTGACTCAACTCCTCAGTTTATTCCATTTTTTTGCCCGAAAGCACCCTGAAGTCTTTGGAAAGCCGCTTTTTGGCCTGCATCCTACTGAAGCTACAGTTTTTCCTTACAGTTTTTCCTCGAAAAACAAGAAAACATTATGTGCTCTTTTCCATGCAACGTTTAAAACTGTGTGAAGCTTCTACACTGAACCCCTTTTTCTTTTTCTTCTTTTTTTTTTCTTTTCAATTTTTTGCATATTAACTCTTAGAACAGACCAGTTTGTAAATGTCACAACTCAGATCCCCAACTGACATGAGAGAGGGCAGAGCCAGTTCCATGTAGCCGTTTTGGACCTACTTCAAACTAGCTCTGAACTTCCAAGAATGAGGTTGTATGGGAGAGGAATCGGAAGCCAGGATGAGAAAATAAGTTTGCATTAACAAATTGGCAAAGACTTGATTCATTTATGCCCTGCTTAGCTGAACAACTACAGAGAAATACACTGACAGCAACTAGAGGTCATACTCCGGGTTATTTATTCATTCACATCTCATTAGTTTAGATCTCAAGTGTATGAAAGTCAGCACCTTCTCCTTTTTCCATGCTATAATGTTTTATTAACCCAAGTTAAACTAAAAATTTACAGAGCTATTACTATTAATAGTCATGCTAGAAAAAGTCATACCAATTTGAAGGACATGAGAGATGAATAAAAGGCTAACAATTTGGTATTTAAAATTAAGATGCATTAGAAGGAAAAAAACAATTCTGCTGTTATTGCTTCACTTTTGGTTAACATCTGCAAATTCACTAGGGTATTGATTTAAGGCATTTACAAGAACGCTGGGCCTTTTGTGGGAAATATGCAGTTAACTGTATCTACAACTAAACACAGCGAACAAGAAAGGATACAATCCACCCAGTGTCTAAAACAGGGATAATAAAGAGCACAGTTTGAAAACAATTTATGCAATTACTCAGTTTAGGCATTCACGCCTCAAAATAGCTACTCTTTCAGCCATATTTTTGCCAGTGCAATAGACATTTTGAAGAGTGATTCAAACTGTACCACATTCCTTTGTTTTTCCCTTAAAAGACAAATATCACCGAGCTTAGGACATGCCGGTCATACCTTTTTATAACTAGAGATTCTTCTGTAGATGTGCTCAATTTTCTCACTGCAAATGACACTGAATTTACTTTGAAGCTCAGTGGGGATCACTTCATTTAAGGAATTGAGGCTGTTGCAATTCTGCACAAAGTGTTCATCGCTTTTTGCCAGCGCTTCAAGAATCTAAGATAATAAAAATAAGAACAGTACGTTATGAAATAAGATGACTAAGATAACCCCTTACTTATCATCCCTTATAATTAAAGCTGAAAAGCCTGATAATCAGTTGCCTTTTAACATTACAAGCAATGCTGCACAACGACAATTAGTGAAACTCGGGAAACAGAGAGGTTTCTTAAAATCTACCCCCTGCATAAATTATACCCATAGTAAGTACTTTTATTTGTCTTCTCATGACATTGTCTGAAAACAGATTTACTACTAATTTCCTACTAATGTAACCACTATGGCTCCTCTGAAATACGTTATCTGCTGTATTTACCCAAACAGCACATATTACGCAAAGCTGATGAATTAACTCATTACTTGTAGCAAAACTTTGGTCTGGCAGTATAAGCAATCCTATCACAATCACAGAATCGCAGAATTATCAGAGTTGGAAGGGACCTCTAGAGATCATCTAGTCCAACTCCCCTGCTAGAGCAGGATTGCCCAGAGCACATTACTCAGGACTGCATCCAGGTGGGTCTTGAAAATCTCCAGAGAAGGGGACTCCACAACCTCCCTGGGCAGCCTGTGCCAGTGCTCCGTCTCCCTCACCGTAAAGAAGTTTTTCCGTGTATTTGAACGGAACTTCCTATGTTCTAACTTGTGCCCACAATGAAAAAGCATACAAGAAAACTGAGTGCTATCCTCTTGTATATTATGCATATATAAGCAGGAATTAGGGAACAGAATAATCTGTACCGCCTAGCAAAGACTGAAGTCTTGCTATGATGGGAATAGCACCAGCAAATGATGGTGATACAAAACTGAAAGAAAAAGGCATGGTAAAGAGAGGAGGGTAGTATACAGCCCTTTTTTGGAGTTAGAGTTAGGCCTTCAGGCATTGAAATTCACTGTGTTATGGAACTTAGGAGGTGCCTATTGCTGGGTGGGTCCAACTCTGCAGATGTGTTTGAAAAACACACCCAAAATAACTTTCTAACAAAGGCACCTAAAACACCAGATTAAAGGGCACCTAAATAAGAAAAGGCCGGCATTTTAGAGATACTCAAAGAAGTCTGGACAAACAACACATACAGAATTAATCCACCATGGGACTTAAATCTGTAATTCACTTCTGCTACAGTTCATTACTATATTATCCACCATCACAGATGCAATATATGATTTATAAGCTTGACCAAGGAGTTTAGAAAAAAATGACAATGTAGAGAAATTTTGGAGTGCAAAATCTGCAGTTTTTAAGAAGTTACAGACTACAAATGACTAAATCCTGAGAGAATTTTTTCTCAGGTCCCCAGAAAGATGAATCAAGGAAAGCATTTAACTCTTTTGCTACAGTGTTTAATTACTGCATTGAAACATGCCAGTCACTTTGGTTACGCTTTTAAGTTTCCTTTATGCCAGGTTTAATTAATAATAAAAATTTTAATAAATCCAGATTTTTTTTCAGCTGTACATTAAAATAAGTGCATTCAAAACCATTAACTTTTGCAGCAAAACTTTGGATATTTTCTTATCATAATAATTAACACAGTAAAGATTTGCACAATATAGGAAAGCAGTCCAGGACTACTTCACTCCCCTACTACATATGACACAGAATAGAGATGCAAAGCAACAAAATGCAAAAATTCAAAACAACAATAAATACACAGCAAAGAGAGAAAGAAGCATATGGAGAGACGCATAAGACCCTACTGAAAGCACAGATAATTTTATGTTTAGAGTATTTAAAACCATTTGCATACAGTTACATTTGATGAAGTGCCTCTACAACTTTTATTCTTGCCTTTGAGTTAAGGGACCTGATCTGAATAGAACAGGAACAGGAACAGGAACAGGAACAGGAACAGGAACAGGAACAGGAACAGGAACAGGAACAGGAACAGGAACAGGAACAGGAACAGGAACAGGAACAGGAACAGGAACAGGAACAGGAACAGGAACAGAACAACTGCCTCACCACTTCAGGGCTGATCAAAAATTAAAGCATGTTGTTAAGGGCATTGTCCAAATGCCTCTTAAACACTGACAGGCTTAAGACATCAACCACCTCTCTAGGAAGCCCGTTCCAGTGTTTGACCATGCTCTCAATAAATAAATGCTTCCTAACATCCAGTCGAATCGTCCCCTGGCGCAGCTTTGTACCATTCCCACTCATCCTATCACGGGATCCCAGGGAGAAGAGCTCAGCACCTCCCTCTCCACTTCCCCTCAGGAAGCTGTAGAGAGCCATAATGTCACCCCTCAGCCTCCTTTTCTCCAAACTAGGCAAACACAAAGTTCTCAGATGCTCCTCACAGGACATTCCTTCCAGCCCTTTCACCAGTTTTGTTGCCCTCCTCAGGACGCATTCAACGACCTTCGCATCCTTCTTAAATTGTGGGGCCCAGAACTGCACACAGTATTCAAGGAGAGGCTGCACCAATGCTGAACAAAGTGGGATAATCACCTCTTTTTAGACCACTATCACTTGAAATAAACTTTATATTATTCTAACATAGCTATATTACATCTCCTTATTGGTTTTTAGTAATCTCTAAATATTTAATTAGCCAGCCTAAACACTAAGGGTGATGACACTGCATTATCTAAGGCCAGAATCAGTGTGCTGGAAGTACACTTTTTTACTTAACTACTCCATATACAACAATGGAAAAATATTTCTCAAGCAGTTAGGAAATAATACCTTAAATATTTTATATGAAATTGTAATTACAGCAAGAACTAACATCTTCCAAGCCAGTGACTTGAAGCATTGACTAGACCAGCTCTATCAAATCTCCTGATGTCGGTGCAAGAAGTTACTCCTCTGTCTGTCAACCTGACCTGCTCCAAAGTGAAGTCAGGGAAAGGAAACACACACCCATGTCCCAGCAACTTCAATAAAAGATCAGTATGTTGGCTTACACTTCTGATGGAAAGATCAACAGAAAAAGAAATTTGCAAATATCAATACACTCCCCAAAAGTTGTCTTTCATATTTTTATTAAGTGTACTTTGTTAGTATGTGAAAAGATAAAAACAAACTCAGTAAAAGAGCTGTATTACTACATTATTTGTCAAAGTGACCCAGACAACACTTGCTATAAATAAAAAAATTTCACATCCCGTTCATAGCAATCACAGGTTTTACCATTTGGAAATATTCACAAAGAAAATAACCAAAGCAAACTCAAAAGCTGCTCTTGGTTTTTTTTTTTCTTCCTCTGTGATTTTGCCAATGTGTGCGCCTGTGTGATTTTACATTAAGCCACAGAAAAGACAGACGCTGTGCTACTAGTACTCTTACTGAAACAAAATTTAGAAGTTACATATGCAATTCTGATGAGATTAAACAACATTAGGAAACTACAGCCTACCTTCACAAAGTTTTGACATTTCAGCGAGCCTTCAAGTTTCTTTGCAGCTTTATTTGATAATTAAGAAAAAAAGGGAGAGGGGCAGGAGGAATGGAAGACTTTGAAGTTCTTTAACATTTTTTCAGTTTAGACGCTCGATTTCTAACCACACCATAACTGATTTTGCTTCCTGAGTACAGTCATCCTCCAAAATATCAGAGGGACAAAGGTGACCAATTACAAGATATTAAATGAAATACATACAATCATAAGAATCAGCAGAAGATTCCTCCATTGGTATCAAGCATAGTAAGAATTAATACAAACAAAAATTGCTTCATACCTTTGCAGTCAAGCTGAAAAACCCCTTTGGTTCAATCATTTTTTCTAACACGTGGCACTTTATTCCAGCTGTGCTGTCATATTCGTAAACCACTCCATACTCCAAATGAACATTGTCTACAGTCAGACTCACATGATCTTTCTTCCCATCAATTATTGCCATAGTGTTAAACTTGTCAATTACCTCTAGAATAAAGAAAAATGACACAAATCAGTTGAGGAGGGTTGATTATTAAACAAAATGAAAAGGACATAGGCAAACATTCTAAAAACAGGTATGATCTGATCATTCTACTTGAAAATGTTCATCAAAAACCCAGCAACCAGCTGAATGATTCAAAAATCAGAACATCAGTAGGTTTATGAATGCTAAAATACTAGATTGCTAAAAAGGCGTGAACAGACAAGTCACAATAGTCTCCCTTTACAAACAGTTATTGAAGGGGACTAATTCAATTTCATTTATAATCCAGAGACATAAAAAAGCAAGAAAAAAAGTGGAAAAATGAGAACTTCTAAATAAACTAGAAGAAAGTGACCATGAAAAGTGTCAACATTCAGAAATGAAACCACAATATCAGCATTTACCCAGAGAATATAAATACAGTTCACGTTAACCATCTTTTTAATTACCACGATGCATATGAATCCAGCTTTATCTAAATGTTAATTGCCTGAAAATAATCTGAAGGATAGCTGATTTGTTATTTCTCACGCAGTAGTGACTAATGCATCTAATCTAGCCTTAAATGATTATGAGTGGTGAAAATCGGCTAATTCGTAAGATTATGTATCCTATGAAAGAAAACTGAACAGATTTTCCTTAAAGTGTTTGCAGAAGCTTTTTCTCAAAATGTGGAATACAATAATTTTCAGAGAACAGCATGTTAAATTTACATCTTTAGAATCCATAAAAAAGCAAGTCCTAATGTAAAACATATCTTACAGTCTGCTTGTAGTTTCCTCTCTGAAAACGAAACCACTGCCTATATTTTCCTTGCTACTACAGCAACGTTCTGAGCAACAACAGTATCACATACCTTCCACTTTGCAGTCAAAGGCATCCCCTCCATCATCTCCAGAGGGCTTGGTGTTTGTTTTCTGAAGATCTTCCTGTGCACTTTCAATGCTGTTGTAAACCCACTGTATAGAATCTTGCTAAAAAACAACAAAAAAGGACAGCTAGGAAAAGCTTTGCAAGTGCAATTGATAGCAACTTATTTCACTGCTCTCAAACATGAAACAGTTGCTTTAATTCCTTGATTATTATCAGCTTTACTGCCTTCTGAGTTCCAAGTTAAATATAGCATTTTGAAAATTAAGGAGAATTTTGGCTTTGTCTAAAACCATCTGAAGCATTTTGTCAACTTATTTTTTATTTCAGAGTATACTGTCATGAGACAGTATGAAATCTGTGACAGCATGACATCCGTCAGTTTCATGCCTCTGCCAAAAATAATTTAAGACATTTGAAATCAAACCACAGATTGAAAAATATTTGAGACAAGAAAATGTGAAAAAATAAAGAGAACTGATTTTTGCCTTGCTAAATCTGCTGTGTGTCCACAAATCTGCTGGCAAATATGGAATGACAACCAAAGATATAGTACATCCAGTTCATCTATCACCCATGTGTCACTGGCAAGACAAATATACACTACAGCCTTCATTACTTATATTTGCTTTTACCACAGTTATTTTGCTAGACGTTCTATATTTTTCCCCCAGATTAGCAAAACCCCCAAAAAGCACAGACTCACAAGCCCCAGAAGTCCAGCATCTTATGTGACTGAGTGACAGGCGAGAACAGAATGGTGGCTTGGTCATACAACCTATGAAGAAGCCACGTGTATGCCTTACATCTTGTTCTCCCCCTCACTTACTCAGCCACATGCCCATCACACTCTTGTGGAAGGGCCTATCAAGTATGGCATCTCCAGTCTACTCTTCTCTTCCCCTTACACTTCAAAAGAAGCTCACAGTCAATTCATCATTCCCTCTCCAACAGCTACAGCGAATAAACGACACAATTACGACTAATCTGAACTCACAGACTTTAAAAAGAAGCTTGTGGAAAGAACTCAAAGTTAAGCAAGGATAGCAAAAGTTTAAGATGAATGTTATGATTTTCACACAAAATGCCAAACACATCAGATTATGCTTTGCTACTATACAATATTCAGTCGCTATCTTTAACTCATTAGTCATAGATAACTAAGCTTTTATATGATTAAGGTACTATTTTTCTCTCTAGGTTTCCTAGATTCATCCATGCCTTACTTCTCATTCAATGGCACTTAAATATTTTAACAAGGAAGCTTACATTTCAGAGCTTTCTGTTGACTGTTGGAAGACACCCATGCCCAAGCTGACCAACAGAAACACTTCTGAAACCCATGCTTCTTTGCAGGTCCACCTGAAAGCTTGCTGCTTAGTTATGAAGTCTTACAGGTTTGCTTGACAGCATTAATACTGCCATGCCCTTCTCTAATAGGAAATTTACATTATGTCCAAAGGTTCCTTCATTATTTGAACTTAATATGGCCTAATAGAAGAACTCCTTAAACTGGAAGTCTGTCTCTCAAAAGTTAACACAAGATATAATGCTACATGATTTGGAGCAATGTTCTCCAAAAGCATTACTGAAGCACAAGCTAAGCATAAATCTGTCACATCATGATTAGTATCACTGCAAAGTAATTATAATTCCTAGTAAGTAAAATCTGCTTTCAATTTTCTTCATCCAGACAAGACAGAAAGAATAGAAACATTGTCCAACAGAAGTTACAGCTATTCACACTGCAAGAATCTGAAATGAAACTTCACGCTCCGGGCAAGCAGAAGACTCCTCGCCCTGAGAAGTGGAATATACAGGAGACAGAAAAGATCCCCTTGCAATTAGGCAATTGCCAACCACAAGAGAGACTGCAATATTCATGTTAATTAAATGACAGGCCTATACACTGTACTTACAAAACAGGAGAAATCCAGTTATCTTCCAAATAATTAAAAACCCAAATTTCTGAATAGGAAATGAAATTTTAGCTGTCTTGACACCAGTGGGAATACTGCCATTTATTTCAGTCTAGACAGTTCTCCCATAGCATTTGAAAGAACTACATCCTAAATGAAGTTTTTCTCGTCAGTCTGGGGGATTTTAGTTATTTGTGATTTGCTGAATTATGATCAGCTACTTTTAAAGACTGAAATAAATACTCTGTATAGGAAAAAGTTATATACTACAACATATTACTCAAGTGGATTAAAAAAATAGAGTAATTTTGCATGTCAAGGCATCCATGCCAGCCAATATTAATCAATCCTCTTTGGATGTCACTCATCTCTATAGGAACTCCACACTTACACACAGAGAGAATACACCTGCTATGAAGAATTTAATTTATCTTTTATTCTTGCCAGTTTTGCTACTAGTGCGCAAAGTACCCTCTCTTTACTAGACCACACCTTCCTTAAAGAATAGGTGAGCTTGAGCTTGATACGCCATGTAGCAACTTCAGTTCTGTATTAGAGTTTAAATATAAACATCCAGACAAACATTTTCATAAAGACTGTATTTGCATGACACAGTTCTAACTCTTACTTATAATTCTTATTCCAAATCTATGCAGTAGGTGTAGGAGAAGGACTTCACTCTTGATGTTAATTGGGTTTTTCTTTTCAATTAAGATTCACTGGAAGAGTCTGTGAAGTTTGATTACATTGGTTCACAGTTTACGAAAAATTTGCAGGGTCTTGGAAAAATTACATCATAGAAGCCAGCTGGTTTTGGTTTTCTTCCTTAAATTTGTGTCTTAGAAGCCTTAGACTTTCTCCTAAACTAATGTGGAAAAGATAACAAAAATTGCATGCTTATATTTAAAAAAGTGAAATTTTGAGTCCTTGAATGTCCAAGATTGAAATGCAATGGGAACACGGAGACTTTTATAGATGGAATATGTGCAGTCTGCTCTCTATGTGCTGAAGTGTACAAAATTCTGGAAGATCAGCTTTTTGCATTGCATTCTCCTGCTGCTGAACAGGCAGTGAGCTGTATAAATCCCTCTCCATCATGATGAGAATATACCTTGTAATGCTTTCTGCATAGAACTGCAGAAACACTTGAAATAATACTTTAAAAATACCATATAAAAAAAAAATAGCTATAAGCTTAGATTTATTTCAACGCAGAAATTAAACAGACCTTGAACATCAGCAATATACTGAGCAATCTTCAGCTTTTATAATTCAGCTGGCTTCCCTTCACTTTTACTCACTACTCCTTTCCCCTCATCACGCTCAAACACAACAGATATGTTGACAAAGACACACACCACAAAAAAAAATGACCAAAACTATTTAGAAGAAAATCTGCAAGGGTAACAAGTGAGCCGTACCTGCATTGGCCGCCTGTACTTCCTGCACGCCGTGACATGAGCAATAACACTTGCATGAGTCTCTTTGCTGACATTAATTCCATTCACTTTGATTATGCATTGGCCAGGGTGGAGACCTGCCGCAGCCGCCACCGTTCCTATAAAAAACCCAACGTAGTTAACGGACTTCTTTTCCTAAACATCTCCTTTAAAGCTTCCAGTCCAAAACCCTCATTTTTTAATCATAATCTGCTCTCACCAATTCTTACATACTTCCCCTGACCACAGGGTGCTTCTGCAGTCAGCTGGACTCCAAGAAAATGGAGTTCCCCAGAAGAGGATTCCATAGAGAAGACCAGACTATTTTCTAAAGGCTATTTTATAAAACAAGTGTTGATTAGTAATATGAGTATATGGAAAATTTATCTCAAAGAAGAGTATTTTAAAAGCATAAAAAGGCTCTAGCTTGAAACTCACTAATTATTACTTAGACCACTTTTATTCTGAATTCCTTTACGTGCCCCAAGCTTATGAGCTTCTTGACTACTTCAGGTGTCTATTTTACATACAAACAGAAGTTTTCTGACAATGCATAAAGAAGTATCAGACCATACCAGAGTTTCTTGTTAAACATTAGGTGAAATATCCAAATCCAAAGACATTTCCAAGGACCTCGTTCTTATTTATCTTTTTACCAACTCAATCATACAGACTGTCTTACAGCTTTAATCAAAATACCCAAAGATAACCAACTACGAGATCTCAAATTTAATTAACTGGGGGAGGGGGGGGCAGACAGGACAGGACACGACACAAAACATTCTCTTTGAGCAACAGAAAATATATGGTTTGAGGCTTTATTTTCATAATGGAATAACCACCTTGTGAAAAACCTCTCTCCATTGTACAGGTGCTACAAAAATAGCAGCTGTCTCCAGGTCTTTTCAGTGTGACTCAAGCCCGCTCCTGAAAGACAGCCTGCTGGAGTATGACCTTAGTTTCAGCTACCTGAACGTTTGCCTCCTTGTGTCTCTCTTGATACTGCCACAAAGGTGCCAGGGGAGTCAAAATCTATTGCCTAGAGACTGCAAGGCTGAGGTGCAGAAGCTACCTGCTACGAAAGAAAAGGCTAAGACTGAATCTGCAGGGCTGACAAATAGAAAAGCTATGTCATGACTTGTCAGCTGAGCATATTTGACAAGGAAATAACATAAAGAATATACTTGGATTTCCCTCATTTTAGGTATTATCAGGTTAGATGATAGCTGCATTTTAAATCTAATATCAAGGGAAGTCTTTGGAAATGACACTGTTACCAGGTACTGCTATTAAAAAAAAATAGGAAAAAGAAAAGGGATTTAAAAATAATCATTTCAATAGGCCTTATTAAATACCTCTCTCGAAAAAAAAAAAAAACAAAAAAAAAACAAAACCCTCTCTTCAAAAAACCCAAAGTCCTAATTCAGGGAAGTATTTAAGCATATGCTTAAAATCTTCCAGGTTTAGCAAACCACACAAGGAAGCACTTACACATTGTTGAGGCTAATTGGAATAAAGTATGTGCTTAATGAATAAAGATAGGCAGTTGAATTGAGATCCAGGTGCAGAGATAATTATCACATCAGCTCAACAGTCTGTAGTTTATTAGACTTTCTCTTGAAAATCTAATTTCTGGCACCATAGCCTAGGAAAAAGTCATCGAGCTCTGTTCAAATCTGGCTGCTTTGCAGATCGGTTCACTTTAAATTCTTCAGTTACAAAGGGACAAAGGAGGGGGAAAGGACACGACTTCCCCACAATAGCTAAAAATACAGTGTTAGTTGGCTCTACCATTACCAACATGTGACAGCAACAAAGAATGCTTCAACTTCTTTTATTACCAGTGCACCAGTCAGTAACATACCGAGTTAGGGATGGCACGCGTTTGACAATCACGTCACAAAAAGGACAAAACAGTATTTAGAGGAAACATCTGCAATTACTAAGACAGACTAGGTCACTAGCACCCTTGAAAATGTTTGTGAAAAGTGCATTTTCTGCAAAATGTTTTCAGAGCATTGCAGAACCACCTGGCCACCTAACAAATTAACACTCAGGAAGTCAGTGGTTCCCAACACCCATTCACTGGAGAAGGTGATTTTGCATCCATCAGCTATTCCTTAGTCTGTAAAGAATGCACAGCCTTAAGTTAACTTTCCTACATTTGTGTAAATACATATTCTCCTCCCTCACTCCCCCGCAAAAAAAAAAAAAAAAAAGCCAGGAAATCTATCCAAAGCTTATAAAGTATAATAACACAATCTTATTTGGTTTTATTTAATAATGTCTGTTACTCTGGGGAAAAACGAAAATCTAAGCTGAACCACTGGGCCTAATTTCGATTTATCTCAGTCACGCCATGATATTAAATTTGTATTTCCCACTACTGTTGACAGCTTTTATGGCTTACCTCTCCCAACAGCATGGACAACTGATGGGCCAAAGCCTCGGATTTGGAATCCAAGTCCATCTGCAGAGTCAGGAATCTTCACTGTCCTGATACAAGCAAAAGTTCAATATGAATGCAGCAAAAGGTAGCATTTTGTTATTCAAGATAAAAGTGGACACCAATAAGTAGGTTACAAGGGTGTAAGACTCTACACTTTCATTCAATTCCCAGTTTCAGATTCAGCACCATTCATATTCCAGATATTTCTGATGGCAGTGGTGCAAAGTAAGAGCAAGCTGAGACACCGAAACCAACCAGAGGAAGGCAATCCTATTTTGCAGGGAAATTCAATACGCTAGTTACGACCAAAGCACCACCGTAGCTTTAAAATTCCTCCCAAAGGGACTGCAATTTGGCTAAGCTGCCACAGCACAGCAAGACTGAAAGCCCTGGGAAGGCAGGCAGCCTCCCAGCCAAAAGGACAGAGCCTGAGGACCACAGATCATGGCAGGCTCCGTCAGATGAGCTGCAGAAGACTGCAGCGACTAGATCAGCATTACAATTCATTAACATGTAAGTGTCTGCTTGGTGAGTTTTACTGAAAAACTATTTGGTTGCAGTTTTTCTGAGCAGCTAGGCAAAGTACTGAGTTTGTAAAGAGCCACCTACTACTCCTATAACTTGTAAGCGCACTGTGCTATGCTCTCGCGTGGTCTAAGTGCAACAGTAATAAATCTACTGACAAACATAACCAACAAAAGCACAGTTCTGAGAAGCAAAATTCACATCTACTCCTTGAAATGAAGCCCTGAGCTCGCCCAAAGTAAGCTAGCGTATCCACATGGTATCAGCTCAGGTTGCAGAAAAAGCAACACAGCTGCATTAGCCCTTATCAGAGCTAGTTAGGTCATGCATAACAGTCCACTGATTTAACTTTGCAGCATTCACTTACAGTGCCAGCTCCGTTATTATTCAAGGGATCTTTGCCCTGAGCTCCATTTGCCCGTGCAAAAGCAGACAAATTCAAATTGGCGCTGAAAAGTGATTTTAAAATATGTTTGGACCGTAATAAACTTGATTTACAGGTAGCTTTGAATAATATAATTGCATCATTTTTTGTACTTTCTTTTTCTTCTGGCATACATAATGTTTAGCATTTGGAGATGATTATCAGCAGAGGTGAGAACCAAAACCCACTGAAGTCTACATTTTTCTAAAAAATATTAGAATATTCTTGACATTAATAACTTTTCATTTGAAATATTTTCATAAGTATAGCATCCTTTAGCATACTTATATATTAACTAAGGTTGATACACTATATGGTTTCATTCTGAAGCTGCTTTCTGAACATACTAATGAGCTATGAAAAACCATCACTGGTTGTTTAGGCTAAGAATTTAGGAGAGAAACATCTCTTCTGCCAACATAATTCTGTTAGTAGCAGCTCCTGACAAAAAGCAGGCACCACTGAGAAACAAATTCTTCAACTCCTCTGAACTCCTCATTCACTACATCATCTCTGTCAACCTTGAAATTCACCCACATTTTCACGGGCAAGTTGCGTCAGAAATTAAACCAAAATCTACATTAAAGAAAGGCCAAGATATGCCTTTTACGCTTGCTATGCTATCATCTACTGGTTTGGGGAATTTTTTTTCCTGTTGTTTTTGTTTGGCTTTTTTTTTTTTTTTTTTTTTTTTTTTTTTGAGTATCAGTCCAGATGATCACCTTTATGCCATATTTCTTTCTTTTCTTTTTTCCCCTTTCTGGGTGCCATCATATTTCTCAAGACACCTTTGCTTATTAACAGGAGAAATACGTCTCTGTTCTACTGCTGAACCAGAGCCATTTCCAAGGCACTCTGTGCGCGCTGTCTGCTAACAGAGAACGAACAGTTCCTCCTTACCCTGCAAAATTCGACCAAAATCACTCCTGACCACTGTTTCTTAATCTCCTCTTTCTCTAGTATGTATAAACCAGTAACAACTGCATTAACTTTATTAATAAACCTATGCTGATTTACGTACTTTCTGAAGCCAGCCACCAGGCCTCACTTGGCTTTTGTTTACGTAACAAAAATTGCATTCAGGTAGGAATGGTCAAAACTGGGTACAGAAATGCGTGTCTCATATAAAGACGGGGAGCTGTTTACTTGCTCCTGCTGTTTACACAACCAGCACACACGCTGAAGAGTCCCATTAGATCACGGAGTCCGACTTCTGCCAAACCAGCAACGAACCCCCAGACAGAGGAACTTGTTTAATAAACGCAGTGAGAGATAAGTGATCAAAACTATCCATACAGGCAAGGAAACTTCATTTACACTTGCGGTTCCCCCCTGTATTTGAAGTGGCAGAGCTGATGATCTAAAGCACTTGCGTTCTGCTTTCGCTGACTGACAAGTGTAATAAAACAAAATCAAAGCAGATCAAATTGCTTGGCTTTACAAAGTCAGATTAGATACAGCATTTAAAATAACTTTACAGTAGTGCTGTCTGAAGTTCCGCTGGTCTTATAAAATTCACTTCGATTGCAGTTTGTAAAAATTCCCCCAAAGGAATGACAACTTACTCCCGTGGTTTAGTGCTCACAAGAACCCGCAGGGGCTTTCTGCTGTTTAAACACGCTTTCAGGAAGCAATCCACTTCACTGAAGGGTCGCAGAAAAACCAGGTCACCGTTAATGGCAAAGATTTTTTTCCCAAATTCCAAGCCTGCCATCTAGAAAACAATAACAGTTGTGTATATGTTTGCCTTTTATAACCATTAACACGATGTTTTCTTTGGTTGGCACGCAACCCCAACAGGAATAATGACATGCACATTTCCTTTACATTCTTTATGGCTTCTTCACATACCACGCACAAAAGACTTACACCACAAAGCATTTCTAGAATAAATTGACACGAAGGGTAAACACTCATTCTGAAGAGACCTAAATTCAAGGCCTAGCCTTAATCAAGATTTTATGACAGTATTACAATATCAGTTAATATTTGTAATAATTAACACAACAGCTTTCATTGAGCCAGTTTATTTTTTTTATGATGTTACCTAATTTGTCCATCCACCATTCTCCAAAGGAACTGGAGCTTCTCTTCATCAGAAAAGACCTGATTAATATTTTAGTAAGTGAATATTTATTAAGTTCCAAAACAAAACAATATCCTTGAACGTTCCATGGCTTTTGAGCCAAAGGTAGGGCAAGCCAAATTGCATGCAGTTTTTAAACTCTGGTCTAACAGGAAAGGAACCATAACCAGTGGGATGGCAGCAGTACACAGCGCAGCTCTGGGCACAGGTGAAGCTTTAGCGCCATCTGACATCGGGGCAGACCCTGACTGCTAGAAATCACCCTGGATATAGCTCTGTGTGGCTGTATTATATTGTTGATCTATTTTTATCTTAAATTTCTATTCCACCATGAGATTCAGAAAGGCTTGAAATCTAGGCCTGAATTTTTTCTCTCATGAAAGAGACACGTTCTTTATCATTACGTGTACAGAGACTCCCACGCAGTTCAGTAGAATATGAATTTACTGAAAGAGTGTCTAAAGCAATACTAACAAACAGAAAGGCTGCAATTTATTCATTCAGATCTTCAAATTCTAGACTTTATCCAAAGCTTGTTATATTCTTTATTATGAAATATATCATGTGCAACTGTCAAACTAGCTTTATACTCATTTCATATACCACCAAAAATGTTTATTCCACTCATGATTAATGTCATCACTGGAATATTATAAAATGTATAAAACTAAAATGATCATTTTTATATCATCACTCAATATGACAATTTACCTGAGCAGAAAACGATTGTTCATAATGGTCAGAGCAATATTTTAAACAAAAAAACAAAGCCAAAGAAAAATAAAGATTCATAACCACAGCTTTCTTGGAAAGTTGTCATTGTTACCTTCTACTACAATAGATTTTCCTAACTGATGTACAAAACATACACCTGCGATCAAGTGAATAAAACAGAGAAGATGAGTTATAATACTTGATACCTCAGCATTTGATCCTTTCTCCACCACTTTAATAATTGGCACCTTATTTTTATCTTCTAAACCAAAACCATAGGTGCCTTCATTAGATTTAATCTGAAAAAGAAAATTGTTCAAAATATTGTTCAGAAAGGCATGAAGAAAAGCTAAATTACATCCCTGTTAAATAACAAAACACAGTGCTAATACATTGTTGCTACAACCAGTTTTTTCACTCACTAAAGCATACAATTATTGGGTTTCACTCACCAGCAATGACTTGGCTATGACATTTTCCACTACTTTCAGATCATGTTTCATGAGTCGGTGCTTCATATTTGACCCTTCCATTTCTTCATCCGCATAAAAACGGAACAGTAGTGGTTCATCTTTAAATTCACTTTTCTCTAACACTGTACGATAGAAAGCCAGACATATCAATCCTTTTTTTCTTTTTTTCTTTTGAATATCTTGTCTTCCATAAACTATAAAATACTGAACGTGCACGCACATATTAAATGCTAGAAAACTATTTTTGTGTGTAAATCTAGGGAAATCTTCATTTTTAACATAAACACAATTTTTATTTGGATGCACTACAGATAGGTATCACTAAGCTCATTTTCAATTACATCTGGATTCCACCAAACTGAGGAAGATGCATTAGGCTGAAACGGTTTTAGTGAAAATGCCAAGCACAAGTTTTTTACCTAAAAAGGATTGAAAAACATGATTTTGAAAAGTTCTGCTGGACAGCTGCTGGAGATGCTCACCACCATGTTCTGGCACTCTCCTGGTGGAGAAGCATGCTGGGTTCTGTATTAGAAATAGGTTTGGTGGGAATGTGGAAGCAACTAGAGGAGCAGATGGATGCAGTTTGTAAGTTTAAAAGTTAAAGGGAGAAGAATGAATGGTGCCAGAGAGGAAGTTAATTCTCCCTCTTTCTCTAAACAAGCTGATGAGAAAATCCTTTCTTCCTCTTTTCATTTCAGTAAATGACCTACTGCTTCAATCCTTTCACTGAAATCTTCCCTCTGATGCTATTAAATGAGACCTTGTTCACCTCATTTTTGGTACTGCACATATCTCTGCTCTCCTCTCCCTTCTTTGTTCACTGCTGTCGTTACGATTTTCTCAGTTTTCTACAGTCCACTTTCTCTTATTGTCACCGCTTCACTTTTTTAAAGAGATGCTCCTCCATACTTTTTTCATTCCTCCAAAAATGTCTCCTTTCTTGCTACACATTTCCTAAATTTTCACCATCTCATCTATGCAAACATGTATTACCTGCTTAAGAAATTTCTTTCAAAGCAGCTAATAAAACTGCTCCCCCAAATCTTTCAGAAAATTAATTTCTCAGTACATGCTATAAAATAATTTTCAGAGTATACAATAGGTACTTTTTTATCTTGAAGATTGTAGCATAGGTCTCTACAGCGATTCAATGAAACAACTTCCTATCCCTTCTGTAATATCTTTACCAGTCCCTGCATTTCCTTCCAGCTGCATAGATAGCATTAAACAAAAGGTAAGCATAGCTTGTACAGAATGTATTTACTCACCATGGTGCATAAACCCATTATCACAAAGAGCTACACCGAATATCATAGCTTCCTCCCTCGTCCGGCAATCCCCCTGTTAAACCATAGCAATTTTTTTTTTTTTTTAATATATTTTAATATAGCAGCAAAATGAATTCTATGCACAATGGCGTAACCTCGCAGGGCTGGCAATGGTTGTGGATTATATTTACCACCGCCACCTTTATATGTACATTTATAACATACATATAAAGCAGTATATACACGTTTATCATAGAATCATAGAACAGATTGGGTTGGAAGGGACCTTTATATGGCATACCTCTTTATAATTACAAATAAATATGTAAACATTCAGTAACACAGCAGCCCCCATAAAAATTGAACATAATAGAATCTAAAAGCGTCAAAACTTTTAACTTTCATTTTACGAAACTGGTGCATGTTGACTGAGTGAACAGGATACCCTGTTCTTGTTCCCAGTTCGCTTAAAATAAAACAGAACTGATGACAGCAAATTGGTACTGACTTTTATCCATCTAGTTAGTAATTTGTTTTTTCAGAGCCTATCCATTTCATTTTAAGCCATGAACAATGTTACGTGCTGAATCACAAAGCTAAGTCTCATTAAAGCACTTAAAGTTCAATTGCAAATAAGGAAGATAAGCACAAAAGGGATGAACAGCATGGCTGCTGACAGCTGATTTCTGTTACATGACTTGTTTAAGAGGATTACACTTACACACACTGTTCTAATAACCCTCACACAAAGTGTTTGCATGTTATTCTGTTTAATACATCACTACCTTTCAAATTAGAATTTAAATGCAAAACATACACAAATCCAAAGGTGTATACTTGCCTGTGCAATCAACCAGTCTATGAGTTTGTTAGCCATGACCACAGATTTGTAGGTTCTCAAGTGATAATCTTTATCCCTGTTCAAAACAAAACAAAACAAAACAATTTAAAAAAAAAAATCAAACAAAAATTCAAAAGAGCCTAACAAAAATAACCCTTGTATTTTATAAACCAGTTAGCGTAAGCATGAACTGAGCGTTTTATAATGATTCAGAAGTTGCCTCTGGGGTAAAGGAGCAAATCAAATGTTTCAGTGTAGAAAGAAAGGAGGACGCTGACCATATCTTACTGGGGTGATAATGTCACTGGAGTATAAAGGCAGTTGTTTTGTTACAGCTGGGACTCTCCAAAGGAGGTAATGGAGTGTTAGTAAAGGAGTATATTAATATATACAGTAAGCATATAAGCATATCCATCAGGACCTAGAAGGCTCTAAAATGCTGTAAAAAAAGGTCATATTGAACGGTGTTCGCAGTCATTTAACGATTCAGTCATGCTTTTTGTCTTGATAGCCCTTCAATCTTGTTTGATTACTGCCAAGAGACCGATCTTGAAAGGATGGGTTAGGTTCCCACATGCAAGCACAGTATCTTCAGATTATATACTTCTTCTGAATGACTCTAAGAATTTCCCAATTGGACTCACCTAATTACTGGGGTAAACAGACTGTGAAGGCGACAGTACAGTCGTACACCCTGTTAAAGATACATATGAGGTTAACCACACGTTTACACCACAGAGAACATAAGAGGAACGGATGCAGTAAGGAAGCCTATATGTTCGAAATGCACTTTATTTACATAGTAAAAAAAAAAAAGTCTGTTCAAATTCCTATATATTTTCATGTGCCCAAACTTAATATTCCCAGATAACAATATTGGTTAATAAATTATGAGAAAGAAAACATTTCCAATCTAATCTAAGCTTCACTGAGACACATGCAAAAAGGATTAGCTTTATGGTAGCATTAAAAAATTAAGATATAGGACTTTGAAAGAAAAGTACACAAAACCTGAAAGGTAAAGCAACATTTCCATGCATTAAGGTTTTCCCAATCACTGCTTGCTACTCCATACATAAAGTGAGTAATTATAGTAAAAAACAGTGCATTTGATTATATGCATCAACACTTCACTTACAAATTGAAATTATAACCAATAAACTTCTTTAAAACATGCAGAAAAATTTAAAGATTGGAAATGCTTTCAATTAAAAACAAAAAAATAAAACATTTGAAGGAGTTTAAGAAACTAACATAAGAAAATGTTACTTAAAAAAAGAAATCACATTAGTATTCCTTAGCAGACTATCAAAAAACAATTATGTTTATAACATGCAAGAAGAACCATGTATAACAATTGAAAGCTGTGTAAAATTAGATTTCATCCTACTTTGCTGTGCCTAATAGTTCAGTAGTGAAGATTTTTCTAGATATACCTTACATTAACAAATGCCAGCAGAAAAGTGAATTACACTGTAATATAATACCCAAATGCTGACAACTTCTACCGCCTCAAAATCATGAAAAGTTTGAATATTAATTATTTTAAAGGCAACTTCATTCAATCATTTTTTTATGCTCAGTAGTGTAGACGGATAGCATCACCTATGTTTAAACGTCTGTGACTGCAGATTTATTGCCTTGTTAATGCACTAATAAAAGACACTCAGATTTAACAGAAAATTTAAAGCCATTTTCTACGTATAGCTTCGTATCTATTAAAATGGACTAAAAAATACAATAGACTGCAACACCAGCTTCAGAATTCCCCAGAAACACAGGCAATGCATATGCATATGAAACCATTAAATAACAAAAATAACTGAAAAATAAAAAACTTTAATTTGTATTTAAAATGTGTAAAAGCAGGCCAAAATCTTCCCTTACAAATGGAAAACTGAATTTTATTCACATAGAGGCAGGCAAGTGTGAGGGGATGTTATTTATCCTAGCATAATATTTTACATTATATTTCAAGCAGAACCTCCATTTCTCATGTGTTCTTCCTAATAATAGCAACTGTTCAATGCTGTACCTTAGAGATCACATCCTGCATCTCATTTCTGGGGTAGTATGTTCCATCATCATATCGGAATCTGTACAGCATGTGTTCAGGTTTGAATTGGTGCTTATCTGTAACTACATTTAAAATAAAAAAAGTCATGTATTGTTAGGTGACTTTCGGAAGAAAACAAGAGAGAAGACAGCCAGCACCCTTTCTTCTAATAACAGCCCATTACAAAGCAACAGGTAGATTTCAGACAGGGAGGGCAGGAAGCCCAATTAGATCATCTGCCCTAAGTACCTTTATGTCACCAGTGACGGTATTTCTCACTACATTTAAGCAGTCCAGAAGAAATCAAAGAACTTAAAGTCACAGGGCAAAGAATAAGAAAGACAAACAGGCAGGGAACAGCCTGAAAAATTAGGCACTCAAATCTGCTCTAGTCTTCAGTGCTTTTTGCAGAGCTTATTGACCAAATAGCCAAATAAAGCTTCTTTTGCAACTATTCATGCTGTTGTTCCATGTTATTCTCTGTTCTAATTCTTGCAGAGGTCAACATCAGATGAGTTAAAGATACGAACCCTCTAAAACATAACTGACCAGTCTTGCACTGGGGAGGAAATGGAGAGGGAGCATCTTCCTCTGTCCACAGCCGGCTGCAGGTCTTCAGTGCAAGAGACTTGCAATCATTATGAAGGCATTGATAATTCATTTCCCCAAAGACCCATGAAAAAGGATCTGAACATGGATTTCCAGAGTTTCACAAGACTCCTACAACAACCTCACAACTTCAAGTGTTTTGTCAAAACAGAGACATCATATGATACCAAAGTTTTCCTGGAAATGGTATTACAGCAAGACTTTCTGAAAAAAAGCGGATTCATTTGATGGCTGAGGACAGCGCTAGGCACTAGCACCATCCTAGGATAACCGTCTTGTATTAATTACTGTTTTGCTTGCAGATGTAAGCTTTAATTTTGAAACTAAAATTGCACGTCATCAACTGATAAAGGAGGCTACTGTAATGTCCTCATTAATCAGAGTAACAGACCTGACAGTGTTAAGTGATTCTTCGGTGCATGCCTTCCTACACCAACTGATTAAACCATCATCCCTTATTCTCTTCAAAAAATTTAGTTAGGCACCATAAACTTTGTAAAGTACGGTGCCTTCTGTCTGCATCCTTTTTCATGACCCTTCAAGCTCTTCAGTACCTCCACACATGATTTGATACATGGACAGAAAAACTGGACTTCATATATTAAGTGGTTTCACCGGTGTCATGTGCAAGAGCAAAATAACTTCTATACCTGTATTTGATGTATCTACTAACAGCAAAGCCCAGGACACTATTCCAATTGCCTTGGACTGATGGTTCACACTAAAGTGATTATCCAAAGTAACCCCTAAGCTCTTTTACATATCATTGCTTCTCAATACATCAAATATAGACTACAAGATTTTCACATACAATGCCTAGTATAACTATCTAAACGAATTTTAATCAATTATGACCATTTAACTCAGAAAAAAAAGATAGCTTCTAGTTCTGCAATTAAAAATAATTTCCTACTGTCAGAGAAAAAATTTATTACACTAGATTAGCATACATTAAGAGGTTTTAAAACCATCAACTACAGAAAACAGAAAAACCCAGCACCAGGACAGTATTGCCTAAGGCCAAATTGTTCCTCCCAGTTACAGAGATGCGCAAGGAGGGAACCAGGACTCCAAAACACCTTTCCATCCTTGCATGCCCGCGACGAACAGAGCAGGCTCTGCCCTCTGAGGAACACAAGCACCACTCGGTCTTTGCAGCCCCTACTTACACACGGGGCACCAGAAACTAGGGGAGCAGGTCCTCAGAGCCGGCACAGCCTGAGCTCTGGAAAGCAAGAAAACCAAGGAAACCAGACAAGGATGCTTCCAACTACAGTATTGTGTAAACCACCACAGATATCCAGGGAATGCTGTGAGGGACGCTGTAAATCACTATTTGTTTTTTGGGGGGGGTTGTTTTCTATTATATAGATGTGATTTGGCTTGTTCTACTCAAGAGGAAGGTTAGATGATCTAGCAGCTACTGCACTAACATGGAAACCTTAAAAAATATGAAGACATTTAGCTTACTGTATAGCGTTCCTTTTAACTAGAATCAGCTATACATTTGCAAGGCTATAGTTTCAAACACTTACAGCTGCTATAATGCTGCACTACCACTAAAATAAGCAACCCTAAGTTGTTTTGTATGTCACTCCCAATAATGTACTTATACTTTGTGTAGGGATAGATATTTATATGGCACACGCTAAGAAAAGGGAACTGATCCAGGTTTAAACTGGTCTTTATTTTTTTTTGCCAGGGTAATTTTGACTCAGATCAGTATATCATTCTACAAAACAGCACAGCCACATAAATACCTATTAATTTTAAAACTATCTGATATTCAGATTATTTTTGTAACTACAAAGCTCCTTGCTGCCTTGAGAGGAACCTTCCATCTCTAATCAGCAGCAGCAAGTGACTGGACAAAGTATCTCAGCCCACAGGCTGACAAAAGTCATTTCCGATATTGGACAACGTCACCAGGTGGATTAAAAACAGCGACATACAGATTTTTCCCTTTTGCAAAATCGGAGGGGGGAAAAAAAAACAAACGCAACAAACAAGGGAAAACCGTAACTTTTCTACTTGCAAGAGTTCACGCATCAGGAAGTAAGACAATGCCCATCACAACATGGGTCTGCAATCGCCAGAATGAAGCCCAGCATAGCGCAAATAACGGCCAACACAGTGAATATGCAAAGTCTAACAAAGCCCTCCACAACATTTGCAATGCGAGTAACAGCCAAACTTTCTTTCTCCCTTGCTCCCTCTGTGAAAACAGATGGTTCATTCAACTTTATTTTAAGAATTCTATTTTCACTGAACCACAGCTGGATCCACTATTCAAAGTAGCATGTCTGGCTCACATTTCTATGCTTTAATATAATTACCCTTTTATCTCATGAAATTGCACAATATTCATTTAACTCTGTATTGACAAAGTCTATGAGTGTATTTGGGATATAAATTACGAGATCAGGAGATGAATCTTTGGCAACAGAATTATTCCATTGTAAACAATTCTCTGTGTGTAGTAAACATAATAGCATCTGACATTTGAATGATGGTGGAGGAAAATCATGTAGACTGACATTAAAGAATTAAAGACTACATAACCACTGATGAATAACCTTAATGTTTTTTCTCCTCCTCTGCATATGTTTAAAATGCATACAGCTAAGTGGCACTCTGTTACTGCCGCTTTCTTTCCAGACAAGGACATTGAAAACATCGTGGCAAAGAACTTAAAAAGTATGTGTTAAATTCATTGCTAGATAAAACAAAGAAGTATTAAAATGTGTATCATCAATGATTCCATCTAAACTTGCACCCAGGATCTATGCTGGAACAGTAGCTAACTTCCCAACTGTTTCATTATTTGGGGTTTTTTGTTTCATTATTTGGGATGTTTTTAAGTGACTGTACGTATTGTAAGCCAAACATGACTTCAAAACCAGAAGTTTCTTCAGTTCGCTTATATGGCCTTGTTGGACTGTACCTTGTAAAAGGACCAGAGATGAGGACCTGCTCTGGTACGATAAAAAAGTTGCCAATGCAAATTACCTCCAGAAATCAAACCTTATCGGCTCAAAAACTGAACCATTTCAATAATACTTCTCTCCAGAATGAGCTAAACACAGACAGTTGACTGAAAGTTTCAAAATAAAAATATGAATTTTAGTAACTCTGCAACTAGTGAAAATAAGGCCTTAAAATTCAAAAGATCAAACTGTTGGGTTCTAGGTTGGATTCCACCAGCTCCACTTGTAATACCTAACAGATGAGCAGGTACATTTATCAACAGCCAACTGTGACTCGTTGTCTTCTACAATTCTTAGTTGAGCGTGTATCCCTAAGAAGTCTGGCCTTAAAAGAAGGCTTAAATCCTTAAAAGCGGTCTACCATTCTCTGTTCCCCCAGAATTTGTTTTTGATTACAAGAGAATAGCACTGTTTCTCCAGGTCCCTGTTTGCAATGTTGCGATCCCAACAGCATAGATGTAATCAGATTAAATCAATGGAGCCTATCCCAGTAAATCTGCTAGGCATGGACAATGGCCCCATGAGGTCCCTGCAAGGATATAATGCAGATTCAACAAGCTGTCTTGCGTTAACAAGACCATCTTTTTGTCAAACAAAATTAAGTCCACTCTAATTACAACAATTACCTTGAAAACAAGTAAGTTAAAACTAATTATATTTACCATGATGGATAATGCCATTCTCTAATAAAGCCTGCCCAAGATGAACACCTTCTTCAGATTTGTGTATCTCTCCAATTTCCAACAACCAGGATACAAATTCACTGAAATAAAAACAGATACGTAAAACAAACTTTAAATGTCATACCACCAGATCTGCTACATTTTCCTCTCAGTTACTAGTGTTTCTTACTAACCTAGTAAGTGATTCTTAAGCCTAATGATCTCCAGAATGTCATACCACCTTTAAAAACCCCACTCATTTCAACCTTTTTATTATTTCAACATAAATACATGTGGTTTCCCTTGAGATGTCTTTTCTCTTCTGCTCAGAAGTTTTACCTCCGTGAAGTTTACCTTGCACGTGCTGAAGACTTTCCATGTTTTCTGGGATCTCCTAAACTAGTACAGCCACATTTGACCAGACAGCCAAATATAAGGCAATCCCAGGCATACTACTGCACCTACCCAGGGCAGCTATGCCATGAAGGCAGAACATAATGGCACTATGATCCAACAGTAGCCCTGTTACTTCCAAGGTGGGTCAGGCGCATTGACATCCTGAGCATATTCACAAAGTATATACTGCATACGCAGGAAATACCTGGCTTGTATCACAATAAACCTGATGCAGTTCAGAGACGACGAATTTATAGCACGTAAGATATTTGCATGTATGTTCACAGTATCACAGTATGCTAGGGATTGGAAGGGACCTCAAAAGATCATCTAGTCCAATCCCCCTGTCGGAGCAGGAACACCTAGATGAGGTTGCACAGGAAGGCGTCCAGGCGAGTTTTGAATGTCTCCAGAGAAGGAGACTCCACAACCTCCCTGGGCAGCCTGTTCCAGTGCTCTGTCACCCTCACTGAGAAGAAGTTTCTTCTCAAATTTAAGTGGAACCTCTTGTGTTCCAGCTTGAATCCATTACCCCTTGTCCTATCATTGGTTGCTACTGAGAAGAGCCTGGCTCCATCCTCATGGCATTCCCCCTTTATATATTTATAAACGCTAATAAGATCACCCCTCAGTCTCCTCTTCTCCAAACTAAAGAGACCCAGCTCCCTCAGTCTTTCCTCATAAGGGAGATGCTCCACTCCCTTAATCATCTTAGTTGCCCTACGCTGGACTCTCTCCAGCAGCTCTCTGTCCTTCTTGAACTGAGTTGAACTTCTTGAACTTGTTACTTGTTACAAATAAAGAGAACCGTGTAGTGAGACAGTGCAACATGCACATTCATGGGTTTCAACTGGTGACCCAGGGACCAGCAAAAGTGTACTCCAAAAGGGTCCACTTCAAAGATAGCATAGAAAAGCAGCCATTCGATGGCAGGTTTCAGTGTTTCACACGTGGCTCCTCACCATCAGTGTATTCTTTACCTGCTTCCAACAACCTCACTAAGGGAACATGACTCAGCCATAACTCAATCACTAATCCTGGTTTCAATTCTCATCAGCTGTGTGACTTCTGACAGCACATGAGTCTCCCAAGTTTCATTTCCACTTTTGAACCCAGTGGTGAGTATCTTCACTACAACATTCTTGTGTAAAATAGTCACTGTACTTTATAAAAATACTTTCCATACTTAACTGTCTTATGGACAAATGAATTAAGTGGTAACCCCTCTGCCCCCTAAACTAATTTTTCTGTCATATACACAGTTTTAGGGTACCTATTTTCTCTTTCTCTCATTAAGTCTTCTTAAACCATAGGTATAATATGGCATTATAAAGACCTTCCTGATAACTTCTGTAAATTTTTAACATGTAATATTTATTTAGTAACTCTCTCCCTGACATTCAGGCAAGACGAAGACAAAAACAGTTTTATAGACAGAGATTTCTTTTAAGCAGAATAAAGCAAATTTGATACTCTAAACCAGGATTTTCAGAGATAAAATGCATTAAACAAGTTTGGAATTATTTCTTTAAAGAAACTATTTTATTCAATGTATTTTCATATTTTCAATATGTCCCTTTAATAAAGCTACTTTGGAATACAAGTACTCATCCATAAATTTCAGGCAGACCAATTTACATTTTGGCTAAATTCTGGGAGGCAAATAGGCGTAACAGACGTTACAAATAAAGCGTGGTTTCCACAAAATCCCAAAGAAGATTTAAAATGTGGTTTTAGCTGGTTAAAATTCATGCTATAAAACGCATATAATACCTTCCAAGAAAGCATTTGGGGAAAGTCGTTAATTTCCTCTTCCTGTCTTTGATGAGATTCCCTTGTTTGCACATCATTTTGTACAGTCTTTCTCCTTGCTCAGAGATCATCACCCAAGTGTCCTGTTCCATGCCCAATTTTAAACCTGCCAAAAATGCATTAAAATTTTATGAAGTGATATTGCTGTTATATTCAGTATTTTTCCCAAAATGGAGAAGCAATACCAATATTTTACATACAAAACAAAAGTAAAGGAACTGTTTTCCATTATTTTTCTCACAGTCAACTTAAACCATGAACATCTGACCTTCATAAAGCATAATCAAATGAAATCTTTAAGGCCCTCATAGTGAAATTAAACTTTTACTATATCGACATCACCATTGATATTGTAGTAACAAATACTAACACTGATTTTCAGACTTCAGTATATGAACATTTGCAAGGGAATAGCTATGTCTTCACAAGTTTAAAAGAAAAGACCTTTGGTTTCGCTCTTACCATGTGATAATAAAAATGTTTTCACTTAAAGGGAGCTTTTTCAAATTTCCAGTAAATAGTAATTAGTTATCTGTTACACATAAGATTAATTTACCCCTTTTCCACAAAAGCCTATACACAACTTGTCTTACTGGTTTATTTTTTCCTGTTTCTCTTTTTGAGAAAATCGTTATGTTTTCTGAGTAACAGATGATCAAAACCAGTTTTTGTTGAATTACACATCCTACTGGCCACTCACAGAAGCTTGGCTTCCAAGCATTACTACAGACCTTCAGATCCCATGTGCTTTCTCAATAAAGAGTTCTTAATTCTAGACAAACCCACATATTTCTGGAATGTCTTGTGTACACGTTCTCAGTTTCTGTTCAGATTTTCACATTTTTAAAACTGTAACTGTAACTGTACACATGCAATCTGACTAAGCACCTCCCACCAATTCCGAAAATATAGCCAGAAAAAATGTACCTGTGATGAGAAAACGCTAACAATGGTACTGGACGCAGATATAGGAGTGTCCCTCATTATCCATGAGCCAGATAGTGGTGATGCCACACAGAGAAAAACTGAGGTATTCCCAGGAAAAGAAAACTTAACCAATATACTACTTTGGGAGTTTATAGGATGTTGATGCCTTTATTTGTATTGACTGTTTGAATACAGTCATCACAGCATCATCAGCCTCAAAGACTTTTAAATAAATTTCTAACTTGCTGAATGCCTCAGGTGGTTACATGAAATCCCCAGAAGTGACAGAAAGATGTCTTAGCAAGCAGTTCCCAATCCAGCTTGATTTCTCCTAGCAAGAAAATACAATCTGTAAAGTGGTTCTGGTCGATAATTCAATTACAACCACTGAAATCTCTGCTAAAACATTTCACTCGTGGCGTTCTCTCCCTTTTGCTCAGCTTCTGCTGTATGTATTCCAAATAACAGTATAGCTTGAGTTTCCCTAAGTACATTGAATCTCTGAGTCTCCCAACACGAACAGTGCAGCAAGCCCCAGTTACGCGTCATGCTCAAGATGTGTTTCTGTGCCTCACTCCCGCTCCACGTGCTGTATTTATGTAGGCTGGAGATCACTGCAATCTGCCATTCTGCGTGAGATGTGGGGTCTACAGCACCGCTACAAAGAAATGCACGGGCATACAAAGCACGACGAGGACAGAGTCACTCACGTGAGCCTCGCTCCCAGCCCAAGAGATCCGAGAAGTGTGTTCACTTGATTTAGTCAGTCTCAGACTTGCAAAGGAGATAAGACACCGCTCTCACATGTGCAGTCACTTAGACTTCGCTGTAATTGGCTATATATATACATAAGAACAGGCTCCATGTCTTGCTAAGTAAACATACAATTAAAGCCTCTTTATGTTCAGAGGGAACGGGAAAGTGTTTACAGCTACATTTAGATACAGTATTCGAATTCTAAAAAGATAGCTGTTTGGTTCCCCGGTCATTTGGCAACCTGCCTGCAATTAAGTTGATGCATCCTGCTTTGTAAGAGGTGCTTATACAAATATTTTGAAAAAAAAAAAAAACAACAAATCACTGTGCTGGAGAAGGTGGATAAATTTATAAGTTGATAGACTAACAGAAAGATTCAAGAAATATTTTTGAAGATTCCGTGTTGCAAACTGAGTCTAAGCGCATACCAAATCCTCTCCTGCTCTGTCCTTTTCCTCTTTCTTTCGTGGTTGTCTCCTCAGTAACGAAATCCACTGCAAACACCAGGAGCTGATAAATTCCCCAAATCACAGGATGCTAAAATCCTAGGGCATGGCTTGACTTCGGGAAGGCTGCCTCAGACCACAACCTTACAAGCTTTAGCTCAAACTCAACTCTACTACCAGCTGCTCAATAGCATAGTGTGAAATAGGAAGAATACCAATAGCACAGTGTGAAATAGGAAGAATACATCAACATAAAATATTCCTACTTAATCTTTCTATTTCTTAGCTAAAGGTATCAAAAGTCTAAGGGATCCAAGAAACTTAACAACAGCAAAGCGGGATTTGTTAAAATCTTTTTAGCGAGTTTCAGATAAGGCCCTATACAGAAGCAAATAACACTGGTTTATGTTGTATTTGACACTATCTCCACCACTTTGATTTTTTCATTTGTTATGTTAAAATGTTGAGATTTTAGACTTCTCAGGCACCTTCTTAGCTTTTCTATGGCACTAATTATTAGCCAGTGCTCAGACACCCTAGTTGAAACTATGCCCTACAGCAGATGTTCTACAAACATCCAATACCCAACTTTAAAAGACCAAAGAAAGTATTGTTAGTCTCCATTTACAATGGAGGCAAAAAACAGCACCTGCTGCAACAGGTGACAGAAAATCTAAGCAGACCAGGAAAAGAATCCCAGATCTAAGTACAAGGTCATATTTTCTTTCAATACCAAGGCTCCAAACATCGTTACTGATTAGGATGTTTTAGCTTGTAAATGAAATTAGCTCCAGAAGATGAGGATGCATCATCTTTCCCTGGTTCTACTGTGTCCTGGGTTCATCTTGAATACATGAGGTTATTCATGGTCACATGTGAGACCAGGATTATATTTCATCCAAGTATTCTTCCACCTTAACACAGTTATTCAAAAAAATAGTGGTTTGCCAATGGTGATTTTTTACTTTCTTGGGTAGGGGAGAATACATCAAAGATGGGGTTGTGGTATGTTCTCTACCATTTCATGTTGGATCATCTGCATGAAGTTCCAACACAAAACCTGCTCGTTTCCGTGATTCAAATGGCCAGTCACACGAGGAAACCAATGCACACAAATCCCACAAGGCATTTAGGATAGAACCTCATACACCACAAACCATAACAGTACGCAGGCCTCAATGAAATTATGGCAATTTATACTGGTTGGGAATGAGCTGTAAAATCAGAGATTAAATCATCTCCCCATTTCCAAAACAGCATTCACTGCCAGCATACATGATTCAAGCCATTATGCCCTTCCCAGTACGAGTTTGATTTATTTTTTCCAAGCTGGTATTCATAAACCTTCAGCTGAACCTGACACCCTAAGTTTGCCCAGCAGCTGGTTTTGCTTTATATCTTGACATAAAAATACAGTATGGCTTTCTGGCAAAGCAACACAAGGAAGTTTATTAACCTACCTTTTCTTCTCTCGCGCTCTTTCAAAATAGCTTCCAGCCATTCTTGCTTCTCTTCAGGGGTTTTTGCCATGCATACAAACCATTTGTTCTTTGCTGTGTTGTGAATCTTCCAGCCATTAATAACAGTGTGGCCGCTGCTGTGATAGTCAGCTGGGAACAGATAAAATGGCTTAAAGAGCACCAATTCTTAAACAGCAATAGTTGCTGCAATTATTAAAAACTCTTAGCATTACACATAAAGCTCAGGAAATACAGAAGAATAAAAAAGAATTTAAAGCTATCTGTGCCACTTGTGAACTACGTTATAACTTAATAAGCTTTATTTTTAACTTTTAGTAAATAATGTCCTTTTAAAATGTAACAGAGAGTTGCCTAGCATATGGAAGAAGATATAAACTGGACACTGAAACAGGCAGAGTCCTATTAAAATAACAGATCGCAGTACTTGGAGTACTTTTGTTCATGTTAAATGGTAATAATTAATTCCTTAAAAAAAGCAGCATTGTGGGTTTGCCCCTTAAATTATTCAGAGCTGCTGTGCTGATTGAATGATTTACTGTTAAGTTTTAGAAAGGACTAAATATACAGGGGGAAAAATACAATTTCTATTTAACAAGTGAGCAAATAATATATATCTGATATATCTTTACTGGTTACCTGAATAAAGAAATACCCACACTTACCTGTTTAAACAAACTGAAATATAATACAAGATTTACTCTGATTAAAAAAAAAAAAAAAAGGCATTAACCAAATGCATAATTTTTGAAACACGTTCCTAACAACCCTATGTTCAGCGTGGACATTACAGGAGAGAGGTAACAATTGCTGATGTTCTTAGGTATCTTGAACTTCTGACTCTTGAAGTGTAAACCACTATGCCACAAAAATCAGACAATTTACTACTTATTACTCTTTCTTTACTTCTATACCATTTAATTTTAACATGCTAGTTAAATCTTATTCAAAAATTAGCTAAACAGACTTCCTCTCCAAAACTAACAGCCTTGAATATCCTTCACCAGGATTACATGCATTTCCTGGGGGAAAATTTGTGAGGCGTAAGTGCCTCATGACAACAAATATATTTTTTTGCATAAAATACAGATTAAAACTAGAACTAGCAACTACTGCACAAAATATTAAGAATATCAAAGGTCAATATTTTCTCACCACAAACTTCCATTAAGAGGCAAGAAAGTCCTAGGGCCAGCCCTGAACTACTGTAATAACTACAGAGCTTTTTAATTTGTAAATACTTTTTCATAATTCAGCCCTGTTTTGTATAATGAGATGGGATTTTCCGAAATGGAAACCCTTGCTGAAATGCTTGCTAAGATTTATCATAAATCTCAGTAGACATGCTAGTATCCTTTCAATAACTCTGCATTTTAATTAGATGGAAAGCAGCCAAGCTTTGTATACTGGGCTGGGAAATGTCAGGAACTACTAGAAAATCATGAGACCAATGGCTAATTTCTAAACCAACAAAACTTTCTAGTACTCAAAATGTATAAGAAAGTGCAAGCAAATCTACGACTGGTAAACAAATGTTATTTTTGCAACACCATGTTTATACCACTTACCTACTTATCATCTTTTTATTCACATAACCTATGCATAATATCCTTTGTCCCTTTAAAAACACTGTCACTTGAAAACATATCATTCATGCACGGTCAGAAAAACAGTTAAAAGTCAGGGAAAAGAAAGAAGTCTCAGACAGAAGCTCTCAGCTGACAGACTGCAGCCCTTTGGAGATCAAAGGCAGGAGGGAGGTTAAGGTCCCTTTGTATTATTTAAGCATATACTTATAAAACTTGCAGTATGGCACTAGCTTCACCTTTTTCTTTATTTATTAAGTTAGAGGTTAATACATATAAAACTACAGGGTGATATTTTTCTTGTGGTCTTTGTTACCGTGTATCTATCATCAGAACACCCACGTTATGTAGGGAAGTATTATGATCCCTAATGTAGTGAACCATAGCAGCTAAAATTGTGGCCAAAAAATTACAAAATGATGGATTTAGATCCTCCCATTTCACTCTGGACAGAAATTTGGTGTCAGCTTCGTAGTTCAGAAAAAAAATGGCTTATCCAACCGCTTGAATATCTTAATGTAGAGGCGACATTTTAAACACGCAGCTTCCTTGGCATCTGAAGTTCTGCAACTGCAGGGCCAACAGCACTGGTGGTTTGACCATGTATATCGCATGCAACTACAAACTCACTGAATCCTGGTGAAAAGCCCAATCACCTAGCGAGGTACTAAGACTGCCTAATGTACACAGATGGCAGTGGGTTCGGGTGGAGGAAAATGGGTAGCTATCACCCAATTTTGCAATAGTAACCCACTCCTGTGATGTCCAGCTTGATTCCGACCTCTGCCTTTAACTGCAACACCCCTGCTTTCTCTTCTGCTCCCCGCGTTCCCAAGGACTACAATCCCCCAAGGCTCCCGTGAGCACTTTGTTCTCCCCAATACACCCACGCCCGCAGTCTCCTGAAGAGCATTTCAGCATTACGCTATAAACTCCTACCCTTTTTGGACCGGCTATTGGACAAAATCTGGTCAAGAGCTGCAGATGTGCTGGCCAGCCGGCCAGGAGGTATGTATGTTGTGACTGGCCAGCTGCACGGGATATGCGCGCGCTCTTCATATCACGGCAAATCACAGCTGCCAGTCAGGCTAAACAAAGGATTTGCAAACCTGACATAGTGGTTACAGAAAGAACAGCACGAGACTTCAGATCGCTCCATGCAATCTGAACAAGTGCGCGTTAAGCCTCCAACCTCCCCCAAAAAGGTGATGAAAGATGACATCAGCTTCCAATGACACTTGGTAATACAGTAAAGCTTGTAATTTGAACTGTAATATACAGCTTGACCCTTTTAATTCCCATTTCCAGAATGTTCCCCAGTCAGGGAATTATTGACATGTGTCTTGGATGCTAGTGGCAACTTGGCAGTGCCAGGTTAATGGTTGGACTTGATGATCTGAAAGGTCTCTTCCGACCAAAACAATTCTATGATTCTATATTGTTCAGAATTCAAGACGTGAAACTTTGAGAGATGCATAACAAGCAATTTGTTACAGCCACATACAAGAGAATTTGTTTCTCCCCTTAAGAAAACAAACAGAAATCTCTGTATTGAAGTATTTCTAAGTTTCTCAGACTTTAGGTTCTTAGGAGTACCAATGCTCAGAAATATCAAGGAAATAATTACCGCATAATCTCAATTCCCTTCCTCTTCTGTATATTTTTTGATGCAGCCTCTGGTTACTATTATCGTGTAGTGTTTTTTCTATTTCATGCCTCATTTCATGACAACAGGGGACAGAACTAAGATAGTATAAGCAACCATAAATCTGGTATTTCATAAGTTTCAAGTGCTTGTCTTCATAAACTAAGTAACATTCATTTAATGGCTGGTGAATGCCTTTAGAAATACACTTTTCTCTCAAACTGAATTTTAAAAACTGAATAGAGAAAAACAATACCATCACAATATGTTAATATACTAATACTTGCACGTGGTTGTGTAGCCACATTGTTTTAAGAACACAAATAGTCTGCCGTGATAAGTAATATGCATTCCACTTTAATCAGAGCAATCAGAAAAAGGCAGAGTGCTTCAGGATGCTGAAACAAAAAAGAAAGCTTCCACCAACTGTACTACTCAGCCAAGGCCTAATTTAATCAAAGAAAAATTGCTTTTCAGAAAAAGCTTTGTTAATTTCTGTAGGCATGTCATTAGCATGACAATAAACCACACTGGGAATGTTTTCCTATTTCTATGCTTCTACTTACAAACAAGGAAGACTACATTCCGACATCTATCAATGCCGAGAGCAAACACCCTCGGTTACCCTGTTCCCTGGAGCACTACAGTTTCTTACACCAAGTGAGCAGAGGATCCCAAAATCTACAGTAAAGAACTGTGGAAGTACCATCTAGACTCAAAAGTCTTTAATGTCTTACAAAGACACCCATGAAGAGTCCATGAGAAAGAGTTATGCCTAGATATGAAAGTATAAGCACTCTGCATTCTAAATTAAAAAGTATCAGAAGTGATAGAATAAATGATTAAGAAGAAGAAAATAATACAATACCAAAAAAAAAAAAAGCACATGCAAAGCTAATGTGAACAAGGCTCAGACAACCAGATTGGGAATGAGATGAGACAAAAAGAACACAGCAGAATAGTACCAGGTTACAGTTCAAATGCGGATGACTACAGGGGATGAGACACAAGACAGCTGCGTGCGACAAATGAGAACAGTACAGAAACCAAGACAGCGGAAGGTTAAAGAAGGGCATCACGATCTGAGTGAAAGAAAAAGTATCAGTGTGAGGAGAGGGAATATACTTCTGACTATAAGGAAATAAAACAGGTTTTTTAGGGGAAAAAAAAGCGGAGGGGAGGCGGAGAAGAAAGAAGAAGTGGCAAGAAAAGGGCAGAAAGGTGCCACAGGCCAAGGAAATAACACAGACATTTCCATATTTCAAAGAGAACCGTAGAAAGAAGGGGTGAAATATTAGCAATTACAAGAAAAAACTATTTTAGGATATTGGACAAACTGAAATGGAGAAGGTGGAAAATGTGGGGATATGGGGAAAAAAAAAAAAAAAGCAGGTAAGAACAACCTAGAAATCAAATTTACCAAACCATTAACTCATGTCTCAGAAGTGTGGAAAGGAGGATGGATTTTAGAAAGGTTGCATATATAAAAGTGACAGGACTTGATGCGGCTCAGGAAAGCAAGTGGGAAGGAAGCATGACAGCCTCCAGTACTGTGCGCAAGGCTATGGGAAATGGGGACAGTAGCAAAATTTCCTGTGGCTGGAGGAAATTAGGCTACCAGTGTCTGGAGTGGAGAGGAAGACAATTTGTGCTTAGCCATATTATACTTGAAGATTCACTGAGGAAGAAAACAAATGGGCAGGAAGGAAAATGGAGAGCATGAAAGAGATCAAGGACCGGATAGCTGGAAATGAAGAAAGGTACAACAGATTTGAGAAATACAGGATAGTTGTGGACGAAGGAAGGAAGAAATATTTGTTAAAGCCAATACTAGAAGTGTGGCAATATGTGGGATCAGAACCAGTGAAAGAAAAAAGTTACTGCAAAGTTACAGAATTCTTGGAATATTCATCAGGAAGAAGATGGTGGGTACATGGGGCCACATTAATGACAAGAGTTGTAAGTAAAGAGGTGCTATCTTAGAAAGCGACATAATGGAAACAGGAAAACCATCTTTTATTTCTAAAGCATATATAAGGAAGATGACGGGAAATAAATGAAAGGTTGTCAAATAATACATGACATAAAAGACTGAAACACTCCACTGTCTTTTTTGCATAAACAAAGTTCTAACTGAGATTTCATACAAATAAAGCTAACAACTGGGCAGGAATACAGACCAGAAACGGGAGATAGCAGGATATAGAATATTGAATAAATTATATTCAAGTCAATGAGGCTTTATAGCATTATAGCGTATCCGTAGATAAACCACTAACTAAATTGGTGGGCCTGGTGAAGGACATAGCCCGAAACAGATGTCAAGGAGTTCTTACAAAAATGTCTAGTAAACAAAGACAATGAATCAAGTGTGATGCCACAGTGCTCTACCTTATGTTCAGCATTTTCCAAGAGTTTTATCAAGAGCTTAAATGGCTCAGTAATAACATTGTTTGTTCATGGAACCAAGGCAGGAAGCATTTCAAGAGCTTTGGGAACAAGACATGAATTCTGAATGCTTAATGAATTGTGGAAATGGTAAGATAAAATTCAGTACAGAAAATAAAGTAATTATTAGGACCTACTCTCAGACATTTAACACAGTATAAGATATAATGGGACAGGCATCAATACTGCACAAAAGTATCTGGTGTGATATTTCGGAACACAAACTAAAAGATTGAAAAATAATGCTCTCAGAAAAGCCAAACAATCCTGGGATTAGTAATAGAAATCCCACGTGAAGCACTACAGTAACTATTCTGTTCTACTTGGCACCAGCGAAATTTCAGCTCTGGACATCTCATAATACAAAAGATGCAAACAAACTGAAAAAAAAAAAAAAACTGAAACTCCAAAGAACACAAAAAGGAATAAAAACTTAGAAAACATGACCCATGACAAAAGGCTGAAAAACTTAAAAAGCAGACATGGAAGAGAGACACGACAGCCTTCCAATAAACTAGTTTCTTGCAATAATAATAGTCAAACTGTTCTCTAAATCTACCTAGTAGAAAAAGAAGTGAGCGAACTATTTTGAAAACAAGGAACTCAAGATTAAAAAAAAAATAATCTTGATTTTTAAAAAATATTTAACTTCTATGAAAGACTTCTACGAAGATTACTTAAGCTGTACAATCCTCTTCAACTATGCTCAATCACTGTCAAATTAATGCTCAATTTTAGAAAGACATTAGATTAAGAAATGCTTGGAATCCATAGTAGATGTAGGGCAAACCTAATGCTATTTTAAAATCAGGAGAATTTCCTCCAGACTTACATATTTGTAATGCCACTGCAAGTTTCCAGTATTTTTTTTTTTTAGTTTTACATTAAAAAGCCCCAAATGTTTCAGGTTTTCCTTATTAATTGTAAGGAAACAAAAATTGTTAAGCTCAAAGGTTAAACTCAAGCTCCTAAAACAAAAATTTGTCGGAATACTTTGGGGGTTCACTTTTCTAATGTATGTTGGGAAAATTTCAAGCAATCATATGGTATTAAAAAAACCCTTCCTTTTTTCTTAAACACATTACAATTTCAGTATTTATAGTGTTTGAGGTTTGTCGTGGTTCAGGCTAAATCCACTACTGGGGACCCGGGGGACCCCAGATGGGACCGACAGATGCTCCCCTCTACCCCTCTTCAAAGAGAGAGGCAGAGGAGTGAAAAAGAGACGTATGAGTTTAGAAGGAACTAAGGACAGGTGACCCAAAACCGACCAACAGGGTATTCCATCCCATCTGCCTCATGCTCAGTATAAAAGCTGAGGGATCAAAGGGTCACGGGCTCTTCCTTCAATGGCCGACGTCTGAGGAGGACTGTTCGTCTGCCTGTGATCCCGATCCTGAATCCAGATCCGGAATCCAGTTCCCGTCCGTCACTGAGTCCAGTCTGGGACTGCCCCAGTGCCAGCCGGTGATGCGATTGTCATCTCAGGAGCTTGATACGGTTTTGTATATATTTCATTATTTCTTTTTATTTTATTACTAATATTTTATTAAAGTAGTTTAGTTCCTTCTAAACTCATAAGTCTCTTTTTCCTCCTCTGCCTCTCTCTTTGAAGAGGGGTAGAGGGGAGCATCTGTCGGTCCCATCTGGGGTCCCCCGGGTCCCCAGTGGTGGATTTAGCCTAAACCACGACAAGGTTTCATTCCAACAGAGGTAAGTTTTCCATTTGCTTTTACAAATGTATCACATACCTAGGGATAATCTATTTAGGAGTGCTGGAATGCTGTAAAATGAAGTTAAGTACGCTATTTCAGCTGAGCAATAAATTTCACCTTATTTTATTTCTCTGTTCACGTTAGCATAAAACAGTCATCTATGACCGCCCAGCTAATAATGTATGAAAGTAATGATGTGGCACAGAAGCAGAGTTTTGATATGAGCAGATAGTGCTTTTAAAGTGGCATGTTACTTTCTTTCCAAACACAAGGAGCATCCTCCACTCTCAAAGAAATCATGAAGCTGCATTTGATTTCAGCACCTCGAAAGACTGTTCTGTAAATGAGCAACGCAAATATACTCACCTGTTCCGTCATCAACATTCTCTACTTCCATCACTTCTGTGTTTATTCTGCCCCGAAAAAGGTAACGGTGGCCATCTGTAGATGCTTTGCTGTTCTTCAATCGCCTGATAGAAGAAAGAGCAGATGAGCATGTCATCCACCACCTTTTTCTATGTGTCTGCACTGCTACCTGTACATGTAGCATTTAGAGGCCACTTTAAGAATGACAATACATTTATACGTGTGCAATTGAACCGTGGGAACCATTGCTGAACGGGACACTGCTGATGCTAATGCAAATATGCTATCTATGGCAAGAGTAAGTTGCAAATTGCTGTCTGACATGAGAGTTTATCAGGAAAGCCTCATGCTGTAAAAGCTCTCTTCCAGCGCTTTGGTACCTATACGCCACTGTCTGCCATCAAAGACAAAATACTGCATTAGGAGGATCTTTCCTCCTAACTGATGTAGCCTCCTTATGCTAGACAAGAAACTCAACAAAAGGGTAGCATGACTGAAAAAATGAAATAAGAACACCTTTGGATATAAATCCTTACCTACACCCATTAGCCTCATAAATGGTATTTATGCATGGAAGAACAAAGTCGACATTTTTCCTTCCTCACATAAGGGTTAACCAAGAATTATAATTAAGCATTACTGAAATTTTATGGCAGTTTCACAGTGATAGATTCCAAAGCTATAATTCTTCCATTGATATAAGTCTGTTCCCAGCGAAGTCAAGGGCTTTTGAGAAGCCCAGTTCTAGGCAGTTTTTCCCACCTCAGACAAGCCAGGGATGATTTTCTGTCCATTTTTGCCTATAATGATAATTAATACTGTATAGAAAACAAAGGTCTGTTCCTGAGAGTTAATGATCATCTGAATTCTGACATTCGCTCATTCCAGAGAGGTACTAATCTTCAGAAAATGATCTGCATCTCAATCATTACTGTCTAATGAGTAATTCTACTATGCTATAAGCTTCTTATTCAAAAACTGAATATATTAAATATATTAAAAAAAAACAACACACACACAAAAACCACAGCAGCAAGCATAAAGGTTCAGTATCATGTATTTTTTCTTTCCAAAGTGAGGTAAATCCAATAATTCCAGTGACCTTTATACCTACGAACCCAAACTTAGCAAACCATGTTTCTACAATTCCGCAGCAAAAGGATGCTTAAAAATTACATAAAATAAAAGAAACTGGCTGCTCATGGCTTGGACAGGTGTGATCTTCACTGGGTAAAAATCTAGCTGGAAGGCCAAGCCCGAAGAGTGGTGGTGAATGGAGTTAAATCCAGTTGGTGGCTGATCACAAGTGGTACTCCCTAGGGCTCAGTATTGGGGCCCGTTCTGTTTAATGTCTTTATCAACGACTTGGATGAGGAGATTGAGTGCATCCTCAGTAAATTTTCAGATGACACCAAGTTGGTGGGAGTGTTGACCTGCTTGAGGCTCTACAGAGGGATCTGGACAGGCTGAATCCATGGACTGAGGCCAATAGTATGAGGTTCAACAAGGCCAAGTACCGGGTCCTGCACTGGGGTCACAACAACCCCACGCAGTGCTACAGGCTTGGAGAAGAGTGGCTGGAAAGCTGCCTGGAGGAAAAGGACGTGAGGGTGTTGGTTGACTGCTGGCTGAATATGAGCCAGCAGTGTGCCCAGGTGGCCAAGAAGGCCAATAGCATCCTGGTTTGTATCAGGAATTGTGTGGCCAGCAGGACTAGGGAGGTGATCGTCCCCCTATACTCAGCACTGGTGAGGCCCCACCTCGAGTACTGTGTTCAGTTTTGGGCCCCTCACTACAAGAAGGACATTGAGGTGCTAGAACATGTCCAGAGAAAGGCAACAAAATTGTGAGGAGTCTAGAGCGCAAGTCTTATGAGGCACAGCTGAGGGAACCAGGGTTGTTTAGTCTAGAGAAAAGGAGGCTGAGGGGGACACCTTATCGCCCTCTACAACTACCTGAAAGGAGGTTGTAGAGAGGTGGGGGTTGGTCTCTTCTCCCAAGTAACAGGTAATAGAACAAGAGGAAATGGTGTCATTACACCAGGGGAGGTTTAGATTGTATATCAGGAAAAATTTCTTCACCGAAAAGGTTATCAACCATTGGAACAGGCTGCCCAGGGAAGTGGTGGAATCATCATCCCTGGAGGTATTTAAAAGACGGGTAGACATGGTGCTGAGGGACATGGTTTAGACGTGTTTTGGCAGTGTTAGGTTGACTCAATGATCTCAAAGGTCCCTTCCAACCTAGACAATTCTATGATTCTATCTCATACCAATAAAATAGGACAATTTTTGTAAAATTTCCAAAATACAAACCTCCTGTAAGCAACACTATCCTTACCTACTTGCCAATCACTACCCAAAGTATCTTGCTGGCATATAATCAATTCATTTCCCACCATAAACTCTGCAACTATGTTATAAATTGGGTTATTCCCATGTCTGCAGAGATGTCACCATGGTACCAGCCAATGACATGTAGGACATGATTGCTCAAAAGTAAGAAAATCATAGACCTTTCATGTGCTTTGAGATTTTCATCCAATAGTGCATTTTAGCTAAAATATGGCTACAAAAATACATAATTTAGTGGTAGACAGGCAAAAAGATACTATGTAATCAGCAATTTAATGACAAAATATAGCAAAAATTAGAAATTTTGAAAAGAGCATGAGTTTATAACTAACCAGTCTACATAAAAATGAAACAGAGTTTCAGTTTCAGAAGATTGTTGCAGAAGGATATCCTTGAAATAAATTCAGTATTCAACACTAGATATAATCATGAGGTTCTTAAGTGGTTCACGCTCAACTGTTCCAAAAGTTCTGCAACCTAAGCAAGAGTTGAAACTTAAAAACAAAGGACTGATTCACTAGAGCTAGTGAAGTATAAATTACCTATCTTCTCACGTTAAATGCTTCCCTGCTACCAGTGTAATCTATAGGAGGAAACAATATTCACTGGGGAAGAATATTTTTAAACCTCACTCGGGGTTAGTCAGCAGCTTCTTCAGTAGTAACTCACTGGAAAAACACAGCATTTCCAGTCCAGTCTAAATCAGGTTCTTGCAGAGCAAGCTCAGCAGCTTTACAACACAGAGAGGTTCTTATAAGACATTCTTGACTAACAGGGTCCGTGGCTACTTTCCACTACTACTACTACTATCTACACCACATACTGATGAGTCTGATCTTCCCCACATATTGATTCAGCATGAAGCTCTACAGGTGCTACAGTGAATCTAATCACAACTCTATCGTAGAATCATAGAACCATTTAGGTTGGAAAAGACCCTTAGGATCATCAAGTCCAACCGTTAACCTAGCACTGCCAAGTTACCACTAAACCACGTCCCTCAGCACTACATCTACGCATCTTTTAAATACCTCCAAGGATGGCAGCCCAACCACTTCCCTGGGCAGCCTGTTCCAAAGCTTGATAACCCTTTCACTGAAGAAATTTTTCCTAATAGCCAATCTAAACCTCCTCTGGTGCAACTTGAGGCCATTTCCCCTTGTCCTATCACTTCTTGTTGCCCTTCATTGTCCTCGACTGGACGCTGAAGTAGATGGTGGATTTTCCTCTGACACCATCCACAAGTGTGCAGAGGCAGAGATAATGGTATTCAGCAGTGCTGTTAGAGAGCATACTCAAGGTCTATCATGTATCTAGGTATCTAACAAGGATCTGTCCAGTATTCGGTGTATTCAATATGTATTCAGTGGCTATTCAAAAACAATTTCTGGATCAAAGAGACAAACTTAAGCAATTTCAAGAGGGGTGCCTGTACGTAGGGGAACCCTTATTTCTCAGAAGCATAAAAGCACCGAACATTAACAGCAGAAAGTTGTTGCTGAACTAAGGAATTGGTCCTGCCAATGCAGCAAGGAGCGGCTTTCTGGCTATTTTCCCTGATGAGAAATACACACTTGAAACTCTCTAATCTGTAGATACTTATTTTATAGCATAAGCTACAATACTAATTTGTTTGAACTAAAAATACAGTCTGTTTACCATTCCTAGAAGAGAGTGAGGCCATCGCATATAACCTGTTGTGGAAGACTGACAAAACAGATTCTTTCTCCCTGTACTTCACCATTTGGATTATGCATTCATATAAATTTTTTCCAGTGTTTGAATTAAATACGGTTCTCTGGATGACAGGTCTCCTCTAAAAATGGTTACTTTCATATTGCAATTAACTGCAGTAAACACTTTGGTGTTGTTCAAATATTCTTACAACAGCATACAGAGGATTAGCTCTACTGTGAGAAAAAGACATTATTTTTGAAAGTATAGATTAATCATTTACCTGTGCTTTTTTTTGCAGTACACCAAAAGGTTATCAAAAAGAAAAAATATCCTCTCTTGAATATTTCCAGCTGAAATTTTCAGTAGTAGCCCACTTCGTAGCATTTCCGTGCATGTGTCTGTGATGTTGGACCCCTAAAATCAATTGGAAAGAGATTATTTTTTATTCCATGAGAACTGAAGGACTCAGCACCAATCAAGGAAAAGTTTCTTATACATACTCACAACCGTAATGATTCTCTGGAAACACCAAACTCATGGTAATTTATTACACTGTAATTAAATAATAATTTCTAATGATGCTTAACACCAGCTTTGTATTCATTTAGTATTGACAGTAATTGGGGCGGAGGGTTTGTGGGCTTTTTGAATGGATGAAGTTTAATCACTGAAGTTTCCAAATTATCTTACATCTGTGCATAAGACTTCTCCTGAAAAATCGGCCCAACTTTATACAATAACTCTTACCCTCAGTAACTGTACTATTTAGTCAGAAATGTCTGAAAATGGGGCTTTACAAGACATAATCTATGCCAACATGAACTCGGAAGCTGAAACTTGAACATTGTTAAGGGTATATACTTCTACACTAAATCAAGCTAAACACAAAACCAAAACCAAAAACCAGGACGATTTAAAACTCAGGTAAAGCTAAATAGTGGCACAAGCAACTAAGACTGTCTAGTATACTTCCTTCTTCCTCTGAAGAAATCAGAATTTTGCTAAGCTTTAGATGTTTGGGATGAAATTTTCCAAGCCTCTTTTTTGCTTCAGGCAGATTGTTCTTTCATGTGAAAAGGCAGCAGGCATTTTCATAAAGGTTAATGGAAAAGAAGCAACGTTAACAAAGAATAACATTTCCCCAAAAATATTTCTGTGAAAAAGTCCTGGCATTTCTACACCTTGTAAAGAGAAATTTACCTCTCAAGGACGCCTGCCTTGAATTCAGAGGTGTATTTGGCTGTTCTGAAAATCCATGCTCCTGTGGGACAGAGCTCCTGTCCCTGTGCTATTACGCATCCAGCCGTGCCATCCTATTGATAATTATGCGTGTTGACTGCACCAAGCATACACCCGTGGCTCGAGGAGTCTCCTAACTCGGGGCAGTCAACAGTCAGCTTGGAAAACCCGCAAAGGCCAGGACTTTCCTTTCATCTACACATGTTCTGAATGACTTACGCCTGCAATAGCTGTAGTTACTTCCCCTTCTTGATCTAACCACAGTAGCCCAAAGAGAAATGCATCCAATTAAGAGCCAAGAAGCAGCCATGGCTTCTGCTCTCTGCTCTTCATCTTACCGTTCATCCTCTGGGCGTCACAGCACTGGATATTGAGCAATAGCTCAGACACTGTTCTAAGAATGCAGTCTGTTTACAGAGATGATAAGAGAGATTGCGCAACCATCACACTGGAAGACAGTCCAGGTCTCTAAATAAAGCAGCTTAAGTATCAGTATTAACTAACCACTTTTTGTTTCCATTTAGGATCGAATGAGCCAAAAATGAATGTCATCTATAGCTACTAGACCATACGTCCCCTCGTAAGACAGAAAAAGCACCAGAAGCTGGCATACTAATTTTACAGTTTTATTTGAAACCAAACACTGAAACACCTTAAAAGCATATTCAATAATATAAATTAAGCATAAATTAGGGCTGCACTTACTGTTTGCTGAAAACAACTACAGAAATGCATGTTGTTTCTTTCCCTTCTATTTCATAGCTTTTATGTATTAAAAAGAGTAACCAATACCTTATGCGGCTTTTAAAATTGGCTGGAATAGTACTTACTAATAATTTACATTTTAAAAAGCCGGATTTTTTTAAAACGTTTTTGGTTTGTTTTCATGGAAAACTTGAGCTTTGCCGGAAAATTGTAATTTTTTGTAGGCAAGCCAATAAAATTTCAGCTTAAGGCTTCAAAACGGTTTCAGCAGTTTCTGTTTTCTACAAATGGGTTTATTTTTTCATAGAAAGGGTTTTATGAAAACTTTTTGTCTCTTTTTATTGAAAAATTTCGTTTTCCCCGTAGAAAAATACAACCTTTTCCCAACAGCCCTAGTATGATCTGCTCCTGTGACAGCATCATGCCATAAAATACCGTATTTTATACATACTTTAAATGTATATAATTCAGGCAACCTGAATTATCAGGATTTGCCTCATCCATGATTCAAGTTCAGCATTGCATTATGACAGTAAGTATTATTTGTATCACATTACTACCCTTTGCTAGTGTTTTCCTCTTCATTTTCTTCCTTTTCTAATATAAACTGCTAGATGATGAAAAAAAAAAAAAACATTCTAGAGACTTTTTTTTCCCTTGGAGACCTCCCGTCCAAATACTGAACTGTGTTAACTCCACTTATCGGATACCTTTTGACAAGATCACAACCCGTGCTGGTGTGGCTGCAGGTCAGTGAATTCTGTTATCGCTGCTTTATTTGCTGAAGTCCAAGGGAACAAGCTAAGAGGATCAGAAGTCGCATCTGGCTGTCCTACATAACACTGCCAGTGCAGAAAAATCCCCCGCCACCCCCTTGCCTATGTCACACTGTTAGGGGTCAGCCTGTTCCTAGACTCGGGGTGGGCATGGAGCTGAAAGGGACGAAAGAGGAAGGGCGTATTATGGAAAGCACTGCTGTCTCTACACCTGGGATGAGCGCTCCCCTCCATCGCATCCCTTAGGGATGAAAAACACGCCTGGAGAAGGATAAAGCAGAGAGCGTGCAAGCGCTGCCATATCCAGCGTGCAATTCAAAGGAGGACTGACAACTATAAGAATGTTTTCATGAAGGATGTAGCTACACCTTGAACCTCCACGTGGGTTTACAGCAGGAACACCAAGCTAAAGTTGATATCCAACACAGCAGGATAATTCATCTACCCAACTCCGAGCTGTCCCTCTCATGGGGCAAGGCTCAAGGCTGCAGTACCAGATGAGAAGTCACCCTTGTCCCAGAAGCAGGAGAGGCTATCTACTGCACAGCTAAAACTGAACTATGCTACCATACCACAAAATACATACATTCAAAATGCACTGAAAAGAGAGAGACTATACGCAAGAATTGTAAGACAATATCCCCCTCATCCTTAAGTCATTAAACACCCATCTTTGACATTAAAAAAAATGTCCTTCATTACCTTGAGATCAAAAGCACCATTTGTTGGTTTTATTTGTTACAAAAGCTACTTATCCACATATTCTGGGCAAATGTCAATCAAACATGGAGGACATGGAGGTCTGACCATACCGATCCAGTGGCCATCACGCTAGCAGTGATAAAGATCAGAAATAGTAGATATTAACTTACTCTTCAATGCTTGCACGTGGGCATAGGAAACAGAAATAAAATAGGTGAAAGGGCTAAAAATTCTGGAGTTTAAAACAGAAATCTCTATTAAAATACTACTTAATGACATGGCGGAATGGAAAGGAACAGAATACCCCATGCTATTGTCACTCAGTTGGCCTGTGACTCAGACTGGGTTGTTTGGCTTCCAGCTTACAATAAATGCAACAATTTTATTTTTTCGTCTCTCATTGTAACATCCACGCAAATTTTACTGACAGACTCCTTCAGCTGCTGAGCCATTCTCCAGCTGAGACAGCCACCTACACAAGTTCTGAATTCAGTCCAATAGATTTAACCACTTAGGAAATTAAGTGAGAAAGCCATTATACTCAAAATTTTCTTTCTTGAAACAGATGTTCCATTTTTCCATGAATCTGTATTTTTATCATAATAAACACAAGCTTCATTTTATGACACTTATGTATAGGAATTCAAGTCATGCTTTGATCAGATTCTAAAAATAGTCTTCATTTTTTTCCCTTTCCTTCTAGTTGGGGCCAAGCAATGTGCTAAGCATTTCCTTCTGGAAGGAAATCTCCAACAAGTTTGCCCCTTTATTTTTAGGCGATGCAGAAAACCAGATGTTTGTTTAATTAAATCCACTCTCATACATTGCATTCAGAGATTTTTTGCAGTTGTTGTTGGGAATCATTCAAAATACTATTAGCTCTTATACATGCTCTGGAATTCTTACCATTTCAAGGACTAACCGTATGTTATGTTTGAAAAGGATGCGCGTATTAAGATCAGGGCAATTTTGCCAGATTGGGCACCTTGTGGTTGCCACATGATAACATCAAACCTCATCAGCTAAACTACAATAAATACCACCTAACTCTACTGAAACATACTATTTTAAGACGATGGCACTATTTCAGTGTTCAAGCACAAGTAAAATCCTAAAATTAAATCGGGGGGGGGGGGGGGGGGGGAACAACAACAACAACAACAAAAAAATCCAAGGTTGGAAGAAAATTACTATGTTATGGTTCAGATAATACATTCTGAGCACAGAGAGTAAGTCTATGTTTCGCATGCTTCTGTCCATATTGTCACCTTTCCTTATTGTTACCTTTGCTCATTAATATATTTCCAAGAGCAAACATATTTACTACTGTATGTCTTACTAAGGATTCAGAAGAAACTTAATGCAGGAAAGTGGATTCCCTTTTCAGGGTTAGAGGTTTGAGAACAGTCAGTTCTTAACCAACTTACATGACTAATAATGCATTCAGTTAATAATACTGTAACTTTATACTTGAGTGTGTTCATTAAAATGGATTTGACAAATATCTGTAAGACTCAGGCACTGAAAGCAAGTAGAATTTTAATCACTCTAATGCAGTAGAAAACTTAATTGAAAAGTTGAACATAATAGAAGGAGTAAAGACAGTGATAGGCAATAAGGATTATTTAACAAATCTCCATGCCATAAAATATTCAGCAACATAGGCACTTGATATTGCTTCTATCATGAAGTTATTGCACAAGCATGTCTAATGTATTTTAATATTCATATGCAGTAATATTTCCAAGTTATTGCTGATGACAGAAAGTTCAAGGTAATTACAAAAGAAACTTATTTTCACCAAGTCTAAACCACGTTGCTTCTTTTGGAAAGTGTGAGGTCAAGTAGACTTCCTCTCGATGACAACACTTAGAGGTTTACTTTATCTAAGAAGTCCTTTCTTTTTAAAAATCCTACAATCAACATAATGGCATGAGTACATACTCTCTGTCATTTGTCTTTAAATGGCTTTTTTTTTTTTTTATTATTTGAGATTGAGGATTACAATTAAATGCAGAAAGGGTCTGTCTGACTACAGACCAGCAATTATACAGCTTTTATACTTGCTAAAATTCCTTCTCTTTAGGCACTGTGAATTTTTGTGGAATGCATTATAGTGACAGTCCCGTATCAAAAGACCACAGAGCCTTGAACTCTTGCATAAGAGGATCTCTCTGCTCTAAACTATACCTACGCCAATTACAGAAATGGAAGAGCAGTTCTTGTAAATACTGCTACACAGGAAAAAGAAAAATACCTTAAGTGATACATTTCAAATCCCACAATGCGCTGAAGAAACATGAAGAATTTTGATTAAAGCAAAATTAATTGCTTAATCCAAGTTCAGAATGAATCAAATCTTCCCACACTACTCAATTAACAACAAATCAAGGGTTTGCGTAAGTCCACAGATCAGGAGATTTCACGTGGAGCAGACAGGAAATAATTTTGCGGTGTCATGGGCAGTATTTAGGGGGTTCCTTGTTCAGTGTAATTTTTATGCTCCTTTCAGACAGTGGCTTGTTCTGCTGAACGCTTCTGGAAGGCAGAGGGAGACCGAATCCACTGCTGCAGAAGCGGAGCGCATCCTTACGCACAGCAAGCTCAAGGAACAACAGGTGTAGTGACAGCAGGAGGTTTAGGGAGGGAACATAGCTGTAGAGAAACTACTTTTTTTGTTTCTGCTGATTTATCTATGACCATGAATATCTCCTTAAAAATTGAGTATTCTGGTCAACATTCTAATTTTCAGTTGTCAGACTTTTTAGGGAACTCTGTCAGTTCAAGTTCAGGCAGGTCTATCTCAAAGCTTCCTCTGATTCAGTGTCCCCTTGTTGTCCCTAACCTTTTCTTTTCTCTGCACTGTAAAAAGGCCATTTCCTACTATATAGGTGAAAGATCAGGTTCTCAGTCTATCAGACTAACATGCAAAAAATACAGTTTTCTAGCTACCTTTTCCAGCCAGCAAGCCTTCCACAAAGCTTAAAAGGATAAAATCTCGTCCTCTAGCTCTTAAGCAGCTTTCTCAGGAAGAGAAGTAGCACATCTGAGTAAAGTATTCAAAAAAGCAAAGAACTACTTCCATGTTGAAATTTGTGTCTTAAAAAACCTCTGTATTATATTCAAAACTCAGGTTTTTAAAAAATGTTTATATTACTTGCTTTACATTTCTTTTACTGGGACTTCACTTGTGTTTCCCTCCCACTTCAGTGCAGGCAGCTCAGACATTTCCATACAAAACACCCAAGGCAACTTAAAGATACATCTGTCTTTCTGTACAAAATAATTACAGTGCTCAAAATAATAAAAAAGAAAGATTTTGGTGCTACAGCTACTTGATCTTGTAGGGGGAAAGGGCGGCTCTTCTGGTTACTACTGACAAGTCTAACTCAGGAACAGACCTATGGTTTCTTCACAAAACTAAAGCATTAAAGCTCTTCCATTTGCAAACTATAAAAAAAAAAACCCAAGTCTCATACAGATTATATTGAACCCATTTGTGTTAGTTTAGCTCAGCCAATAGTAAGGGACAACCAACAAGTTGACAAAAACTAATGCTTTTAGTGCTTAATAATAAATAATCAGATTTTTTTTTTCAACCAGACAAAATGCTGCTAGGCAGGCATTGACAGCAGTAAAATCAGAGCAGCAGTTACACTACGATTTATAGATCTGTAGGTGTGCACACATACATATTGATGTAAATGTTCAATATTCTAAGTCAAACACTAAGCATTTGTCCTCTTTCCTGGAAGTCTGCTATTTTATAGCTGTCACGGACAGCGCTTAATTTACAAAATAGATTCCAAATAAAAGTTGTGATTTCACAGAACTGAGGAGCTGACGGTACCTCAGGATCACAAAACCAGTGCAATACATGCTTGTTGAAAACTGTTACTCCCTCCTCAATATAGAAAGCAACAAATCTTATGACAGTACCTCCCATCCTTCAACATGAGACTGCCATTCTTCCAAAAACTCTAGTTTTTCCATTTGTCTCTTGGCCTCATTTATGTTGGAACAGACAGCTTTCATGGCCTGGAGGGCTTCCATTAGTGCTGCATAGTCACTGTGCTTCCTCGGAGTCCGCTTCAGTAACTCCTATTTAAATGTTTAAAGAAAAAGAAAAAAAGAAACTTGTCTTTGATCTCTAAATGTACATTACAGGAGGCTTAAATTGACTAAGATACAAAGTCAAAGAGTAACCAGACTTCTCTTTTACTAGGTGAAAAAGTAATAAACCCTCCAGCATTGTGTACTAGTAGGATCCTAAAACTCAGAGAAAAAAATTACTAACAATAAAAATAATCACTACGCAGGAAAAAGTTTGCATTCCAGCTCCAAAAATGTTTCTTCATATTGAGCTTTGGGGTTTGGGTTTGTTTTTTTTTTTTTGTTTGTTTTTTATATTCCACAGGATGGAACTGTTCAATAGCAAGGATAACAATTCCTCTTAAAAATGTTAGTTTACTGACGTCAAAATTAACACCTGCCCTTCCTTCAACTCAGGGCAAAACCCATGTTCCTTTAGCTCCACAGTATTGTTTAATCTAGTGCAATACACCAGAGCACTGAACAATAGTTTAGGTGACTCACTGATTTCAGATGGTTACGGCTAATGGCAGCCGTACTAAAAAACAAAAGTTGAGTTGCCAGCATTCATTTGAGATTTCCCATCTCAAACTACCAACTACCCATTTACAGCTGGACCAACTACGGACAGCCTTCAGCGCATACCCTGACTGAGGCGTGAGTACACTCCTCCCGGAGCCCCAGCTCTGCTGTCACCACACCCTGTATTTAAATTTAACATAAATATATTAATTTCAGTGTTTCCCTGAAGTAATTAATTAGTCATTTTCCCTTGTTTTGTCTGTAGATCCTTCACTCAAAAAATAGAAGACAAAAATAATTCTAAAATAGGCCAAGGGAACTGTTAAACCACAGATATCTGGGATGACTCAAACCTCATTGCAATTATTACATTATTTAACTTGTTATAAAAACCTTTATTTTATCATGTTTATTTTTAAGTTTTTATGTCTAATGTTGATCAGCACATTTAACATTTTTCATTAAGTGGTAACAGTAAGATAAGAACAAACATATCAATGGTCATAGAACGACCTACAGTATCTTACTGTTACTCTGCAGTTTTTCTTACAAATCATTTTCATAAATATTTTTCATTTATAGTCTGGTGATGGAAATCAGAAACATCAAAGCACGTCAGTAAGAAACCCTGCTATCCCAAGCATTTTAAGCGAGGACATGGTCAAACCCAGCTGAAATCAGTCCCATTAAACTCCCTTCAATGGCTCACTTCCGTTCAACAATGGAGAGGCAGCGTTATGACTAGGTGCAGAGGGGAGCTAATCATCTCGACCCAGCCAAACTCCTCAGTCCTTTTAATACTGATGTCAGAGGACTTGCCACTGGCTTTAATGAGAGCAAGTCTGTGTCCAATATCTAATAAAGAGATTATTCACTGGGTAGAGATTGTTACTGCTGTTTGCAAGTACCCTTAGCAACCAGTTTTATATAGAAGTATAAAGTCCTAAATAAAAATCTTGTAAGTACCTTCAAAAGAAGGGGATACTTGCATATTCTCTGTATCGGCGTTACCAGATATCCCTCCAATGGTACATCTGTGTTCTTGCGTCCTCCAAGAAGCATGCAATTCTAGAGTGTGAACAGTTTCAGGAATTATTAAAATATCCCGAGAAAATTATCAGAAATAAAGACAAGGGCATACACATACTGCAATATTGGCTAAGCTACATATAAATTATATTTGTATATGTTAAATATGTGATGAGGGAGGTTTGCAAAAGTGTCAAAAGAACAGGCTTGAACACATGTATAGGCAGGTACATTGATTACTGTACACGACAAGGAAGCTGCAATGGTGTTCTGCAGGCATCTCCCCTACGTATCCTCTTCATCCAGTCTGACTAAGAGTGGCCCTTTTTTAAAGTTTAAAAATAAAGTACAGTAAATAAAATGTTAAAAATATGCTTTCACACTTCAATGAACAAAAATAAAATTAATTCAGGGTGACCACTAAAGGTGTGTTTGCGACAGTAAGTAGCATCAAAGATTCTTTGAAAAGTTTGAATATGGCCATCCTAACACACACAAACAAAAAAGTCATCTGTTTAAATGCTTCTATATTTAAATGTGAAGTGTAATGAATAAAATAACCTTAGTCATGGATAAAGAATATGTGAGTTTTAAGAAGACATCCAACTATGGAAGCAAAGAATACATGAGATATTGGGTGGAAGCATCCATGAAAAAGCAGCTGAGAGAGAGAGAAAAGAATAAGGGCTATTTGAGATAACAAAGTATGCAAGGGACATCACAGCAAATATTTGAAATTGCTGGATTTAAAGTGTAAGTACATAAAGACCTAAAGTAATGACGGAAATTATTTTATGGAGAGATCAGAAGGAATTGTGATGCAATGGTATGAGATAATCTACAGCTTCAAAGAGCAAGATGTCTTAACCGAGAACACTAAACAAAAGCAGTTTAACACAGCCAGATGGTATGTTGACATAGGCCACAAATCTGGACGCAGACACATTGTTGATGGAACAGAGGCTACACAACTGGGTGGCCGCTCTGCTCAGCACGTAAGTCACAACACACACACCCCATAACCAGTACTGCTAGGGGAATCTCTACACCCACTCTTAAGTCTCTGCTTTGTATTCATGGTTAAACAGCTTCTGCCTTATCCTAAAGGATCTTTTCTCCTGAAGGATCTCACCTAGCTTGCCAACAAAAAAGCTTTACTGATAAAGACCAAGCAAGATAATGGCAATGAAGACTATAGGTTTATATAATGACTGTCTCTATACTTAGTGGCTCAAAAGTTCGGCTTCAGGTCCCGATTACTTATAGATAATCACATCTCTAATGACCTGAACTGTTCTGTCTGGCTAGAAGGCTTCAAGCGTGCTTTTAAACCAAACAGTCAGCCCGCCTGTTCTCTACATTAGACTGCTGCCACTTACTCTACAGAAACGTCCTGAATCTATGAGGAACCCAAAGCAGATGTGGAAGCCCTGTGCATGCACCCAGGAATACATAACACTGACACATCATGAACTGCCACAACTGCCCGCTTGGCCTTCTTTCCCACAAAACGAGCTCTTTGCAACCTTTCACTCAAACATTTTGCTTTTTGTCTCTAGTCAGCATTCTTCTTGAGTCTGGCCATGCTGCTCCCAGTCTGGCTGTTCGCAGCTCCTCAAGCCTGGGGCAAGGTGAGGGATACTGTGTCAAACACTGAGGAAAAACAGGGCAACTTTGAAGCTGTTTTTAACTATGAACGGACTGCTGATGAAGAGTAAGAGACTCTTGGCCAAAAGGCCTCATGTCACCCAGTACACTCTACAATAAGGAAATTCCCATATTGCTCGTTACCTTCGCTATAAGTAAACGCAGCTAGGAAGGGAGTCAGGCCCAGATTCTTTCAAAAATTTAGTTATCTGCAATAGGACAACTAAGAACTCTGCCAACAGCAGTAGTGAAAGCCTATTGCATGCTAAAAAATATTAATAAAATTAAATAAAACTTTTGATACTGCCAGCATTGGCATCATCTCTTTTTGTTAACCATATCTGTGATGCTTTGCTCATAGTGTCATTTGCTCTCCAGTCCTAAAATGCAATAATCAGATCTGATCACTCTGCAATTTGATATCATATCTGAGGGCACCCTCTCAGGCATTTAAGCTCCAATATAGTAGGCCCCACATTTCAAAGGTGACCTTTTTATCACAGGACACCATGAATGAAAGCACAAAACTCATTCTATACTGAATTCTTCTTTTAACAACTAATATCAACTATTAGGAAGCTCAGTAGTTACATGGAAACTGGTTTTGGTGTTGGAAAATCATGAGGGCTGTCATACTCAACATTTTAAAACCATTCCTTATTTGTCTTGTAAAGTGAAAGACTAATTGTGTAGCTGTTTCTTTTGACCTCAGACTAAGTCAGCATCTAAGATCAGGATGGCTACTCCATGATCCATAACAAAACATTCTTCTGTCTGGCACAGTCATGGCTACAGTTCCAGAAAGTGAACCTTCTTTTCAGAAGTTCTGACGAGTCCTTCAGCTTCCTCCTCTAAATTCTTTCCCTACCCCTCCTCACATATCTTATCCTCTTCTTTCTTCTTTCTACAGGCACGGCTGGATTTACGCTCTTGTCTCTTGGCCAGCAAGTTCAAGGCACACTGCCTAATGCTGTATTACGCACAGATCCAAATGTGGCAGTGAAAACACGGTGTACACAACCCCTTCTCTGGAAACAGCACGCCCAGCTAAAACTGCCTGCTAACCGCTTACAGGTGTGCTTGTAGTTGTTACATGGTGGAGGTGACATTGCTAACAATTCACTGCCCAGTCAAAAAACAATTAGTTAGAACATCAGTTCAAAGTTTATTTACCAAAAGAAATGTCCGCACTGTTCTTATTTTGTTAAGGTCAAGCAGAACTTTCTGTGCCTTCTCGTGGTTACTGCAGTATTCATCATAGATACGGAATTTCTCTTTCTGCAGAAACAAAGAAATACATTGTTCTTCGCTTGCCATTTTGATTTTTTGTTAATTAATAAAACATGGAATGAACACTTTTCAAAGCTGAATAGCTAACGTAGTCTTAATTTTAGAAGGTCATCTCTTCCTCCTACGTTTATTATTTGAGGTCTTGCCTCAAATTAAGAGTTATGAACAGTCTGGAAGCATCACTTGGGAATTTCAATCATAGAATCAGGGTTGGAAGGGACCTCAAGGATCATCTGGTCCAACCCTTCTTGGCAAAAGCACAGTCTAGACAAAACAGTCCAGCACCCTGTCCAGTTGAAATTTAAGTGTCCAGTGATGGGGAACCCACTGCTTCCCTGGGAAGATTATTCCAATGGATGATTGTTCTCACTGTGAAATTTTGTCCTCTTGTGTCCAACCAGAATCTCCCCAGGAGTAACTTGTACTCGTTACCCTTCATCTTTTCCATGTGACTCCTTGCAAAAAGGGAGCCTCCATCTTCTTTGTAGCCACTCTTTAAATACAGGAACGCGGTAATAAGGTCTCCCCTAAGCCTTCTTTTCTCAAGGCTGAACAAACCCAGTTCTCCTAGCCTTTCCTCATGTGGCAGACTTCCCAATCATCTGTGAGACCCTTCTCTGGACACTCTCTAGCCTGCTCACAGCTTTTTGTATATCAGGGACCAAAACCCTTGTTGGTGCAACCCAGCATCTCGTTGACTTCCTTTGCCGCTGCAGCACACTGTTCACTCATATTGAGCTGCTTGTCCACCAGGACTCCCAGGTCCCTTTCCACAGAGCTGCTCCCCAGACGGGTAGATCCCAGCCTGGACTATGTTTTCCCAGATGCAAGACCTTACATTTGTCTTTGTTGAACTTCATAAGGTTTTGCTGAAAAATTTCAGGGGCTGGACTATCACAAAAACCAGGATGAAAAAAAAACAGGAAGAAAATGCACAATGAATGGCTTATTTGCTGACATCTTTACCTAATTTGTCTGCAAATATTTGTTTGCAAATATGATCCATACTTCTTCAGAGTCAAAAACTGATGTTACTCAACTTCTGTAAAATGTTTCCGTGAACCATTAATAATTTTCTCCTCCCACAATGAATAAAAGACTTAGCAAACAAATGGGACTCTAACCAGAGATAACAATGAAACTTAGACTTTTTTTAGGCCTACAGCTGTAAGTAAACTAACTTGTCCTGATTTTTCAGAGCTCTGTAACACTGACATCCTTGTTTTGCTCCAACAGGAAAAATAACACCCCTAGAAAACAATTACTACCGGTCATACAAACATACTTGTGGAGGTACTGCAGTTGTGAGAAGTAAAACATCTTCATAGTCCAGAACCATGGAGATATTTTACCCAGCATATGCAATTCTTTGTTAAATATTCACATTTTTGCCTAGCATCAAATAGAATAAAGCATATTATTACTTTTGCTGTTTCATGCAACCCTGATCCTTCTACCTCCATCCCACGTATAGGCACCAGCCTTGCTCATACTGCAGGGCTCAGTTGGTCAGCCTGGGCTAATTTGGTGAATGCAAAAATGATGAAACAACAAAGGTTTGCCCATTTGTTATGTTCTTCCTTCATTCTCCTCCCCTCTGTTTTTTTTTTTGGAAATGAGAGTAACCAAGAGATGACCTCAAAGTACTCTACATTATGCAATCAAGTCATATTTTGTCCTCATGACTACGTACATTCATCATCCTGACAGTAATTAATAAATAAAACTAATAAAGGAAAAAATTGAAATAAGGCTGTAATAAAAGATAGCATACATAATGAAGAAAGCAGGTTCCAACTTCATGCTGCGCGTTAGGTTCTGGCTGTAAGCACTCCTCCACCAGGGACAGGAAGTTTTTGTGCACTGCAAGAATATCTTCAATATTTGAAAACAACATCTGTGAAAGAATAAAACATTCATAAATAAAACATCAGATACAAAACAGCTGAAATATGCAATTAGGAGACTAACCTTAACTGTCTCTTCTGTGACATTTTTATCCACTTTGGCTGTAGCACATTGGATCATTCGGTGAAGGAAAGCCTGCATGAAACAAGACAAATGAGGAAAAGATATTTCAGGAAGACTTGAACAATTTTTGGCATTTTATGCTTATAATTTGTTTCCCAAATGTCTTATGCTTTGGATACAGAGTCACATCAAAATATTATTCGGAATGTAAAACAAGCATTTTACTTATAAAGCATTTAGTAGTCCTGTTATCCTAACATGATATGAAATCCTACCTACACAGTGTTAAAAAGAGTTAAACAGCGAAATATTAATGAAGCTGAGAAACTGAATGTTCTCTGAAGTACCACTTCCACCCTGCACTCATATTACACTCAAGCAAGATGAATAAATTTTCAAAATCTTGCTCTAGCACTTTACAAATTGACGACAAGAAAAAGCTGAAATAAGCCACTAATTTCTAAATTAAAACTAGTCACAAGATACCATTATGAAATGTAACTTTTACCATAGCAACCACAAGTAAGATTTCTAATATATTAATCAAACCTATTGTAAAGTAAATTTGCTTAAATAAATCAGCTGCACCTGGTTTTGCTTAATGAAAATGTTCACAATTCCTTCTATAAGACCTCATCCTCAGGGATCAAATGAGAAGTTAGTAATACCACTAATAAAATACCAAAAGAATAAGTTTTCTTATATTTCATATTCGAGAATTGGAAACGACGAGAAAAGATGTACAGTTAAGTCACTTCAAAATAAATAAATCACATTTCAGGTACAAAGGATATAATTAATTTTTATGAATTCATTCCATTACAAAGACTTGGTTACATTCTGAAAATATCTACACACTGTAGACTAAAAATCTTACATTGACAATTCTTCACACAGACACGCATATTCTTTAGTCATTAAAAACTTGCACCCCAAGTACACAAATGTCATGTCTTTCATAACCATTTAGCTCCAAGTCACTGTGCATTGTACACTGTACATGAACTCATTTAAATTCTGGTGTGGTGCAAATTCCATAAAAGAGGCAATAAATAACCCCTGTGTGGAAGGATAGCAGTCACAGCATCCCTTTTTTTCTCTCTGTTGGGACTTAGACATTTTCATTCCCAAGCCGTGATCCTTTCTCTGCTGAAGAGGACTACGTAACTGGCATTACATATTTTTATTACTGAAGAGACAAATCTAGTTATCCAGGACATAAACAGAATTAAGTCTGGAATATTGCCAGCACACTGCATGTTTCATATCACCCTCTACAGTGGTGTAGATTTTCTACTTCGTTAAACCCCTCTTTTTCCTGACTATTTATGCTTTCTTTCTAATGTTTTATTGATGGTAAAAAAATGCCTTTAATTCATTTGCAGCAGTTAACTGTTGGTGGACGACAGCCCTTTATATCCCTCCTTGCTATGAACAGCCACAGGGGTTACGGCAAATTCACTGTGCGCATCGCCTGTGCGGTGCACAACCCATCCCACACGGAGTGAGAAAGCCTGTTTAACTGTATGACTCTAAACCCATTTATTGAAAGTTTTTGCTAAACCAGCCAACAGTATTAAATATACTTTAGAATTGAGAGGGAAAAAAATAAATTCACCAGAGCTGCCTCCGAAACTCACATCGATTTTTACTGTCCATAATCTCCCTCTGTTCACATTATTTCCCCATAGACCAAACATACTGCTCACTCACACTTATGCAGTCTCAGAAGATCTTCATTTCCTGGAACTGTGAAGGAAGGTGAACACTCAGTTGGCTGAAGGCGAAACAGAAAACGATCTGGGAGCTGGGGCAATAAGTTATTCTCGAGTGATTCAAGACACAAACTGAGAGTCATGAGGTCAAGAAAAGTATCCATCAGCTGCAATAAACAGAGCTGTCCGAGCATTGCTGTCCCAGACCCCACATCTGCAGAGGTTATCAGAAACAGAATACAGGAAAATGCAAACTCTGGCAGAACCCAGACATGTCACTAATGAAGGTAGGGGGGCCTAGGATGACTTCACCCACTTCCAGCAACTCGGCACAAGCCCTTATGTTATGTTGCTGTACTCATACCATGGTGGTAGCATAGTCATGATGCCAGGTTTTCCCTAAAGATTTGCCACCTGTTGTTCCATCAATGCAGATTTGCTTCCGGAAACATAACACTGTGTCCCACAGATCTATGGATGTTACCATTTGAACCTTTCAGGACACTTAGATGAGAGCACTACGAAGCCACACATATCTCAAAGTAACTGGAAAAATCACATGTTTTCTAGAAGAGTGGGGTAAGAGAATTCAGGGAAGTGCAGGTATGGATGGAGGTGTCTACCTCCATCCACCTGCCACCAAGACCCGTCCTTGGCGGTCTTGACCCACTGTGGAGTGAGCAATGCAGATCAATGATGAAACCCAGGTTTCCATGATGACAAATGCCCCTATCAACTCCCTTCCTGGAACACAGAGACACTGCTGACACCATACATACAACACCTCTGCCCTGGGATTTTGCTAGGGAGAACAGGCAGCTGTCATCAGGCAGGAGGATGGAGAAGTAATTGCTTTGGTTACACTGTAAAATAACCTTAATCCAGCACTGTGACTATGGAAAGATAGATATCTCTGAACTTGTATTAACACACAGTAGGTCTCAGGGAGACATAACTATTCAAAAGACTCGAGAATTATTTGAACATCAACCGAGGACAAGCAAGAACAGTTCTTCAAAAATTAGTAAACAAAGAAAAATTAGGTCATTTGTAGACACAGCCTTAAGGAGGACCCCAATGTAGAAATTACAGCCCTTAAAAGGAAAATATATAAAGATGCCCAGAAACTACTCAGGCATTGACAGCCACTGAGCTAAGAGAAAGAAGTTTATAGGAGCTTTTGAAGGTAAACTACATAAACTATTACTAACCATAGAAAAAACACACCTGTGGGAAAAAAAAAAAGAAAGAAAAGCAAACTGGATATCTCAGCCGATTTATGATTCACTAAAGAACCAAACACGCACAAAAAAAGGTCAGAAACTCTTCTGAAATAGCACTGAGTGGTTTCTAAAAGTTCTACCATAACTTCAAGTCTGCTGCCCAAAGTCCAGACTCATTACTGAGCACATTACATGAAGGAGCAAAGCATTACAAATTGCAAGGACACAGCTAAATAGCCCCTGCTACTGGACTAAGCAAACAACTGTAGCAATCAATTGGCATACATGATTCCCAGGCTCATTAAAAGAAAAAAAAGAAAAGAAAAAAAGAAAAAACCCACCCAAAGCAAAAAATCAGCTCAAACTTAATGCAATTTCATTTATCACGCACACATGTCAGTAAATCATGACTTACTGTAATTTCTTGGAGTATACTGTACATCTTAAATCTTAAAGATTCATATTAGTGTAAATGTGCCTTAGCACAACATCAAGCACAGAGAATAACACGTACCTCTGTGCACACCAGGATTCCAGAACTTTGTCACCTAGACTGTGATCCTCAGCTTTCCTAAAGCTCTTCAAGTGGATTCCAGTGTTTCCATTAACTTACCTTTAATTCCTAGTTTTCTCAAGGAATGGTAAAGCCATATGGTTTAAACAGAACATGATTTTCCATTTGCATCTTGTGCTACCAGCATTCCAGCCGCATTGCTATAGTGCAGGGATTCACCCCTCTCGCAGCACTGCAAATGGAGATCCGCTGGCCCTGCCACTCTCCGCCAGCCAGACTCTGGCCGATTTCCTGAATTCAGAGTTAAGAGACCTTCATGAAATGTTCCAGAGGAGCAAGTTGGCTGGGTACCATAAAAAGCAGTCTAAATTTAAAAGATCAGATGAAGAGGAAAGATAAAAGAGAGGATGTTTGTTATTTACATTTAAAAAAAAAAAAAAAAGTAATCTTAATCCAGTTCTGTTTGACATCTTTTAGAACTGTCTATGGAAAACCTTGTTCTAGGAATATCCTTGAGTCACTCGGATTACTACAACCCTTGCCCCAGCAAAGTTTGAAATTCACATTACAAACCTGAACTTCCTCAAGCATCCTTCCGGAAACTTCATTAGGACAAAATGGCATCTAAATGATCAGTGTATAGCTGCTTTGGAGAAGGAGAAGAAACGCCCCAAAACGCTGAGAAAATTCTAAACACGAAGAGGCACATCTTTAGAAGTTTGATGAACTTGCAGACCAAAATGTGGGGTACCAACTCAGCCTTTTGGAGTAGACAAGCAGCTACACAGAAAATATATAAGATAACAGTTTAGGGCTAAGGTTCCCTAACTCCACTGGGGACATAAAAACTCTGGCTATGACTCAGGGTCTCCGAGCCACATTGGTAAGGAGGAGGGTAATTCTCCTCTACCTAAGAGAAACGTGGCAAAGAATTACACGGAACATTTGGAGACGATTCCATACTAATAATATCAATGAAGATAACGAAATCCTCTTTTGGCAGTTGCATATTTATTACTTCCAAAATATTTTTACATACTTTCTGGACTAGCCCCTGTTCTAACTCTTTTACCCGTTGCCTGACACAGCTGTAATGCTACAGGAAACACCAGGACTGAAAATTCAAACATAAAGACTGAAAATCCAAATTCAAAGAATTATAAAAGAATCTGTTCACTATGCCAAATAAACACTAATGTGTTTGGCTGTTTGTTGATCTGCTGCCATTTTGCGAGGCAGCGCGTTTCACAGAGAACGCACACTGAGTTCCTGTTATGGGGATTTTTACTTCTGGTCTTATGAAAATAAGAGTAGTGTTGTTGGGTTGTTTGGTGGGGTTTTTTTCTCTATAGTTGCTCTGTGTGTTGTTGAAAAAAAAAAAAAAAGAAAAAGAAAAAGAAAAAACACCATCGCTACAGACAGCACAAGAAGCTGCCAACAGCACAAATGACTCCTCTGACATCTGGAATGAAATCAGGGAAGACAAAGAAGTCTGCCTGCAGAAGATTCCCAGGGCACGAAGAGATTTCGCTTTCTTGACAGATAAGAAATTTAGTCCTGAAATTATGTCAGAGGACCTGGATTACAAAATATGTAACTATTTTTCCTGAAAACAATCATCCTACTTTTGCAAGCCTAGAAAGAAATACTCTTTTTTGTTTGAAAAAATAATTAAAGTTGCTTATTTTTTCCCACCAGATTTCTTTTATCATTGTTTCTACCCTTAAATCTATACTGTCATAAACAAAAATAACGTGGTCTGCACAAACATAGATATTTTTAATAAGGTCATTTCCCATATATTTTCACTTTAGGAAAACCAGTTCAACTGAAGCACGCAATATATTATATTGAAGCCTACTGAATAAAGCTACCAAGATGTTTGATACCTTAAAACTTAATGAAATTTTATTTTGCACACTGTCAAAAGACAAAATCCTAAAAGAAACCCACAATAAGGAAAATGTTCATGTATTAGAATTTTTATGGGTGTCTATGGTAGTAGGCTTATCTTCACAAATTTAGAAACATAAAGAAGAAATACTTGTGGGTTTTATGTTTTCTCTTTACGTTCTTAGTGTATCTGTAGGCATCTGGATGATGGAAAATATTTTGCTCTTTTTGCAATATTCAAAACGATCCTAGAGAGAACACAGAGAACTACACTTGGGAAGAACACTGCTCAAGATTACAGCGGACAAGCCAAATGTATTTTCTTATCATGGCTAATTCAGCTCACAAACATCAAGGTAGTATTTTGCACATCAGCCTGAGTTTCTGCGCGCTCTAATTAATGCACGTCAGATTCCAGGTCCCAGAAGAACGCCATGCCGGTTTTGTTGATGCGCTTTCACTTGATTTTGCCACCAAAAAAAAAAAAAAAAAAAAAAAAAAAAAAGCCCAATTTCAATAGAGAAGACTCCAGCAGCAATAGCAGCTGTGGTAAGCACTGTGCGCTTACCCTCCCCTTCCCCTTCCCCTGTGCCAGAAGCAGTGGCAGTAGCTGCTCAGGCTGGCTTCTGCTACTGAACAAAAGACGACTCTTCTCTCCCCGGCAATTCACCAGCTGAGGCACCACCTGTTTCTCCCGTCTTGCCTGCAGGACTGGACGAATCAAAAGCAGCAGAGAGAGCATCAGCCAAGGTCAGATATATTCTTTCTCCCTACTGTACCTAGAGCCACTTTCAAAGCTGGCGCCAGATCCTGCTGCGTGTAAGGACAGGGGAATAGATGGACCACATCTGCAATACTTCCCATTCTAGCGCTGATCTCCTTTCCCCAACTGACCAAACTATTTCCTTCTCCATTCATCCGACCCAAAGGGGCATCAGTCTGCCTGAAAGCACAGCCCAGGCTTCTTTCTTTAAAGTAAACATGAACTCAGAAGTAAACACACGCACAAAAAAATGATTGCGTTGAAGAAAAACGGATCTTCGTAACCAGCTCATACATGATGAATATACTACTGCCACATTTTGAGACGATCATAGCCCTTTCTCCATCATGTATATTTTTTTATTGTCTGCTAAAGTTGTTCTCTAACATATCAGAAAACCTTTTCTCCAAAAGAAGAGCAAGAAAATAATTTCTCACCTTGTCCTGTTATCTCGATCACCTTTTCTGCATTCCACTAGTCACTGACAATATTTTTCAACTTTTTACTGCACGTCTTGTTCATCCTTTCATACCCACTGAGACTCCTAACTCAGTTTCCTCCTTATCTCCCCCACCTCTAGAATCACCTCTCTGAGCTATAACTGTGCTTTCACTTTTGATCCCCTCCTTCCTTTCAGCTCCATCACAGATGAAACCTAGAGATTTATAGCCGAAGTCCAGTTCCCCTCAGCCAGGCGGGAAGTCAAATGTCTCCACCCTCTTCCTTGTACTGAAGCCATTCTCCAAAAGATTTAGTACAACCTTTTCCCGGCACATATCAAAAGATATCTGTTCCCTTTTCTTCCCAGATGTCAAGAATCCTGTCACCTACATCTAATATCTTCGTTTTAGGAAATTGCTTTTGTGAGGACTAGCTATGCTCTTGCTGGTCAATACAAGTTTGGTTGATGAATATCGGTGGAGTTACTCACACGCTCATAGTTAAGATCCCACCTGAGTGAATTGCCAACTCAGAGGCTGGATGTCAGGCTGGCTCACCCATGCTGCAACCTGCAGCCACATGCTAGAAGAAGCTGCTGCTAGAAGATCATCGAAATTTTTTCTTGATTAAGATACAGCTTAACTAGAGCTTTGGAGAAAGACCATACATCGGCCTAAGGGATGAACACCCATCTGCAAGCGGAGCAGAAGGCAGAGTCTGTCTAATATTTTTGGCAAATACTTCATGCAACATGAGTTGCTGCTAACTGGGCCTTTAGCCCATTAAAAACACGAACAGGTTAGATTCCGGTCTCAGCATCACCAACAGAGGGGTTTTGGAAGGGTAAGGGGAAAGGAGGGATGTCCACTGTCCCATGTGAATTTCTGAACAGACTGCTGGGATTGCAACAGATAAACCAACCAAACAAGAGGTGTCCATATCAATAAATAAAATGTTTCCAGCATGTTTGTGAAGAGGTACAAGATTAATCTTTATTGTATTTTGAAGATTCCCTGATAAAGAAAAAGATACTCTGGATTGAACAATGTTCACATGTATGTGGAATTCCCTCTGGTAATGCATCACATGGTCCCACTGGTGCATTTTACAAAGTGAATAATATACTGCTAATCATACAACTGATCTTTTATCACTCAAGTGGGAATGGAAAAGAAATGACGTCCACAATCAAAGTTTACCTCTCATAAAAGTCAGCAGTTTCCTGAATTTACAGAACACTAGGTTCTTACTGGGAAATCTCAGTGAATTCAGCTGTATTCACTACCAGCAAATCAAAACAAAAACCTGGGAAACCTCAGAGCAATTGTGGATCTGGAAGTAACAGTATGTTCCTATTAAATTGCAATCATAATTAGAAAAGAATTCATGTGTTTGAAAGCTTTATACTTCATTGTATAGTTTCTGTACCTTTTATGCAAACATGTCTGCTTATACTAATAAATAAAACCAATTTTTTCTTGAATTTTCATTTAGTTTTTACTTGAAAAATCATTATTTTTCTATTTATTTCCAAAATATTTTTGAGACAACTTTAAAATTTTACACATCAAATATTATTTCTTTTTAGCTTAAAGCATCTCATGAGCTTCAGAGTCATAGAACGGTTTAGGTTGGAAAGGACCTTGAAGATCTTTGAGTTCCAACCCCCCTGCCATGGACAGGGACACCTCCCACTAGACTAGGTTGCCCACGGCCACATCTAGCTTGGCCTTGAACACCTCCAGGGATGGGGCCTCAACAACCTCTTTGGGCAACCCGTTCCAGTGCTTCACCACCCTTAAAGTGAAATTACCACTCTTAAAGTGAAAAATGTAAGAAAGTGTAAAATGGTCATGATGAGAAACACAAATTATCCCTTCGCAAAAATCTTTTAGATTTTCTGATTCAAGTCGAGATATAATAGTTAGAATCTTGAAAATATTACAAGAAAGTCATTTTCTGCTAATCTTCCTTCTTTATCTTTCCAAAGTTTATTAACATGTTTGAAAATAAGTTCGAGTCTTTTCGGATTCAGAAATATCCATCAGAATTAGGAGAGCCATAATCTTTATCCCCAGTTCTGAAAAACACATCACATCTTCGCTTTCAGAATTACAATTTAAAGCTTAATTCTGACTGCATCTGAATAAGGGAAGAAAACTGACTCAGCACTAATGGAAAGGAATTATTAAGTCCTTAATGATTAAGACAAGCAGCTAATTAGTAAAACCAACTGGTTTACCTATAAACTGAGAAAACTTGAAACTACTGACAGGCAATCATAATGGAATCCCACCAAAACCTTTTTACATGCTCAGTTTTCAACACATAACACATTTTTCTTTCTAATATTGGATTGCACAGTCCTTAATTGTGAGTTTATTTAATGTTTAATGTGGTTAGATGCTAATTAGGAATTAGAGTGTTTTAGAATTCTACATTTTTTATTGCCAGCGTTGTATAAAGTGTACTTCTTAAAAACAATTCAGTGCCAATTCTGGCTGCCAGTTATATTTGCACACTTATGCCAAGAAAAACACGAAGCAGGGGGAAGAGCATGAAACAGCAGTTTTCTATCCCAATCTCAATTCTTCACAAAGCCTACAGGGAAGCTGTAATGAGTATAGTACTTCTTAAAAGTGCCCTCCTGATCACAGGAAAAAAACAGAAACATCCCATTTAAGTTATTTTCCAATCAGCAGAAACCAGAACACTTCCCTACATAAAGAAACCTCTCTTATGTCTAGGATACATATCCCTAATTCCTACCACTTGTCATTTAGATAGGTCCTGGCATGATCAAATGGTACAAAGTTAACAGGCTCGTATGCAACGATGCCTCATTTTATGCAACAATCGTGTCATATTTCCGAGTCTTATTAAGACAATAGTCTTATTTTGGGAAAAATCCCAGACAATGATATATACTCTGGCTTCTCCTACAACTACAACAAACCGAGAATCTGCACTATCAAAAGACATCCAGGTCTGTACCATGATGATGTTGCTATTTAAATGCATTGTGAAACAACTTTAATCTTCAAGGCAAAATAAGGCTTTAAGAAAACCGTATTACTTTAAATTGCTTATTTCACAGAAAATTAAAATGCTCTTGGCTTCTGAACTCATTTCAGCCACGAGTTTAGCAACACAGACAGTACCGCAGAAGTATTAAATAAATACAAACTGTTAGGCATAGAAAGGCCTTGAAAACATAGCAAATAATCCCAGACCGAAAGCAAGGCTTTACTATTGTCAACAAAAGCTAGGGTAAACAAAAACCAGCATCATGGAGGGTGAGCTCCCAAGAAATACAACAAAAATTAAAGTAAATCCACACTTCTACAGTTATCCCAAGCATGCTTACTTCTGCCCAGTAATGACAATATATGCATGTAACGATGTCACTGTTTAAGAATACTAACATTTGCATTTCCAGATTAATTTGAAATAATTTTACTACAGCATTTTTTGTGTGTTCGAGTATCTTGGCTGCACTCACGTGTTTTCATATTCCGCAAATCACGAGGAACAAAAACCTTACAATTTCATGTACAATAAACCAGTTTATTCGAAGTCCAAGAGAATACTAACCCACAAGCTTTCCACTGGCCTTAGATGTGTAGCATTAACTATAAATCAATTCAATCACAACTTCCAAGAAACTATGTACCAGAGCAGCCAAAGGAGCCAGAAAGTGGGCTTTAACTATAGGCCCCATGAACAAATTGGCTGAAGCATCTCCATGAAATTATCCTTTTTATCAGGAGAACCATTCTGACAGCAGATTGTCTTAACAGCAATTTTCCTTCTATGCAGACATGTAGAGCAGTTAATTTTTGATGCAAGTGTTCAAGGGCATATTTGAATACAGGTAGACAAACCAAGCAGAAGTCCTATATGCCAGCCTGGGAAAAATTACATGGGTTTGCAGTTTTAAATTTCTTCTTCTCCGCCCACCCCACCCTTTTCTAAGGCTGTGAAGTTTGCAAAATTTCATTGGAAAACTGGATCTTCTTCACAAGAGAATTCAAACACAGAGAGCAGATCTCTTTGGAAATAAGAAAGTAAGAAAGCAGTTTAAGCTGTAATATATTTCTCTACCCAATAAATTTAGTGACAGACTACTTTTGCAGATAGTATTAGTGATAGCAGTGGGTATTTAAGAAAACATAGTCACACACTTCATTACTTACATGTAAAAGAACAATTTACACAGCGAATTATACTTATTCTTGCTGTACCGTCATGTAGTACAAAATATCATCAGACAAATACAGTCCTATTGCACTTGTATAAAACAACTTTAAATTGTTCATATTTGTTTAAACCCAAAGCTCCTACTATCACTCTTAGTCTTCACACCTGAAAATTGTAAATGAAAAATTGTGTGAAGGCCCCCCTGCCCTCCCAAACCACAAAATAGCCAGTCTACAAAACCCAGGCTGCTACCAACAGCAGCTTATCTAGCACTTGCACCTTATACTGTATTTTTCAGACGTTGGAAATGAAACCAAATTAAAGGGTTTCTCAACAGTAACGGGATCTTCTTGTCAACTAGTCAATGAACTCTTCCCAGGGCAGCACAAAACACTGAATTCAGCCATACCTGCTTAGCGAGGCTGACCAAAGCAATTCTTTCCAGCAAAGCTGACCAAAGCTATGGTAACTACTTAAGGCATGAAGGTCTGAAAAAAAAAAATCATTTCAAAGGAGAAACACACAACTTCATTATAAGAAGCTGACAAACTCTGCTTCTCTTCTTGGAATATTTTGCCTAAATTTTACCTTCTTTTTCTTGGGAAATGATCAAGAGTAGGTAGGTTGAACAAACCAAACAACTAACCTACTCTGAGAAATGCTAACTGGCTGCAGCAGTAAACTGAGGTTTACAATTTCTGCGTACTGGCAGAAACCCAGCTCTCAGATTTGCAGGGCCAGACCCCCACCACTTCTGATTCGAGATCCCACAGGAACCGGTGACATTCAGTGAAAGAACAGGACCCCATTCAACTGGACCTTGGTGCTGCATTAAAGGATTAAACTACAGCCAGGATTGACTCTCCATCAAAGATATTCTGATGACAAGAAATGGACTTAAAATTCACCTTGAAAAACTAGAAGTATTTTAGTTCAAATACATTTATTTTTTTAAAAGTGCTTAATAAACATTGCAGCGGCACATCTCTACCTAAATGATTTGTGACTTTAAACTTCCATTTCCGAACAAATATTTTCAAGTGTTGGGGAAAAAAAATAAATTTCTTTTATCATCCATGGAAAAAAGTATGATTATAGCCATGGAAGTCTTGCAACCTGGCTTGAAAAAACTAATTTTTTATGTTGAACCAGAATTTAAATATAAAGAAAAAACTCACTAAATGAGGAAGCTACTGGCTGCTGAAGATTAGATGCCAATGTTAGTTGTCTTAAGTCCATTCCAACAAGAATAAAACCATACCAAAATTTAAATTATTTTATTTTACACACAGCTTCATACAAACAAAAGATTGTTACATGCCCCTATTGCCTGCCATGAATTTGTCTCATGAATTTTCATCTGCCTATATGGTTTTGAGCCAATTTCCATGGAAATGCAACCATTAATAATATTTTTTCTGCCTTACATTTGATTCATGAGATGCTTCAACTGTGCAAATGCAAAGAATAGTTCATCTTTTATTTCTTTATTGGCTTGATAACTATCAGAAAGACTATATGATAAAAAATTTTAGCTCTGACTTTTTTCTTTATGCTACCATCTAAACATCTGCTGAACACTAATTATATCACAAGATATTTACATGCTAATCTCAGTTTACATCCATCAAAGAGGTTTCATTTCTTGAAGGATACAATGATTACCAAGGACATGATTTTAGAAAAATAAATGGAGCATATTCACATCCAGAATAGAGCTGCAGGAATAAAGCTACACCATTTGAATTCATCCACATTAGCTGGCCTTACTATTTGGCCTTACTGCCAAATAAATTCATAATTTCAAGAAATATGCACCTGGATTCTGCGTGCATGCTGGGGAGAAATAACCCCCCACACACACTCACAGGCTTTCCTTCTCCTACCAGTCCTTTCTTTTCTCCTTTCCATATTCAAGCACAAACCCTTTTGTGTAGGTCTTATGTAGGTCTATGGCCTGTCTTCGGCTTTGATGAGATCCCAGCGTAATTGCACAATTTCACTGAACCATCTGTGAAGCACGTGTTCCTCAGCAACACAGAGATTGCATGGCTGCTCTTGCTCCTTTCATACATTTTTATAAGGGAACAGAAGACAAAACCTGATTACAGTAGAATTTTTGTTGCCTTCTTAATGAAATTTTTTGTTTGAATGCTGAGACCTTAAGACGAGAGAGCTTATTATTACCTTTTCCTGAAATAAGAGCCTCATTCTTTTAGGTTATTATCAAAAGCTTGAAACCGTCCTCCAGTCGAAGCAGAGAGGATTGGGGATTTTTTTAGATATTAAATCTGTAAAAAATAGTACAAGAAAAACTGCCACTCCCAATCAGTCTGCAGGGACAGTTTGTAAGAGCAGTACTTAAATTAAAAAAGGACAATATTCGGCTGTCACAGCATCACACAAATCACCCTCCTTACCAAACAACCTGCACCGTAACTGCAGACAAGTACCATCAGAGCACATTGGTGGCAACTGCCATCTGCTAATACTCAACCGGATTTTGACAGAGCTAAATACTGCTCATACCAGGACATACTGCTGCTTACCAAAACACCCACATTGATTACACAAACTGAAGTCTCACAGAGTCTTTCCACATAAGGTTACACAAGGATATGGAACTTTTTTTTTTTTTTTATTTCATTCATTAATTCGCTGTGAGGAATGTACTTTCAGTTCCTTTTCTTCAAAGAAAAAAATAATTGTCTAAACCATTCAAAACCCCAGATACCAGACTTCTAAGAACAACACAAGGGAACAATGGTGTTAGTGGGACCAGGAAATCAAGAAACCATAAATAAATATCAAGTATTGTTTTCCAGCATCTTCAATAGTTTTGGATCCTGCAGTCCTTCCTCTGGGTGAGGAAATGACGCCTCCGCAAGTTTTCCTCCTGTCCATAATAGACCACAATAGTTTGCCTTACCTGGGCAAACTGAAGGCATTGAACTTGCAGTCGGTGAGGCATGCGCAGGCCCCGCTGCTGGGCAATAAAAGCCACTGTGACCCCAGATTCATTTCTTGACTACAAGGTGCTCCACTACAAAGCCTGATTTCCCCCTTTCAAGGAACAGGGTACGGCCATCTCAGAGATGACCCATCCATCTGTGACATGGCACTGCATGAATGTACTGGTAAAGACAGTTTAAAAAGACAGGGAAAATAGCTTCAGGAGCAACACCATGGCTAGGAAGCAACTTTAGAAGGACAGCTGACACCAAGATCAAGTCCGACAGTCTCCAGGTCTATCCACGATCTTGGTAGAAACCTCTTCATCTTCCTTCTTCCCTTAGATCCTGCCCGTAGGAAGGACCAGTGACAGGGAAGCAAGCGAGACAGCGAGGCCAGGGCAAACCTTCTCTACTTATGCCATTCTAGATGTGCAGCATTCACAATTATACGCAAAATGAAGGGGGAAAACAAAGCAAAACTTGTGGGAAGACGGGTTCACTTTAAATTAGGAAGCACGAGCTCGGAGGAAGAATCAACACTTCACACACAAATGAAGCGGACACTGCACTAACAAGCTGAAACCCTGTCAGAAGAAAGCAAAAAGAAAAATAGATTGCTTGGTCTTTCAGGCTTAATCTTACTTTCCCCGATCTGCCTGTTAAAAAGTTACTAATTGCTAGGCTTTGATTTTCCAGTGGCATGTGAAAGAAACTGGGATAAGTACAGAGGAAAAGCTGCCAAATCCACAGTTAGAAACTTTCCACAAGCATTTTTTTTTTTCAGAAGAGACGGAGTTTCATTTCAAAATATTTTTCTAGCCTCTTCTACTGTGAAGACGGCAGTGCAATGATTTACAGAATGGATGCTATCTCTACAGACAAACAAAACCATCATTCCCAAGAGATTTGACCTTCACCTTCCATCCTAAAATAGCATGGCCAATTACATAGCAGCAGCAGCCCACATCCTTAAAATATGTTTGACTGAATTATGGAGCTAAGTGCTAGTCTTGACTTCTCAAGTTTGCGCGGGACTGAAACTAAATAGAAGAATAAAATATACAACTAAAACGATCAGTTATGTTAGAAAATAAATGCCAGCAACTAAATGGTGATGTCGTAGGATGTACTGTTGAATTTGGTTTTCTAGTTAAAAAGAGCAGCTAAAAAAAAAAAGCACGAACGAACTTATCATCGTTACATCAACTTCAACAGTAAACTACAAGCTTGCAGGAAGTTTATCATCCTGTTTGCCGACTATAATTTGGCTTGTTGTGTTTTGATACCATGTTCCTGTTCCTTCAACTCACATCCTCCAAACAGGGCAAGCATTGGAGTCTCACTGCCTGTACTCCAAATGCTTACCCAGCCCACACACTTTCTCATCCCAGAGATGCCGTAAAGAGTATTGTAGGGCAGAAAGCTTCACATCTTCCCTCCAGTCTGAGGGAAAAAACAGAGCCGTGGCTCATTTGGCTAGAGAAGGGTAACAGAAAGATACCTATGTGAAAAGCATCCTACATATACTGGATATTTACTGTTTACTGGATATTTTACACCGCAAATATTTAGGTAACAGGATGTTAATCTGATTCATTGTCACTTAAAGAGAGAACCACTGCAGGTCCAACAAGTGAAAACATTCAAAGTTTACAATTAGGCCTCTAGTTGTTGGATGGTAAGTTACATTTTAATCCTATTTTTAACACTATTTTTAACACTATTTTTATGGAATTTCCCTTCCATTAATACAGTACTTAACCAGAACTGCCATCAACAAACGTGCAGAAGAAAATCACAAACCCACAAAACAAACTCAGACCTAATATTGCCACTATCATTTCTGCCACAAGAGCAAGGATAACTCTTTGATGACCAACACGGGATACTGCTCACTACACAATTGACATTCCTGTATCATTTAAATAGTTTTCTGCAAATTCTGTTCTAAATCTGGGATAATGGGATTAACTCTACCACACAGGAACTAAGGGAAAAAATTAAATCCTTATCAGTGATTCCGTAAGCCCTTTCTCGATGACCAACTCAAAAGCAGCAACTTTTGAAATACAATAGTTATCACAGAAAACTGAGCTCTGTTATTAGTAAGAGAAATCAGCTGAACAACATGAGTTCAAACATCAGCATGAGAGAAAAACTAATTTGACATTAGGAAATATTTCCTTCTCTCCTTTGTAGTCTCTGTCATTTTCTACAAAGCACAATAAGCAGACATCACATTTTACTCTCTGTGTGAAGAATCTTGCATCCAGGAGTAAGAACACTGAACAGAAATAATATTTCAAGGATAACATGGCAAATACTGCACACTTTCCTTCCGACCCCAGAGTGGACAGGCATCCTGGTCATATATAATGGAGAAATACAACATTCACTGTAACAGAAAAGCCTTCTAGAGATGCCTCCATTTACTCTTAAGGACAATCTGGCAAGACTTTAGTGCACAGAGCTGTCAGACATGAGGGTGGAACTTTCCAGATCCAGAGAGCTGCAGGGAACTCAGACACAGGATCCCCTCTGGAAGCACCAGACGGCTTGTCTCATTTTCCGAAGGGATGGGTGACATCCAGATATTGTTTTTCAACTATCCTTTTAGACAGCAAGGACACTTCTTTCTTATTGTGATCCAAAGAAATGGACCAAAGGAAAAGAGCACAATTTCCTGCCTATTTTGAAAAATCAAGAGTTCACCTAAGGAACAGAGGGTGGAGGCCCCAACACTACAGAGTCCTCCTGAACCAGACTAAGTGCTCGGAAATAGGCAACACTCGTAACACATTCACTTAGAGCAACCAGACCATACTCAAATAAACAAGCCTGGCAAATATAAAAAGAAGAGGTCTCCCTGTGCAGAAAAGGTGGGCCAAACCAAAGCCAAATCCCCAGTGAAGACAGAGCTGCTCTTGGCTGAGCTACCCCCAAGCAGCTCAACACATCATCAAGCTTTGAAAGGCAAACACACGTAGGATTTCATGGCCAATGTTGCCTTCCTGGTCATGTGATATTATCTAGCACTGGACTATGCATTTTCAGAAAGAAAGAGGCATTGGCCGTGGGCTTTTTTTCAGGGGCTAAGGCAGGAAAAGGATCAGATCAGCAGCTAGATCAGAATGAGAAGTCAACCAAAAGTACATACCCCATCTGTCACACAGCTGGTTTGTAAACAGGTAACAGTAATTAGTATGGCTTTACACAAGTATCTACCTATGCGACTAATTATGTTCAAGAAAGCAGGACTACGTCATTCTGTAAACACTCCAGAATTTTTATTTTCTCTTCCAAAACTGGACATTGATTTGAAACGATTTCATAACATATTCCCATTCAGCAAATGGACAACAATACATCTGCACAGCCAGTTTCTCCCATCATACCTATTTTTGTCAAATTTCTTCTGCACATGAAAAATTCCAGAAGCAAAGTTCTGGATTAAAGCACACTGTGAAACCAGAAGGTTTTCTGAATGCACCTTTGTCCTGCTTTAGCCTCAGCCAGCAACAAAGAACCACACAGCCGCTCACTCAACCCCCACAGCCGTGGGAAAAATCAGAAGAAAAAGGCAAAACTCGTGGGTTGAGATAGAGCAATTTAACAGAACAGCAAAAGGGAAGAGAAAAACAGTAACATCGATAAAGGGATATAAAGACGTGATTACAGCACCACCATGCACTGGCCGGACCCACCACCACCGCAGCCCACCCTCAAGTGGAGACTGCCCCCCCCTCCCCGGCTTGCTCCTCTATATAGCCCGGGCATAGGTCCCGTGGGATGGAATACCTGCCTCCCCTGCCAGCTCCTTGGGGAAATTAACTTCATCCCTGCCAGAACCAGGACAACCTTGCACAAGTCTCTGTGCAATGCTGTCAGTCTGGCATCCATCCCAATAACAGCTACTTGACTTTCTTCACTTGAGCAGCATGCAAAGGTCTGGAAATTTCCCAAACCACAGAACAAGCAAAGGCAATCAATAGACGTGAGCCTACCGCTCCTACATAATCAGGTTCTTACATGGTCCTCCCAGACTACCGTTTCACGGAATCCTCTGAGAAAACACAAAACAAAACAAATCGCTCTTCTTCCCTGAACTGGTCAGGATTTACTGGAACTAAACACGTTTCCCCTCCCCTCACCACAAGGGAGATAGAAGGACCTGCTTGCTTATCGTATTTGCCTGGTTTTGTTCATGTCCTAGATAATGGAGGAACTGAGGTGAAGTTCTGCTCTTTCTTCTGAAAGAGCACTTATTTCAGTCTTCTCCATGAAGTCCATGATCTAGATCAAACTGTTAAAGTTCACACCTTGTGCCCTGAAGCCTTCTTTGTAGCAACCAACTGGACCACCCATTTTCCACAGGACCACATAACATAATGTAGGACAGGCAGACGGAGGCTTCTTGAAGTCCAAAACCTCCTCTGTATCCAGTGGGAAGTCAGTGCATAGTGCCGTTATTGAGAGAAGTGCTCCTGGTAATTTGTAGATAGCCAGGCTGCTGAGCTATGGGCTATTTAAAACTTTTTTAGATTAGGTAGTAGAATTTGTACAATTCAGATAAAGTAATGGAGTCTGAATGAGCTTGGCCCACAGTACTGGACCAGTGGGTGCAATGTTCATGTGAAAGCTCCCATGATCACCAGTAGAAAACTATCAGCAGATCCTTCAGACTCTTCGGTCTCACGATTTCCAGTGCTGTGAAAATCTGTGCAAAGGTCTGATGTGTCTAGTTTCCGAGATTCCTGGTCATTAGAGACAAGCCAAGTAGACACAATCCTCTCAGCTCCTATGTTTAGACTATGTATGTGCTTTGCAATCCCCATGAATGCCAATGGATTAATTTTTGACCACAGGAAAACATCCCCGGCTTTACTGTTTGTCTCTGGTTGGACCGAGTGCAAAACTGCAACAACTTTCATAGGAAGAAGGACCTACACTCATCTGCTTTTACATTACTTCCATGAACCAAGTCTTGCTCTCAGAAAAGTACCATGTGCCTCGTCACTGATTTCGGTGAAAAAATGACTTTAAAAAGATTAACATTTTGTCTTAAGTTTGCAATGTTTATCCTGAGTTGACAAATTCTTTTTATTGACCACTTTATGAATAACTTGAACCAGATTTTGCGAAAAGCTGAGTTTTCACTGTGCCTCAGATTATGCATACAGGACTATCACTCCAAAGTGCTTTGCTAGCAGTCTTCACAATCACAGAACATGATACAAAGCCAAATACATCAATTGTTATCAGATTCACTACCATGGTAATAAAATCAAAACATTCTAAGTACAAAATAACAATTGGTTTTCTAGCAGTTTAAAAGTGACCTGGGACACGTCAGAAAGAAATATCTGGGTAACAATTACTAAGGCTTCAGAAACCCACAGCAGATCTCCTGCCTAGTCAGTTATTTAAATCCAAGAAATAAAAATCATTAAGCACTTTCTTTAAAATTCCTTTATCTCTATATAACATATAGTCTTCCTCATCAATCAGTTTGAATGAGCTTTCCAAAGAAGTAAATAGTACAGAGGGGGCAGAGCAGAGGTTGACAGATGGGACATTAGGATCCTAGTACAATAGCCTCTGTTACGTAGCCCAAAATACCAAATTTGTTAGAAAGTGGAGTAACTTCTCACTGGCTAAAGCCACCCTACATGGAGGCTCAACTGTCGGACGGTACAGATTTACAAGTGCACTGTCTCACATGAGGAAGCCCTACAGGTGGAACCAGTCAGGATACGATTAAAATGATGCACCACTGAAAGGGTAATATGTTCTGGGGTCTTGGTTTTTGGTACTGTTGCCATTGTAGACAGCAGGTTTGTTCCCTTGTTTGGCCTTGCTAGTGAACAACATAGTCTACCTGTATGGTCTAGTCCTACTCCTGTAGTTCTCATGCTATGAGATGAACCTCAGGGGAAAATAACTGAATTCAGCCACATATTTTCAATAAATACATCACGTTACCCATTTAAAGTATGCTATCTGTGTGATGTTAAACTAGGTTATTCTACGCAAAAAAAATAAAATGTCAGTGCTGGATTTTGTGAAGATATTGTCACTTGTAGTACTCCATCACGTGTGGATGGAATGGTTATGCTTTTTTAGAATTTGCTTTAGATGGCTGCAGTACTTTTCTAACATGTTTTAAAAGTCCTCTTACATAAGTCCAAGTATCTGGCTGGGTTTATACTGGGTTAGAACTTCAGGATCAAGTTATATTGTTAATTAGGTATACTGTAATTAATTTTTAGAAAGGATAGACACTGTTTCTAAATTACATGGATGTCATCTCCAAACACATTGAGGAACAGGAAGTTATTGGAAGTGGTCAACATGGATTTACCAAGGGTAAATCGTGCTTGACCAATCTGATAGCTTTCTGTGATGTTATAACTGGTTGGCTGGATGAGGGGAGAGCCGTAGATGTCATCTACCTTGACTTTAGCAAGGCTTTTGACACTGTCTCCCATGACATCCTCATTAGGAAGCTGAGGAAGTATGGGCTAGATGAGGCGACAGTGAGGTGGATTGAGAGTTGGCTGCGGGACAGAACTCAGAGGGTTGTGATCAGCGGCACAGAGTCTAGTTGGAGGCCTGTAACCAGTGGTGTCCCCAAGGGGTCAATATTTGGTCCAATTTTGTTTAACATATTCATTAATGACCTGGATGAGGGGACAGAGTGTATCCTCAGCAAGTTTGCTGATGACACCAAACTGGGTGGGGTGGCTGACACACCAGAGGGCCGCGCTGCCATCCAGCGTGACCTGGACAGGCTGGAGAGCTGGGCAGAGAAGACCCTAATGAGGTTCAAGAAAAGCAAGTGCAAGGTCCTGCACCTGGGGAGGAAGAATGCTAGGCACCAGCACAGGTTAGGGGCGGACTTGCTGGAAAGTAGCTCGGAGGAGAAGGATGTGGGGGTGGTGGTAGACAGTAAATTATCCATGGCCCAGCAATGTGCCCTTGTCGCCAAAAAGGCCAATGGAATCCTGGGCTGCATAGGGAAGAGTGTGGCCAGTAGGTTGAGGGAGGTCATTCTCCCCCTCTACTCTGCGCTGGTGAGGCCACAACTGGAATACTGTGTCCAGTTTTGGGCTCCCCAGTTCAAGAGGGACAGGGAACTGCTGGAGAGAGTCCAGCATGGGGCAACTAAGATGATTAAGGACTTGGAGCATCTGCCTTATGAGGAAAGGCTGAGAGAGCTGGGACTCTTTAGCCTGGAGAAGAGAAGGCTGAGGGGAGACCTTATTATGGCGTACAAGTATCTAAAGGGTGGGTTGAAGGAGGATGGAGCCAGGCTCTTTTCAATGCTTCCAAGTGACAGGACAAGGGGCAATGGGCACAAGTTAGAACATAGGAAGTTCCGTTCAAATACACAGAAAACCTTCTTTACGGTGAGGGTGACGGAGCACGGGAACAGGCTGCCCAAGGAGGTTGTGGAGTCCCCTTCTCTGGAGATTTTCAAGACCTGCCTGGATGCAGTCCTGAGTAACGTGCTCTGGGCAATCCTGCTTTGGCAGGGGAGTTGGACTAGATGATCTCTAGAGGTCCCTTCCAACTCTGAAAATTCTGCGATTCTGTGATATTTTTCAAATTTAAACTTTCAGTCAGAGACTATGCAAGGCAAAATCCAGCATCGACATGTTTATCTTTTTACTTATCCATAGACTGTACGCTAAACATATCTGATTTGAGTCTCAAAAGCTCATAAAAGAGCTGGTTAATTAGATATTTGGGATGCAAAAAGAACTGCTTTCCAAAAATTTAATGTAGTATTTTGGAAAAAAAGAAGTTATCCTTGATAATTTAATTTAATTTAACTTAACTTGCAACCACTGCATGCTCCTGCCTCTTTTTTTCCCCCACCACAACACAGTCAGACTGTAGGAACTTTCAAGGCTCATCATTTCACTCAACTTCACTCACAGAAAAAAACTCTGGAGAAAGCAGCCAGAACAATAAGGATGTGCTGATGCAAGCAGGAATTCAGCTCTTTTTTTTCCATGTTCGAGGAACACCCCTCTCAAAGAGGCATTAGGTCAGAGACCTCAGAGGTGGCTAACTCCAGGCTGAAACAATGTCAAGGGCAGTCTCTCCTTACTGTGCCACACTAGAGCACACCCAATGCTAGTGATGCAACAGCAGAGAATTAGTACTTATATCTTCTTTCAGAGATTAGTAATTATCTTTGCACTTTGAAGAAATGTAGAGTTCTGGATTAAGTCCTATAAAATATTCTGGTTACATCTTAAAAGGAAAATATCAACAACTGTGAAAAAAAGAATCCTTAAACCATTTAAGACTTACAAGCCATGCTTTCACAGTATCACAGTATGCTAGGGATTGGAAGGGACCTCAAAAGATCATCTAGTCCAATCCCCCTGTCGGAGCAGGAACACCTAGATGAGGTTGCACAGGAAGGCGTCCAGGCGAGTTTTGAATGTCTCCAGAGAAGGAGACTCCACAACCTCCCTGGGCAGCCTGTTCCAGTGCTCTGTCACCCTCACTGAGAAGAAGTTTCTTCTCAAATTTAAGTGGAACCTCTTGTGTTCCAGCTTGAATCCATTACCCCTTGTCCTATCATTGGTTGCTACTGAGAAGAGCCTGGCTCCATCCTCATGACATTCCCCCTTTATATATTTATAAACGCTAATAAGATCACCCCTCAGTCTCCTCTTCTCCAGGCTAAAGAGACCCAGCTCCCTCAGTCTTTCCTCATAAGGGAGATGCTCCACTCCCTTAATCATCTTAGTTGCCCTACGCTGGACTCTCTCCAGCAGCTCTCTGTCCTTCTTGAACTGAGGGGCCCAGAACTGGACACAATATTCCAGATGCGGTCTCACCAGGGCAGAGTAGAAGGGAAGGAGGACCTCTCTCGATCTGCTAACCACCCCCCTTCTAATACAGCCCAGGATGCCATTGGCCTTCTTGGCCACAAGGGCACAGTGCTGGCTCATGGTCATCCTGCTGTCCACCAGGACCCCCAGGTCCCTTTCCTCTACACTGCTCTCTAACAGGTAGCTCCCCATCCTATACTGGAACCTGGGGTTGTTTCTGCCCAGATGTAGGACCCTACACTGGGGTTGGAACTCGATGATCTTTAAGGTCCCTTCCAACTCTACCCATTCTATGATTCTATAAACATACTTGCAACATTAAATAACTTTGTCTGCACATCATAGCTGTAGAAGCTGAAAGTGAAGAAGGGACGCTATCACCTATTCACAACAAAGCACAATTTATATATAAGCAACTGGCATTCTTTGCAAAGAACAGCGAGTTCTGAAAAGATGCTATTAAAAGGCTTAATTTCCATGAAGGACAATCAAAACTGAGAGGAGTAAAGCCACGTAATTCATTAAACCCACTTATGTTCAGCTGCGATACTTATTAAGGCCCGTATTCCCCTAACAGATCTACGTAACTGTAAATGTACCCCGGCAGGAAGCCTTCAGTGCCTAATAAGTCCAACCAGTGCAGAACACAGACACAGCTCTGCAGCAAAATAAACTGGAAACATCACGCCTATTCACCTTCTCTACAGAATTTTAATATGGCTTCAAGAAACGCACAGGCAGGGCCTTGACGATGTAACAGACAGTCAAACTTCAGCATGATGGTTATGACGGACTTTTCTGCTCCCTAGGATTCATGCAGCTCTCGCAAGTAACGGTCTTACTAATTGATGTTAAAAGAAGAAACTTAGAGCATAGTCAGCAGTTGTACAAGAAACATTTCCTGATGTTCTTACAGGAAATAAGGCACATCACTGTCTCGGTCACCTTCCGCTTTAAGTGCGGAACACATTCCTTCGATTTTGTCTTCCCTTAAAAAAAACATAGCAACAAGAGTATTTAAACAACAAAACCCATAACCCTCCGGAAACAAAATACTCAACTGCACATGCTTTCCCCCCTGCAGAAAAGATGTAAAAGCAACGATCATATGACAACTGTTAGTCACATCACTTAGTATATTAATGGAAGACAACATAATGTCCATGCTACAAGAATTTACATAGGGCTAAAAGCTTGAGAGCACCCTTACTATCCTAGATGGCTGTTTTTTCGCAAATAGTTTTACAACTGATGCTCACATTCAATTTCCATCAGTGTCCAAGTTTTTCAGAGGCAAACAGCTTTGAAACCTTCTTTTAAAACTTGCGTTTATGTGTGCACACAGCACTTAAGTGCTGGAAGAAGGCTACTTTGAAATCCCTTAATTCTTGCATCAGAATGAAGTTGTTTGTATCTGTTTTCTACGTATGCGTCTTTTACAAAATTTGCAGCAAGTCTGAAATGCAAAACTTGCCAGTCCACTTTTTACTAATTGCTTACTTTTTCCATTAAACTGCTGTCCTGGTTTGATGTAAAACAAGACCAATTTTGTTTAGTAACTTTGCTTCTTAGCTAGGCCTCTCTTAAATACTGAAATTAACAGCATATTGTGCAGAAACTTGTTCGCTCTCAGAGTGATCAGATCTATGTTTATAGCTGATGCCAAGGAACTGTATGAAGAGAGGCTCTTGCTTATTCTTATTGCTATACCACCCAAGGGCAGCTCACTTTGTTATTTGCCCCGTTGGAGGGTCGGAAGAGGAAAAGCGTAGAGGGGTCCCACCTGCGGGGAGGAGCGGACAGGACAGGTGACCCAAACCTGACCAACAGGGTATTCCATCCCATCTGCCTCATGCTCAGGTTAAAAGCTGAGGGATCAAAGGGTCACAGCTCTTTTTTCGATGGCCGGTGTCCGAGGAGGACTCTGTTCATCTGCCTTTGATCTTGATCCTAAATGCAGATCTGGAATCCAGTTCCCGTCTGTCATTGAGTCCAGTCTGGGACTTCCCCAGTGCCAGCCAGTGATGTGACTGTCATCCTGGGAGCTCGATACAGTTTTGTATATATTTCATTATTTTCTTTTTATTTTATTAATAATATTTCATTAAAGTAGTTTAGTTCCTTCTAAACTCGTAAGTCTCTCTCTCTCTCTCCTGATTTTCTCTTTTTTTTTTTTTTTTTTACTTTGAAGAGAGTTCGGGGGGAGCATTTGTTGCTCTCCCCGTGGCTGGTTTGGCCCAAACCACAACAACTGTGTAAAAGACACAAAAATTAAATATCCCAGATTTCAAATCTATACTTCCAGGAGGTTTTAAAGTGAATTTTTATATGATTTTTTTTTTTTTGCTTTAGAAATTAAGAGATTTTTAAGCGAGGTTTTGAGCTACAGTAATTCTTATGTCATTAGCTTGGAGAGATCATTGTCTTCCCCCCCCCCCCCCCCCCCCTTTTTTTTTTTTAAATAATTACTAAGAAGTTACCATAAAAAGCCACAGTTTAAAAAAACAGGTCACAGAGTCATGAACCTTAACCACACTATCAGTTAACAGCTTCCATGGAACTGGGGGAGCACTGGGCAGAATGGCGGGTGGGCCCTTCCTGAATTTACAGATCACAGCCCGACAGACACCAGACCACCGTGGATTACATTTAGCGCATGGATATAGTGGAGAGAGACATTTTGTAAATCCAAAAAGAAAATAACCATGGTAAAAATTTTCTCCCATGTATAATGTATTTGATGTAACAAGATACATCACTTTCCTTCCTTTCATTTTTCTCCATCCATTCCTGATCCCGATTCCTAATCTTACAATGGCCTTCTTAACCTGCGCAAAGCCGTACTTCTAAGAGAAATGTCAAATGATGACTAGTATCATCATCTGCCCTATAAAGGGTCAGTATTTGAGAATTCTGTCAATCTGCTTCACAAAAGTAGTATTTCTGACCCGCATAAATCGATCCCTTCAACAGGGATTAAAGAACTGGCTAAAATGGTCGTTAGTTTACCACAGATGATCTTTAAGGTCTGAAGCTAAAAGCAGCTGCTTTGGGTTTTCTCAAGAGCAGCACAGCCAGCACCCACCTTTGACTTTTTATACCTTTTATTAACAAATTCCCAAGTAGTAATAGTTCCATCTTCCTTCTGATAATAACGTGATCTTTTGCTATATGGTGTTCTCTCACTTGTACTCCTCTACAGGAGAGCCCACTGGCCGACACAGGAAGACAGTGCTGCCAAGACACCTCCATGAAGGGGCTATGACCCCTGCCTGTCACATCTTTCAGTAGCAAGTGGGGAGATTGGTATGATACAAGAAGGAGCTGAAGGTATATTACCGTTGCTTGCTTATAATTACAGTAAGAGAAGTTTTAATTACTTCTGTTCTTATCAAAGTATCATTTTCATACTGCCCTGTAAGCTAAAGAAAAAAAAAAAATTATCAATTATTACCACCTCAGAACTGAGGAAATTTACAACAGCAGATTTGTTTAAAGAGCATTTTTAATCATCATCTACTACATAAACATCTTGTTGCCTAAAATCACCATCATCTGCAGTATCCACAGTTAACTGTTAATTAGTAAGCACATAGAAGCCAGAAATTTCAGAGTTAGAAAAGCACCGCACGTGCCTGGAACAGGCTACAACAGTAAGCGAATCACTCAATTTAAGGAACTATGTGGTGGAATTTACCCACTGAGCAATGTATTTAAGAGCACTTTTAGTCAAAAAAATGTTAAGAGAAGTTACAGAAAGATTAGGACAGGAAATAAATACTTATGAATGTTAATATTCTGCCTACGGACCAAATTCCAAAGATTATTAAGTTTAAGCATAAATTTGGACTTCCTTCATTTACCGTAGCATGAACTGACCCTTGAAATAAAACTATAAATTCCTTTCTTTGTGTTCTTTTTCAATTAACTGAATTAATTGGAGTATTTCATTATGGAAATACTGTTGCCCATGTGCGTTGCTTTAAAACCTCAGAATGCGAAGATTCAAAACTTTCCCGAGTTTTTATCTCTCTGACTAGACTTTCATCTGATGCAAAAAACAGTGATATAGAACAGCAACATAAACCCAATGAATGCACTGCTACTACCGCCAAACTTTGTTTGGTAACAATATTATGAGAAGTATCAGAGATTTTTGCTGTTTAAAACCAACTTAAAGCACAGAGAATTCAAAAATCTGTTGTGATCATCCTGTCCTTGTACTGGACAGTACAGGATAAACTCAAAAGCATCTGCATATTATCACTACATCTTACCCCAGATTTCTGCAATTTAGTTACTTTTTAGTATAACCTAAGTATAATATTTGAAGTATAACTTCCCATTTGATTTTTTTTTCTTTTTATTAATCTGTGTGGAAGCAAAATGAAATTTCAGCACGTTGAAGGATTACGGTATTCTCAGCCTTTCCTCCATTTCCACAGGTACAGTGCTGTGGAGTAGGATAAAATAGAAACAGTTGAGAGTTTTGGTGTTTTGGTTTGTCTGGAAATATCGTTACAAGGAAGCCTGTATGAAAGACCACTGAAGTGCTGTGTTGCAAAGAGCGGGAAGATCAGGAACAGACTACACTCCTAATTATACCAACTGTAGAGCGTGGGACCTCTGTACCTGAGTCATTTGTTAACAACTTTGTTTAGATAAGACACATATGCCTGAAAGTCTTCCTGTTCGAAACGGCAGACACCTAGTTGGATCTTATCTCTCATTCCCATTGAACTTCAATGGGATACAGTCTTCAGACTCTCTTGACCATCTTTGAAAAACCCCAGGCTTCCTTAGAAGCAGTGAATTACAGTGTTCCTTCTATAAAATAAGAAATACAGTGGTATCATCAAGAATAATCAATATACTCTCATTCTCAAATTCTTGGGTGTTCACTGAATAAATATTTCAGGGGTTGAAAATTTTTACAGATATTGAAAATAGACAATTTTTTTCCTTACCTAACAAGTTTGTTAGGTAAGAAGCCAGGTAATCTGTGCAGCACTGGATGAATGAGTTTTATCTTTCCAAAGCAACACTAGCGAAAAAATGTTGCATCAGAATCTCTTTTCTTTTTCTTTACATTTATGCCTGTCAAACTATACAGAAATGAAACAAAGGCAGTAATTCTCCAAGCATAATGAAGCAATGGAAAAAATCCTGAAACAATTCTGGGTTTATGGAGCCTAACTTTTTTTAAATGCAAAAAATGATTAAATACTGCAACTGCCTGTTGGATTTTGTAGGGATAGAGAATTCAAGTAATTTTATTAACATATTGATCTTCCTAAGTCAATGTACGTGGCTACTGAAATCTCTGACCTTCAATTCAAGACTCATGGAATGTGAGGTATAACACATTGCATTTCAAATATATTAACATGTTGGAGACATCTTTAATGCATCACATCTGAAAAAAAACAAAAAAAAAAAAAACAAAAACAAAAACAAAAAAAAACCACAAAAAACTCCTATTCAATTCATATCCTAAACGTCAAGGGAGAGAATGAAGAATCATTACAGCCCAAATTGTATCAGAAAGGAAAATGCCAGAGCATAATTATTTTTAATTGGGTCCCACTAACAATGAGAACACTTCTTACCACTCAAAAAAAAAAAATAAGGCAGAAATATTAGTCTAATCATCATCATCATCTAGGGCATGGTCATAACTACTGTTTTGTTTTCATACACTTTTGGGGGTCTTTTTTCCTGAATGCCTTTTCTATTGGGTGCAAGTAATTTAAACACCACCTCTCAACTGTGCTTTAGTATAGATGAGTATGTTTAAGGACTAAACAAAACAGCTACACAACTATTTCAGTTATGAAGACTTATTTCCATTTTTAACCATCATAAGAAACTGCAGACGGCTTAGTGCAATAGAGGGGAAAAAGAATGTCCTCAGATGGCAATAATAAACAGACACCCTTTTATTCTGGTCAGACCTAGTAATGATTGGGCACGACAGTACTTAGCTCATCCTATGAATTTAGATCACTAAGATCTTTTATTCTGATTCATTACCATCCTTAATTCCTTCAATTTTTTTTTTTTCCTCATGCACTGAACCCATAACTGTATCACTACTCGAATATTTCTGACTTTGTGGTTTGGAAGAAGTTTCAGGACCCTTTACCTACCAGCCAGTAGGATGGTCCAGGCTCCTTCCATACACAAAAATGAGTCCATTGTGGTTTTAACTTCATTTTACAAAAGAACTGAGACCTAAACTAATCCAAAACCTGACTGTATACATCACGTTGATAATGCAAAACAAGCCAAAAAACTAGAAAAAGGCAGCCTTTCGAAAGAGTGCCTGTTATTCAGGCACCTGAGTAACAATAGGGAAAAATTCTGCTTATGTTTCTAGCTCTGCAGGCTTATTCAAACTCAGCAAAGCTATGACAGCACAGTAGAAGATGATTTGTTCCACGTATTTCAAGAGCTGGTAAGCAAATGCATTTTCTAAGTCATACAGACTACTTTCCTCTTTAGAGCATTAATAGGTAATAAGTGGGAATGCTTTCTGCAATTTTTTCAGCTACCCACAGAATTCTTTGTCCTTACTGGAAACAGTTTTGCCTTCCAATTAACAGTTTTCATTCATTAACATAACTTGGGGGGGGGGGGGGGAACAACCAACCCACAAATAAAAATTATACAGTTCTCACTAGAAACCTACACAAAACCCCTACATGTGCAAACAGGTACAGATAGTTTTCAAGGTTAAAGAAAAACCTGATTAGAGTCACAACGATCGTTACAACTTTATTCTAAATTCTCGATAGAGTTTTTTTCTTTACAAAAACAACAGCAGCAGCATCACCGCCCATCCTCCAAACTGAAATCACATTAATTAGCTAGGCAGCAAAATTTCAAAGCATACCAAATGCTTACTAGAGCTCACTCTGCTATTGTGTTTAACTTTGAAAACAAGTCATGATGAGGGAAATCTACATGGTAAGCATACTTCAGCTACAGAAAAAAGGTTTTAATCTGCCTAGAAATTGGCAACCGCTCGCTGTGTTTTCTATATGTTATGTTTCTCTGCTCGCTGGAACGAATTGGCTGCTATGAATGAAAAGAAATTTTGCATCTAATCAGTGGCATGAATTTAGACTGAAAGCTGCTGTGCAGGACTTCTATGAAGAGCCTGGGCCCTCTGCCATCCTTGCGCTTGTGAATGAAACGGCGTGAGCCACATGCCCTCCTCCTCCTCCCCCCAGCTGGAGCCTTCGCCCTTCCCTTTGCTGCGGGGACCAGGGAACCAACCCTTTGCTGGTGAGACGACCGTGACCCAGAAAGGCATTCAGTGCCATCAATGCGCTCGCTTGAGAGATCTCAGCTGCGCTTTCCATCCTGCGGCTTTCACTCCTGGTTTCTAAATCAACTTGCGAACCAATGGTGAGGCAGCCCTCCCGACTCGTTCCCTTGATAAATAGGCCCCTAAACTGATCTCTGACCTCTCCGCATACTTTTCCTAAGTTACTGCTGACCCCAGAGACTCTGCACCCCGCTGCCCGTACAGGTTTGGCTTTGTTTTTGTATCGGGACATACTGATCAAGAAGAAAAAGCAAACAAATCAAAAAAACTTTATTACCATACAATTACTCTAACAGCAAAGTCCCTATTTTTCTATTCACTCGTAAGAACTACCATATGTTTCTGATTACAGTACTACAGCAAGTGAGTTTTCAGGAGGTGCAAAATAATACAATATCTATTTCAGCTAATGGAATTTCACATTTGTTCTGAAATTACTGATAGATGTCCTTCCTAACCAAAGAAGTTCATAATAAACTAAATTTTAAATATAAAATATTGCTGAATCTGGATGAAGAACCAGCTGCTGTCGAGTAATTTAATTAAGAGCCGAGTCAAACTTAGAGAACAGGCTATTAACGATTTCAAAACCAAACATGTCTGTTTCAGATGCGTATTTGTTTAGCTCTTCTCTGTAGTCCCTACCTATGTTCAAAAACTATGTACAACAACTTCAATAATGCACTTCTCAAAACAATTTTAACTATATATACTTAAAACAGTAAAACTGTAAGATACCACCATTTTCCATAGAATACTGCATTAATGGTTTTCTGTCATTTAAAACATGAATTTACTAAACTTCCTAGCATGTGATTCAAGTTTTTCACTTAAGTTTTCAGAAACTTCTTGATACAATACCCAATTTTTCCCACTCCAGAAGAAAAGTTCTTTTTATAGATCTAACCAAAGAATTTATGCAGATATGTTTCCATTCAAATAGGAAATATTATGAAACCCTTGTGCTTTTGCATTTTTCATTAAATAACCGCTAAACTACCGAAAAAAAAAAAAACCATCCCATTTTACTAAAAAAGTATACTCTAGAGCATCTCAAGTAACCTACAGTAATATACAAAGACCACAGCAGATCAACTCCAAACTGCCAAGGATGTTTCTGGCTTCCAGTGCCAGGAAGGTCACCCATCTCCAGCACATGTGAGAAACCTTTCCCAAGCACTGGACCAGTGTGACTCCAGAGGCAGCTTCCCTCATCACCTCTCTCCATCCAACACATGTGGCATCTTTCTCCCATAGCCAAAGACAGATCATACATCAAAATGTCAGATGAAGTGCAAGGTGCTTCATCAAAAGTTGAGAGGCAGGACTCAAAGCTGTCTTCAGAGGAATGTTTCATATCAGAGGATATACTGTAAAAGCAAGGGACTTCTTCTGTGATCACGCCCATTCTGTGTCACATGACAGAACATCAATAAAACATACCCTCTGGCTGTTGCAAAAAAACGGGGTTGGTCAACCAAAGAGATGATCGTGGCAGGAAGCAGAGTCAGGATTAATATTTTGGCTAACTGAAAGAGCAGAAACTGGCCTGGTTGTTTCCAATGTCATAACACTGTTGCACAAATTATGTCTTTATCTACAACACCAAGTAGATCCTATACAAAAATTAAAAAAAAAGTTGTTCGTATGATGCCAGAGAAAACAACCAAGAGGAGGACTAACAGGCTTAGCAGAACTTAAACAGACACCAGGCACCAGCACTGCAATGAAGACTGATCTTTCCCTGCCTCTCTCCGTCCAACTCACTTAACATAAGCAGTGAAGTACGCTAACCTCTAGTAATCGTTTTAGTATTTTTTTTTAAGCTGAAAACCATACATTCTGCCACGTAAACTGATACTCACCTCTGCATAAGTCATTAGCCTTTACATTCAGAGCAGAAATCTCCACTGCTTTGGTAGACTAACTGGTAATAATAATAGATCAAGTAATCCTCAGAGTTTACCAGACCAAGAAGTCGCACTTTCCTAGTGTCTCACAACTATTTCTAAATGGCCAAGGAAAAAACAGAAAGACCTAGGAACCCAGAATTTCAATCTATATTTTTTAATGCAGAGTGCACTCAAATGTTCTTATGTATTGATTTCTGCTTATGATTTATTGGCTTTTCCTACCTGTCCTCCCTTGCTCACCGTTTCCACTCCCATCATCCACTACTGGCTCATAATTCTGTTGATTTCTGCTTTTATGCTCCTTTTCCTTGATCCTGCATTTATCAACGCATTCATCAAGTGGAAGAAGAGGCACAAAGTCTTTCCCAGCCCAGCTTTAAGGTTTGGTACCAAAAAGGTCCAGGCTATCAGTGATGTAACTGCTTGGAAAATCCCACTCAGGCCAGTGGCTCTGGACTGGAACAGGCTCAGCGGCTGTAGAGAGATGGCAGATGAAGAGTGAAATCAGTGCAGCAGTGTGAAGGGTGCCAAGAACACTGAGTGCAAACAGATTCTGTGGGCAGTGACGGTGGAGGCTTCTAATTAGCCTCCACCAAGCACTTCCGAGCTTTTCACTTGGTTGAACTGACTGGATTCACACACAAGAGTAAAAGCCAATTCTCTGACATTAGAAAAATAACCCCACCACATCCTCCACTTTGCTTCCCTCTCCCTCATGTTTCATAAAGTTCTATGAAATATAAAGGTGCCAGTTTCTGGACCAAACACAGACAGAACTCTATTCTTATATCTTATCTGTTTATTAAAAGCAAATGCAGTGTACTTTACTGACTTGGCCATAAATCAATAAAGATATGCTTTTTTTATGTGCAGAGTGCTTAAATACATGCAGAATGAAGTTAACACTCAGTGCATTGTACAAAGTCAACAGCATCATATTTCTCTATACTATAGAATTATTAAAATATAAAAACTTTAAATACCTCTTTTCACCTTAAAAACTTCAAAAACTACATCATGAGATCAAATGAGAGGTTGTTTGGTTTTTTTTAATTAAAATGAGTAACACACTACCTAGCTACCTTTTGCTAATACAGAGCACATACATACCACTGAAAGGCACCAGTTTATATTTAAAGTACTGTTAACACCTGAAGCACTGAGTTTTTTCTTATCCCGTTGCTATGTTTTCCCCGCAGTACCTTCAAATTAATCAGCCCTCTCCTTTACCTGTTTCCAAAACAGTTATCTCAGCCAGGCGCCCAAAGCCTGCTGCTCTTTCCCCCGGCAGTATCGATGGCTACTCTCTCACACCAGTGATCGTGTTCAACAGGACGGCGGATCAGCTTCTCACATCATGTTTTCTTGCACTATGGCAGGCCAATGTACCTTACACAGAAGTAGCTAGAGGTTCAGTATTTCGGACACTTCACTAGGAGACAGCTAAATTTACCCTTCATGCTATTTCCCTAAACAAATGCAGAAGACCCGTAGAGAGCTGCCAGCGTTCATAGGTACTTAAAGTTACCCGTAATTATTAAAATGCTTGAGTTAAGAAAAAATTCCAGACACTCGAGCCTCTTCTGCAATTTGTTACTGGCAGTTGCCATGGCATTCATCCGTCTCTGCCTCTGGTCCTCCCCGTATTTCATTCAGCAGCGGCTCCAGATGCCAGTCCTCAGAATCCCCACCCCCCGCAAGAAGTGGCACCGCTGACAGAAACAGCATGGCTCGAGTTCCAGTTGTTCCAAATAATGAAAGCCTGAATGTACCGTAAATAACATGCAAATCTCAGAATAACTGTGGCATTTTGAGAATGCTTATCCATTCTGTGTTATCCAGCACTATTATCAGAATACATAATCTACAATACACATTAACAGTCCTTTTGGCTAATGTAAATTTGGACTTTCATAGTAAATATTTATTTAAACTAAGACAAAGCACTTCCATTACAAGACTAGAGTTCCAGGATAATGTTAACTTCTTAGTGCTTTTTTGAGCTAGAAGCACATACAGTAGCTCCTCTAAAAGCCTTTAGAAACACAGACACTAAGGACGCTTCTGGAAACTTAAACATTTTATCCACGGTCACTTAATGAATTCATTCTTGCGGTTACCAAAGAGAGGTGATAAAATCTGTCATCTTTTATCCATACTAGGGACAGACAGAAAAAACTGAAAGTAAAAAATGGAATATGAATAAAGGAATTCTTTACAGCCTAAGAACAGTTTTCAAGGGAAATCTAAAGCTAAAAATTTACAGACAAATCTGATGGAAATCTTGGCTGCTGAAGTAACACCAATAAAGAAAAATGTATCATGCAAAGGAAAAATCTATCAGTCACCATTTAGGAAGGGTATTTAACTTCATACGGTAACTGAGTGAAAAAGAGAGCCTCCTAACCAAGGTGCTCTGAATTAGTCCTTGAGGCAATTTCTCTTCCCCCATTAACTACCTAGATAAACAACTCCTAAAATAGGCACGTCTAGCAGATGTCTCAGGTTAGGACAGACCCCCGTTCGTATCATCTGCACAAACACATATTACACAACCACAGTCCCTTTATTATTCTGACACGGCATTGCCTTGTCTGCCTCTATCTAAAAAGAACCTGTAATTAAAAGTGATACTAGACAGATTGGGATCAGCAGCCCATTCCCTACCCCATGCCAGAATCTAAGGTAAATTTGTTTTCCCACAATTTCCAATTAACAGGACACTCATAAGTATGAGCATACCAATTTAGAAGTTTATTGTGCAAAAGTTTGTTTACAGAAAATCAGGGGCAATCTAAACGTGTGTTCATTCTTGCATTATTGAAGTACTTATCACTGAAACCATTCTTTCTCATTAAGAGAAAAACTGGACATAGACTTTTTAATTAAAACATCAGAGCCTCTGTGGGGCAAGAGCAGGAGTGTCTAATTCCCCAAGGCCGGGTGGCAAAGTCCTGAATCGTAGTCATTAAAAGAGCATTAAAAAAAAAAAAAGAGAGAAAATCGTCAAGCGTAAGTACACACAGAGGTTGAGATGAAGTGCCTTGCCCAAGTCCTGTCCTGGTGTGAAGAGCCGGCAGCACCACGAGCACGGGGCAGGAGAACTGCCTTCGCTCGACACCAGCAGCGCTGGAGATCTCCAGAGAATCTGCAATTTAACCAGCAGTCCGGTTCCTCAGGTCTTTGTCTTAGCCTGGGCATAGCATCGGGACACACCATAACTTACGTTAATTATCTGTTATTTACCAGGATATTAATCATCCCCTAGAAACAGCGGGTTTACAGGGACAGCTGACTTCCCCTGCCCTGTACCCCAGACACAGCCCGCGCACATGCGGCGACAGAAAGCCCGAGGTTTAGGAACCAGCAGTGACAGCCTGATGCCCATTTACGGGGAGTATATAGTGGGCATTATTAGGGATTTCACAAGGATTTTGAAATCTCTTTACACCATTTATCAAGGAATATTCTTCCAGGCCTGGCTACAGCCCTTAAAAATTTTGAAGCCCTATCTTTAGCTCACAAGCTCAAATACATTCGTTACCATTGGTCTATAGTGCTTTTTGAACAATTTTATTGTACACTAAAAATCAAAAAGAGAAAAGATATATTATATCACACTTTTACCAGGGATATAAAATATGGGACCTGAATTCAAATATCAATGAGATGTTAAACTGCACAGTGTAACAAAATAAAACAAAAAACCCAAAACAAAATAATAAAAATAAAATAAAATAAAAAAAACAACACACAAAAACCTCCACAAAAACAGAAAGGAAAAAAAAAAAAAAAAAAAAGACAAGCTTCCAGAGAAGAAAATACACATATAATATACAACAGACATAAAATAAATTGAGAAAATGAAAGGTTTCAAATTTGTTCCATAATAATTAAAGTGTGATAAACAACTCATATGTGAGGTCTGGTCATGACTCATCATGGCTTTAAAATCCACATAATATTTTGGGATGCGTGTAAATTCGAATTAGAGATGTACTAGGAACAGTGGGCTAAATATATCTGTATATGACAGTCTACTGAAGTAGAAAACAATTTATAAAGTGATATGAAATGCCTTTACATAGAAGGTCGAGATTTGATAGCACCTACAGTAGCCACTTTTCCGATCTGAAAATTCAGGAAGACAGTAGTCCCCTTAAACCTTGGGTTTTATTGTATTAGTAGAGGCCTTTTACAGGCCAAAAACATTATTCTAAGATCCTCTGTGCAGCAGTTATGCTTCATGGTCTCTCAAAACCTTAGAAGTGAACTGAGTTTAAAATTTGGTTGCATGTGGCAAGTCTGCAGTTCATTTACATTAACAAGAAAAAAAAACCTCAAGTCTTTCACTGTACAAGACTATTATCGCCATAGGAATATTCAATATGCAAATATTGGCTTCCCATCCGTAATGCACAGGAAAGCTATAGCTGCCCTACTGCCTCGGAATGTTGCACCTATCTCTTAAGTCCAGTTATCTATCAAGAACACCGTTTCCTGCAAGACAAAAATAAGTAACTAAAATTCGACTAAACAGGAGAAATATAGGGTCAATAACCAGTATTGCTGTGATAAACCGGTAAATTCCTTTTAGAGTTCCGTGGGATAACTATAATGAATGCTTCTTCTGTTACCACTAGCCAGCATATGAGAAGTGTTTACTCTGTGAAATTAAAAAGTTCAGAAATAAATGGGAAAGTCAGAGTCTGATGCACTGCATTAGCCCAGAGCACTTTGGTGGCTGCAAAACAACAGGAAACGGAATGGAATAGCCATTACAGCCTTTATTGCCATGGCACATTAAGACAGACAACAGCATAGAAAGAACAAACAGTTTAGACACAAAATAACGTTTTGCCAAAATCCTGTTTTACATGTAACAGCTCTTGCAGTCAAAAGCCAAATTATATTTGGCAAGTAAGTAGGGGGAATTTCTCAGTACAAATGCATAATAGTCATAGTGGTGGCCATATTTGAATTTTTTTTAAATTGTAATACCATTTGGTCCAAATCTAGCTATTATTTTTTTGTAGTAAAAGCTACAAGTGCAAAAACTCATTGTTACTTTCTGTGCTGGAAGCTGTTGTAACACAGATGAAAACTAATTAATCCAGTATATTTCCAGCACACATTTCTCACAAGATACCCAAATTAACTTCATTTTTCATGATAAAGCAATCACCAGCAGAAAGCAACACTTGCTCACGTATCCCATACAGTAACCTACATAAAATCAGTTCAAATGTCAGGACAACTGAGTATTTTATGCAATGCTGCCATTGATAGCTGTTATAAAGCAGCATTTCATTGATAGCTGTTATAAAGCGGCATTTGTGTACAAAATAAGTCTGACAAAGAAATAGGAGAAGCTTTGGAAGATAAAAGGCAATTCCTTTTTATTAATTCACCTGAAAATTTTGACTCAGACCCAAGAAAGTGTCTGAAAGGATCCAATTACCAAAAACATTTCTCAGTGAAGAAGTGTCCTGGAAAAGAATTTGGAAAACCTACATTTTACTGCATGGCACACGTTGAAAACTGCATTACAAAGTCTAAGTTAATAATTTAGAGAATTTAGTATGCACTAGTCAACTTACTGATTTAAAAATTTATAGTGTAGCAGATGATAAACAACTATAACTACAGAATTCTACTTATTTTTAAAAAAAATTAACTTGGCAAAATTTCTTCACTTGGTTTATTGAATGAAATGATGAATTAACTGTACCAATACTACAGCTCCTGTTAAACTTTTATTTTCATGTATTCCAACTAGAATAACCTTTAATCATGGCTGAAGGTCATCTCCACCAACTCACAGGAGTGTTCTGTAATATATGTATATGAAATTTAAAGACAAGCATTCTCTTATGAACTCATTAGGCTGAATCTTGACTTAAAAGGTTTTTGCAGTGTTTTTTCGGGGAGAGTCAGATCCTTTGTCTTTCCCTACCTATGGAAAACCTCAGATGATATTGTAGCAGTATCAGTGTAATTAATCTTCAGCTTCACATGAAAATTCCATTACTGTATTTGCTGAGACACTGATTTACCAGCTTTCCCCAATTTTGTCCTGGAAAAGTAGACTAAAAACACAAAAGCATTCTTTTTTGCAGATCTAATACTTATTATTCTGAAAAGCTTCTGAGTTTACTATATTCACGTTCCCCTCTATTTCCCTTTTGAGGATGTGAGAGTCAGACCCATAGTAGGTACACAAATGCGAGGATTATTTAATAAAATTTTATTTAATCGCCTATCCATTCTAACCACAGCACAATATATTTGAGCGTTAATAAAGAGCGAACTTTAAGCTTTCCCTACTTTAATTTACTATTCCTAAATGCAAATACTGAAATGTAAACAAGACAGGTAGAACAGACAGGAAATTGCCTGTAAAACGTTTCAGAGTGAACCATTGCTTTTCAACAGAGATCACGGCAACTCCACACACTAATGAAAACAAGTTCTTTGTGCACTCGCACTCAGGCTGAAGAAAGCTTTACCTTCCTTGGGGCCAAAGACCTCTACGGTATCTGCAGAAAACAGGAAACTTTCCTTCCCATTGTTTCTCTCCAGTCTGACTATTGTAACAGTTCAGTATAACTAAACATGGGAAAAAGTCACTTTATTTCCTGTGAGGACAACCTCATAGCATATGGGAAGAAATTAACACGCTCATACAGAATACAACTGCCAACTTCCAGGCATTATTCTTAATAAACAGGATCTCACGCAGTGTCAAAGAGATAAATGAATGAGGAGAAACCTTAAAGTAAATGAAAATAAAAGCTATTGCTATCAGGTCTTCACTCTCCTGCCCCTGCCCAGATAAAGAATCCTTCCAGGTATGTTACATCGTATTCAAATGTGGTAACCACATCCAATTAATTTTGTATTTCCATTCATTAATTCCAATGTTACTATTAATGGTAGTCATATGTTGGTTTGTGTAACTGAACTACAGAATCAACGTCTTGGTAAAAACCCAAACTTTTCTACTTAGAGAAAACAACAGATACGATTCTTCTGTTTAAGAGTTCTCCTCTCTAATTCTAACCTGCAGAAAGATCTCAGCTCTGCCAAAAATATTTTCAACACTATGACACAATCTACCACTTGGCCCTTTCAAAATGTTAAAAAAGTCACATCATCTTGAAAACCTGGAGGTCTCTTTTACTGGTAAGCTTGAGATCAGCTAACGACAGCTCGCATCTTGCTCTCCTTAATAACAAAATTCTCAATTATCTCTTAATAATTATTGAAACTTCATATTTTATCATAACATAAATGAAACGAGCAGACAATAACCAAATACAAAGGTAGTGGTATTTTCACAACTCAAGATGACTATATTTGAAGATACCTAAGAAACTGCATTTCTACCTTATTGCTAGCTACGCTCACTTCAACCACCCAACAACCTAGTCAACTTCTGGGACCACAAGTAGCTGCTAATTTAACACTGCAAAAGCCAGTGATACCTGTCCTATTAACACAAATACTAAAATATGAGGAAATCTCATCACATACTTGACATGTTTCAAGGGGGGTTTTATGCGCTTTTTCATTTTTAGAAGAACCTGTAACCATTCCCTCTTCCTGTTCTACCTTGTTCATGAATTTTTTATTCATTTCCAGTATTCTCCCCCTCCTATTTCCAGAGCAGTTTGTCGTGTAAGTCTCACACCTCACATTCTTCATATCTGTTAGTGTTGTTGACCACTTTTGTCCTTCACTGAGCCCTCTTTCCATAACTTTCCTCCATACACCATTTCACACTGCAAAACAGAATGGTGAGAAGGACAGCAAACAGCAGCTACAACTCATACTTCAACCATCTTCCCCAACCTCCAAAAATATAATTTTCAATACTTAAAGGTAAATGAAGAAAGCAGGGCCTAAGTAAGGTGCTGGCAACACTTTGCAAAAGAAGGATAAGCAGAATTCTTTAACATCTTTTGGTACAAGAAAAAAATCATCATTCAGTACCTCAAACATCTATTGCACACATTTGGAGGGGTTAAGTTTTACCCTCTGAAAACTGTTGTGCAAAATACTAAGAATGAAACCAGGGTGAAGATCAATGATACTCACACCAGAAGAATTCACCCAAGAAGTTTGAAAGATGATCAGAAGCATGAAAGGGCTTTCATAACAGGAATAATTAGACTTGGACTTCTAACAAGAAAAAGAGTGACGCAAGTACTTAGTGAATTTTTCAGGCAGGACATTTAAAATGAGCAAAAGGAATTATTTTCTGGGAAACACTTTCAGAAGTTACTAGTGTCAAAAAAATACAAACTGTACAAAAATAAAGTAGGCAAACTCAGAGATTACTTAGTTTGCATCCAGACCCTACATCCACAGTCTCCAGTACAGAGATCACCCAAACCACTGGGGCCTGAAGTTCGGAATGATACAGCCTCCTTAAGTAATGCTACTAACCACAACTATAAAAAAAATTACTGCGACAAACCTATTATTAAATCTATCACAGCAATTCACAGGTTCCTTCCAACACCTCTCATTTTAGGTCTTTATCTTACACTGCAAGTTCATTTTTAAGTGGTATTTTGTAATCTTTCAGGAACAAAAATCAGCAGGCACTGGAAGGAAGGAAGCAGCAGCCATCACTATAAATTTAGGGTGGCCATTTTTACAAAGGCATTCTATGAATCAGGACGTATTTACGGTCTTCCTGCTTTATATGCTTCTGCAAAATAACTCTCCCCCACAGACAATAAAAGGATAAATAGGAACTAATCAGCGATGAACATGTTATAAGTGACAAAACATGAATCCCACAGGTATGTGCCACTCTCCCTTCCCTCTACCTTGTAAGGTTTTGGTATCTTTTTAATGAAAGCACTGCTTTCACACTGCAGAGCTTCAGTTGCTTCCATGTCTGTTAAAGTCTCAAATGCCTCTGTGACTCTTAAAGCAAAGTCCTTTTAACACACTCACTCTATAGAATCCGAGGATGTTGTCTCAAAGCATCCTGTCGTCTGCTATTTCTTCTAGGCATCTGGATACACCATATACTTAAATTTCTTGGGTAAGGTAACTCAGCACCTACTAAGCAATAAAATGAAGTGATTTTCCAGTCTTGTTGCACTAATTCATAGCATCTTAAGAGATCAATCGCTGTGTTGTTACACAATACATCGTTTCAACTTTATAGGTTTGGGCTTTTAGTTTCCAATTTTTTTCAAAATGTCACAGTAGGGATTGAGAAGTAAAAACATGGCCAATTAAGTTTACAGAAGAACCTGAGAACATCCTGAAAGCGTATTAAAGACCAGGGAAGAGAAATCTTGCTTACCATTCTTCCATTTTGTATCTAGTGCATTCTAGCTTATTTCCATAACACAAAATGGGAAGTTGATGATTCTTATGGTATCTTTTGTTAAAGAAAACACAAACTAGTTAATTATTTCAGGGGTTGCTCCACTTTCATGCTGTTACATAGTAATCAGTATTTAACCTAATTCCCAATCTGGAATTTTTAGCTGAGTAATAGCATAAAACCAGCTTTGGTTTAGATACACGTTCATCATGTTTTGAACTGTCATGCTTTTGGGGGTGAGGGGCAGTAAGGACACAAATATAGATGATTCAGGGTTTGCCACTGCATGTGTCTCAAAGTGTCTCATCTACTTCACCAGCTTCTGCCTATTACAAGGTAGTCTTTCCAGTACAGATACTTGGCTACCAAACTCACCCTTCACTGCTTGCCAGCAAACTCTTCCTAAACAAACCCCAAGATACAGGTCTCTGAAGGCTTTCTGTGAGCACAACTTCACAAAGTTAGTAAGGCGAAGAAATTGAGCTTTTCAAAAAAATGGACATTGACAACAAGTATAAACACAATTCTAGCCCAAGGGAGAAAACTCTTGTAGTTTAGCCTTTCTGACTCCCACAGCCACACACATATTCCAAGTGCCACCTTCAGATTTGTTTCTCAGACTGCCGAGTACATGAGACTAGTCATTGTCCCTCAGCCAGCCAAACCTGGCCAGCCTTTAAGCTCTGACCAGCCACTATCTAATTATATTTTCTCAATTGCTTTTTGTGATGCAAATAAAAATATCCTTATTATCTACCAAGAGGCTGAAGTCCCAAGTACAGAGAATTTCCCATGGCCCAGCTCATACCTAACCAGCTACAATGAGGATTAACCACATGAATCTCATGGATAACTCTTCCTGGCCTAGATATTCTCCATGTTTGCAGCCTATTTCTCCTTTTCTGCTCAGCCTGCCAGCTGATTGCTTTTGCCTAATCCACGCTATTCAAATTAATTTACACCCCTGATGAGCTCTTAACACTTCATCTTTAAGAATTACAGAAGACACCACGCACACACCCCAAGCAACTCAGCTCTCAATACATTACCACGTTCCTGCTAAGATTGCCGATAACACGTTGCCAGCATGGATACCTGGCAGGGCAACAAGTTATTTCCTGAGCCTTGTCTAAGAGCGCTCTGTCTCCACTGATTCTCCTCTGCCACATCATGTTTGATTTTGGTATAAGGAGTCTGGGACTGTTGAGTCAACATGTAGGAACACATCCACCCATCTCTCTAGGAATGACTCCATTTAAGCAGTCTGAGAAATCAACAGCATATTTCACAGGGCAAAATATAAAAACTTATTTAAAATAAACTCACTTATCAATTGATACTGGTCACTTGCTCTAGCTGTTATAATAGGCAAAACTGTATTTGGAAAGCAAACATATGAATACATATAACGTATTTAAACTTCAGAAGTAAATAACAGCAGCTAGAGCCAAATTTCTTTTTGAAGTGGCCTAGGAAGGTCAAGGAGCAGATTATTTACTCTGCTCCACTCAGCAAGATATTACCAATTTGTCAGGGAGCCTGCATCACACAAATAACATTGAAATAAAGCGAGCCACCCTCCTACATCTTATTACCGTTCTCTCCGCTGCTCTTCAGTTCTAGCTGTTCCTCCTACCCATTCCCCTCCAGTCAACTCATGCTCTTCAGCCTCGAACTTGAAAGCTCATGAGGTATGCCAGGTGACTTGGCAACCAGACTGCCAAAAGCAAAAAAGAGAAGCAGTAGGTCTCACGGGACCTAAAGTAACTGTCAAGCCCTAATATCTCAGTTCTGTCCCTACAACGGGGTAACTTCAGCTGTGAACAGTCTGTGAGGGAATCACAGGAGCAATAAAGCTTGCACAAAATGAAGCTGGCTTTGAAGAATTATCCTTGCAGTTTCTCAGACATTTTAAGTAGACAACCATTCTTCTATCATCAATTATATGTAAAAGGGAAAGGATTGCTTTGCTGTCAGAGTACTGAACTGGGAATCAAGACATCGGATTATATTTCTGGCTCTGCCACAAACTTTCATTGGGACCCAAAAAATCAAGATCTGTCTCTAAGTTTCTCATTTGTAGAACTACTCAGATTTGATTTATTAATGACAGCAATGCACTGAGAGATCTCTGAACAGAAAATATTACAGAAGTGCCAGGTTATCTATTTCCTGAGCAAATATAATACAGTGGAAAAACTATCTGTGTACCTGAGTTTCCTCTTGGAATTTTAATACTTATTTGCTGAACAGTATAGCCTGGCCATTTGCACTGCAGTTTCAGAGGAAACGAAGTAGAGGTGCAACCCTGAAAAATTTGCCCTCCTGAAGAGTTGAAACTTGAAGACAGTCAGCCTTTTACCCCCGTCATATCAATAAATTGCAAAATTGATGAGTCTTGTAGGTTGGAAGGGACCTTCAGAGGTCATCTAGTCCAACCACTTGATCAAAGCAGTGTCAACTAGAACAGGTTGCCCAGTCAAGCTTTGATATTCCATAGCCTCTGAGCAACCCGTTCCAGTTTTCGACCATCCTCACAGTAATTAGTATTTTTTTCTCTCACATGGAGGTGGAATTTCCCATTTTCCATTTCCGCTCCTTCTTTCACTGTGTACCTCTGAGAGGAGTGTGACTTCATCTTCCCTATAACCACCCATCAGGGAGACCCAGGCAACAATAAGAAGAGACGTCTAAGTGGAATTTTTAAGGTCGAAGAAGCCTTGTTCTCTTAGCCTCTTTTTGCAAGTAATATGCTCCAGGCCCCTCATCACCTTGCTGGCCCTCCACTTGACATCTGTTTCTTGAACTAGGGAGCCCAAAGCTTGGGCCACAAAGGTCTCACAACTCTAGAGTAGAGAGTAAAGAATCACTTCCCTTGACCTCCTACTGACGCCATTGCTAAAAGAGCCCAGGATGCTAACTGGTTTTTGTACTGCAAGGGTGCAATGTCGACTCACGTTCCAGTCCTTGACCACAAGCACTGCCAGAGGCCTTTCTGTAAAGCTGCTTCCTGACCCCCAGCCTGTACTGGTCCATAGGTCCATATTCCATCCCAGGTGCAGGACTCTGCGTTTGCCTTCACTGAAATTCATGACGCTTCTGTCAGTACTCTCAGTATTCCACCCTCTTAACATCCCTCTTATCCCACCCTTACTGAAGACGTGATATAGTATTGGTTCTTGAGGGACACTGCTCATAACTGGCCACCACTTGTAGTTTGTGCTGTTGACAACTGTCCCTCGAGTCTAACAGATCCACCAGTTTCCCACCCACCTTATTGTCTATTTATCCAGTCCAAATTTATGAGATCTGGATGTAAGGATACTATGTCAGACTATGGCAAAAACTTTGGTTAAATCAAGGTTAACAATATCCATAGCACTCACCAACTTCCCTGAGCCAGTCATCTCCTCACAGAAGGCAATCAGGTTGATCAAGCATGATCCACCCTTGGTAGATGCCCAGAGGCTGCTTCTAATCACTTTCTTTTCCATCAGCTGCATGGAAATGGTTTTGAAGATGATTCACTGCATCACCTCCCCAAAGACTGAGGTGAGGCTGACGAGCTCGCACTTCCCCAAGACCTCTTCCTTGACCTTCCTGAAGCTAGGTTGGACATTTGTGCTTTCCCAGTCATTAGGAACTACCTCAGCTGTTTCTATGTTCCCTTTTCACAAGGCTCCCTGCCCCACTGAGCTGCAGATGCACATTTTCATTAGCCTTCCTTTTGCTACCACTATACTTACAGAATTCCTTTCTGCTGCCTTTCACGCCCCTAATTTCAACGCCAGCTAAGCTTTGGCTTTGCTATCTCCAGTCTTGCATGTCTTTACACTCCTCCTGAGTAGCCTCTCCCTAAGATCTTGAGTCCCACAGCAACACACACAATCTATTCACCGGACAGGGACAATCCTGCTCAGTCCAAAACAGAAAATTGAACCAATATGCATGCAGTTTAGAATTAAGCCAAAAATAGTTAAACAAAATATACATTAGTATATAGAATATACACTAGTACATAAGTATGCAAAATTATTCAAGATACTTATAGAAAAAGGTAGAGCCTAAATTATTCTAATTATTAATAAAAAATATGATCTTATTCAAATCTATACTTGATTCATGGGTAACCCAATTGCTTTCTGAACAGGGACATATACTTAACATACAGTTACATGGTTATAGCCTTCTACAGACTGGCAAGTTGCCCCCACCAGTATCGTAAGTCAACTATAGCCAGTTTGGATTTGTGTCTTTTGGCCAAAAGACAGTTCCTTTTGGTTTCCAACGTGAAGAACTTCTCAGTTCCTCCTATAGTGTAATACTGTTGCTAACTTTGAATTCTTCTGCTTTGATAAAGTTGTTCTTCATGTTAACTCTACCAAAAAAAAATAAAAATCAATCTCGGAATGAATAGTTTCAAAGCACTTGGTGTTTTAAAATGGTGACAAAAATTACTACTGAAGAGGGCTGAAAAATATGTCTCCATAAACACTAGAAATCACTGCAAACAGTGATTTCAACAGCATTAGGCTGCATAGAGTAACTTAAGTCTGGACATATTGATTGACGGTCCCCTCCAAATAGTCTCTTCTAAATCAGCAGCTCACATTACAAACTTGTGAAATATATGCGGCAGGAGAGTTAGGACTGAGCTATAAGGCAGAGCAAAGGAATAACTGGAACACTGCAAATATAATGATATTTGAAAATACAATAATAAATCAAGAAGTTGTACAACACCCCTAAGCATATCATGGGCTTCAGCATGATACAGCTTAGTCTACAGTAATTCTTATAAACAGAACAGTTTCTTAAATGCTACGAAACAAAGATTTCTCCTTTCAGTATTTTAGGCTTTTCACTGAACAGCTAAACAAAGCACCTTTTTTCCTTAAAGAGCAGATTTTCAAAATAGAGTCTAAGTACATCTGACAGCAAGAAGAGGAAATCCATAGAAAGGTATGAAACACCTCTCTAGAGTATAGTGCAGTAAAATTCCTTACACTACCAAACAAGATATGTTCTTGAAAATTCTTCTGAAAAACGTCTGCTTTTTGCCATTGTCATACCCTGCATGAACTCTGTACTCAGCTAGTGGAGATGCAAATAATCTTTCTTGCTAATCCACTCCATAAAGCAAGCATTCAACCTTGGGGGCATGGGTTACAAAGAAATAAACAGCTTTTAAGCAGTTACCCTCAATCTGATAAAGATCACAGGTGGTGCTATTGATATAGCCAAGCAAAGTCAAATAAGAATAGAATACCAAATTCAGATTTTTTGTAACACTTAAGCAAGTTAAAAACAGCAGAAACTGGAAGTGAATGGAAAAGATATTGACTTTCTATGGTAATTGTGTTTGCACTTCCTTTTGACTTTTTATGATGAAGTAGCCATAGAATGTTGTTTTTCTTTTCCTGAAGAGAAAGGAAATCACATAACCTTATCAAAAAATGCAGCCAGCTAAAACCCTTCCCTTCCATTCATTTAAATCCCTTTTATAAAATATAAATGCAATTATGCAAACCATTATGAAGTCACCCATCATTACTGTAATTGAGATATACATATAACACATTCAGGGAGCCGGACTCGATGATCCTTTTGGGTCCCTTCCAACTTGAGATATTCTGTGATTCCAGGATATATACACATACACATGTTGTTATTGTATCAAACTACAGCCATAGAAGATCATTTAAAAACGGTTCTTTTGTGAAAGGCCCAACACCTAATTTCATCGTCTAGTATAACCATTTCAAGAGTTTCAATCCAGGACAAATCCTCTGTTGCTGGTCAGGGTTAGTAACAGTGAATTTGACTGAAGTTTACCTGGTGTCTCAATTACTGTTAATCACTTGTCCAGCTAATTAGTCTGCTCAGCAATCAGAGAAATACCTATTGAGCCAACAGAAAGGGAAATACAGGTCCTGAGAACTCACACAGGCTGGGCAATAAACCTTATGAACAAAATCTCTTTATGCCTGTTGAAAAGCAGAGATTCAGCTTCCCTTAATAGGGCACACATTTAAAGGAAATGAACCCTTTCACTTTAGCGCAAGCAGAAGAGAGGGGAGAAGACAGTGCAGTAGGATCTAATGGAATTAACCTGAGATTTGAGAGTTAACTGGCAGAAATGTATATATATATTCACAGAAGAGACTCTGTAAACCATGCTATAGCCTCCTTAATAAACTAGCTTTGTTTTTTCCTCCAGCTGCTTCAAGATCTAACTGGTCAACCCAGCTGAGGCCGTAGGGTTTTGGAAGGCTTACACAAGTGCCAACATCTGCTTCTATTCCCATCAACGTCAAATTTGTCAGAACACAAAACTACACCAGAAAAACAATCCCCGTCATAGAAAAATAAACTCTATTTCCACGGATATTCCCTGAAGTACCAAGTGTAGCAGATCTATTACATTTCCAATTTCCATTCCAAAATAAAATTTATTTCCCCCAAATATATATACATTTATATATATATTTAACATATGGATTTACCTATATATACATTTATATATATATTTACCTACTATTGTATCTAGCCTATTTCCCTGCAGTGTACCTGCATCCTGAAGTTCTTCATGGCCTGGTTTGCCTTTACTGGGCAGTCAGTCAGTGTAAAGCACAATCATAAAACCTAAGCCTTACACCAAGTTACAAGGCGACAAATTAAGGCAGCCACTTTTTGGCAACTCTTTACTGTTAAATACTTTTTAATTTCTCAGCAACTTCTACCCACAGTTTTACTGGTCTCTTCACTACTGCTACATTGAGGGTTCAGGTGAGTACCCTGATTCATACAGTAAATGAAACCCTACATGAAAACATTAAGCAAATTAAAAAAAAATAAAAAAAAAACACAACTTATTTTTTAAAACATTCATTAAAAAGTCAAATATATGGCCCAGGATAAAATCGTAGGCCAATAAGAATCTTGGAAAAGTTTATATAGTTTTACTCTAGTAACCTAGTTGTGCTTATAGAGCAAAACAGGAGATTTTCATTATGTTTACACAGAGCACAGTAAATATATACACTTTGTCATTTGCTGCAAAGAATGAAATAGATAAGGTACATATTGATAAAGTCATAAATTTAAAAAAAAAAAAAAATCTTTACCATGAACACTCAAGGTAATATTAATTATTCGGTTACAAAGTTGGATGACATGAATATTTACTCTGTCTAAAATAGTTACCAATTGTTGCTTTCTCTCCCCTCCAGAAACCGCATTTTGGTAAAAAAAAAAAAAATATTCTCCTCTATCCTTGCAAGAACGGCTTCTCTTTCATCAGTAAACAAAGATTTTGCCATAGAAAGATGATATGATCACCAGAGAGATCACCTAGCAGCAGAAAAATCCCAATTGCTAATTTAGCCAGTAAAGTATCAATACTTTGTAACAGAAACCTCATATAAAAAACATAAAAAACTCATAAAAAAACATAAAAAGCTCATAAAAAACTCCATCAGTAGATACGGTTTTCAAAGATGTTTTAGCACCTTCGGTAGATTCTTCCATCACTAGGTTTATTTTTTTTTTTTTTAAGAAATGCTAAATGCAACAAGAACAAAAACTCTGGTATTGCAGTGACACTCCAAATGTTATAATGAAATATGTGAAGGAAAAGTGTAACCCTTTCTTCATAATTTCCTGTGCATGCCTCCTCCCTTCAACATTGCTGGGGCTACTGGTGGACTTAAGTTTATCCACCTCACGTATGTTTACATACCTCATTCAAATGGGCCCAAAATTGTTATTGCTCGGTATTACTGATGTCTCAACATACTGTGCTACTGCAGTTTATTACTGGAAGATTCAGGAGAGCTGAAAGAATAATATTAATACAACCAGACCTTTCCACTCAGATTTGATCTGAGTGCAGATTAAAAACAAAATAGTGTATTTCCACAGTGTAAAGCCAAAAAGAAGAGGTGAACAAACTCACATGGGAATGACTACTCAGCTACTTCTATCTAATAAAATAATTAATACATTAAACCTTCTGCTTTGCACTTAATAGCCTTGTAGACTTTTGACAGAATACACAAACCAAGCTGCTTCTCACTACACTGATGATAACTGGAGGATGAAGAATCACAGAAGGAGTAGCAGAACAAAAATATTTTAAATAACCAACCAGAAATTTGTCCTCACTGAGACACTCTTTAATTCCAATATAAACTGAAGAACCTAAATAAATTTAACATATCATAAACATGCTTCCAGTGTAGGGAAACCAACAAAGCATTTCCCACGTTGACACACACCAGCAAAGTCACTTCCTCCTTACAATCTCTTCATTCTCCAACCAGCCACAAGCTGTACCAGGCAAAGCCCCATTTCCCCAACATGACCGCATCAGCACCAAGGGTCTCCTCCTCCCACCACTCGGATAAATCAGGCTTACGCTTCACTTCCACTCCTGTCTGTATTACATACTGCCCATTGCGACAGTGTAATTTTGCCTCAGCTGAAGGGGTCATGCACATTATCAATTCACTTCACAGGATCTCACAAAACACTCAGGAAAATGAGTTAGGCGTGCTCTGATGTACGTTATGCTTCCACACAAAGCCCACTTATATACCACCCCTTTCAGAATAATCAACTGAAGAAAACTCAATTTTTCTATTTCTTAATTTAACTGCCTCCTCAACAGGGCCTATACATAAAATGGCATTTGCAGTCCATACGGGTGAAAAGTTGGCTCTCTTGCCCACCACTGCTACACAAGTGCTAATGTACTTTTCCATATGAACCATACACATCATAAAAGATTACATTCTGTAACCCTGCAGAAGAAATAGGCTCTAACCCTCAAACCAAAGGTGGTTTTTTTCATTTATCTAAGTAAATACTCTGTTCCTCTTAACTGCAGTGAAAAGTGCAGGTACTCCATGCAAACTGTTAGGAAGACTATAAATGGCTTCAGCTTCTCAGTCGTAAAGCAAACATGGTTTCTACCACAACGAGCTCCACTGACAGTGTTGAGGTGACCTGAAAGCCTAACTCTTAACTTTTATTGGAACTTCAACCCCTTGGGCTGCCTCTACTTTAACAAGATGTCCTGGAAAACAGAACAGGATTTGAACAGAGAAATAGTCAGTGCTGGGATCCCAGTGTTGGCAGGGGAGGTCACTTCAGACTAGCTCTAGTCTGGTCCCAGGAACTGTACACTCATTAGGATGTTCTCCTACAGAAAACCTTCCAGTTCACTTCCAGCCAAAAGGAACCCAGTCTGTGTGCCCCAAGACCACCTCATGATGTGAAGCAAAGTAAGCTGGGACAGTCTTTGTATCTCAGAAGAGCTGATCCTAGTACTGTAATGGTTTTAAGAAAAAGACAGGAAACCATAAGCCTAGGACACCTAAATGAAAGGATCTAGCCTCCAGATCAAGAAGTAACCATAGGAATAAGTGCAATGATGCCTTTGATGGCTTATGTAAAATAAACGTGGTGATCTCCATACTGGCCCTTAGTCCAGTGGCCCTCATAAATCCACCACCACAGCTGGTCTCAACAGCAGTCCTACCAGGTAGGCCAAAGGAAAGCTCAGAAGTTGTTTCCTCAAACCAAGGCTGAGATACAGTTAAAACACATGACGTTTCCCTCTGAAGGATTTACATCTCCAAACTGTCACTTGAACCTTGTTCACAATCTTAAGTGAATACAAAAAACTTGTCATAGATCCAGGTATTTAACTCCAGCCTTCCTCCCTTTCTCCATGTGATTTATTTAGATCACCGTGATCCAAACTGCAAAAAAACTTATTACTGAATTCAATATTTGGATGCAATTTGAAATACAGTCTGCTCTTTAGAAGGAGCTGAGCGCTTACTGCTTGAACAGTAATATCTCTTATGTCTAAAACTGTAGAGCCCAAAATTAAAGATGTTACAAATTCTTTAAATTTGCTGAAATGACCTAAGACTGACATACGCCAAATTTGGAACTTAAGATAAAATATTGAAGAACATTCCCTTAAGACAGATACTTTTTAACAAGTAAAGCAAGTAAAACACAGTCGCACAGCTACTTTCTCAAACATACATGTTAAACTTTTTTAAGGAAAAAAAAAAAAAAACACAACAGAAAACACATTGGACCATTTACCATTTTTCATGGTTCTGCTGAGGATAAACATATGGAGAAAATAAGCTACTCTGTAGATCTTATTTCACTCCCGTGTCTGTGCTTTTATTCGCCCTGTCACAGCCAAGTTGAGAATTTCCTCTTTCATGATAATAAGCAGAAAGTTCACAGATCTCAAGGCAGCAAAGCAGGAAGTTTGCAGTTTGAAGGATTTCCCCTCTTCGGTGGGACAGGGGAGGAGAGAAAAGTATGAGGGGGGCTACTGTGAAGTCTTTTGCAAACTTAAGCAGCTGATTTGGCCATACTTATCCCAACAGGGTCCAAAAGTGATCCTACTGGGACTATGCGCAGATGAAACACTGCCCACATCTGTTCCGTAATAATTTGTCACTTTTTGGCTTTTTGAGAGAGCGAAAACTCCTGCCTTTCTGATTAGGGTATCCCCTGGCACAAATAAACTTATCAAGAGTGATAGTCAGGCGTAGAAGGAAGCCAAAACTGCTGCACCACAGCTCTCGCCAGAAGGCGCTACCTTCCCAGCTGACCCCTGTATCACAAGGCAGGAGTGAATGCCACATGTGGCTTTAATGCCAAGCAGCTGCTGCGCACCAGCACCCCCCCGTCCTCCCCCTTGTCCCCCTCCACCGCTGCGCTTCACGGGCTACCGCAAGCCACGGCCCTGTAGGGCGGAGGGGGCGGCCGTAAGGCACAGGATCCCCCACCACCACCACCCAAGGCAGACCTGAACCCCGACACGTTGCCCCCTTCTCCTCCGTGCCCGGAGGAGTGAGATCACCCGCGCTGAAGGGACATCACCAGTGCCGCCTCTCCCAGCAGGGCGGCGGCAGCGGGCGGGGGGGTTGAAGGAGGGGGTTGAGGGAGGGGGTTGAGGGAGGGGGTAACCACAGGACCCCTCCCCAACCATTTCAAAACCTGTTACCCTCCCGCCCTTCTAAGCAGAGCTCGGGGCGGCGAACCCGCGCCCGGCGGGAGAGGCGATGCACCCCCCCCCGGCGCCGCTCCGCGCCCCTCCGCTCACCGACACCAGGAACTCCAGCGTGCCCACGTAGTCCCGCTCCGTCTTGAGCAGCTCGTTGAGGACGCAGACGCGCAGGCGAAGCTGCTTCTCCAAGTCCTTCCCGCTTTCCCCCTTGCCTTCCCCTTTGCTTTCCTCTGTCATGGTGCAGCGAGGAGGAGCGGTGCTCCCAGCCCGGCGCCTTTCCCGGCCGCAGGCAGCCTCGCCTGAGCGCCCCGGCGCTGCGCTGCGGACAAGGACAACAAAAGACCCCGCTAAGTTACATAGCGGGGCCGGGCTCCGGCCGGGCTCCGGCCGGGCAGCAGCCTCAGCCCCTTCTCACCCAGCTCCAGCAGCGGCCCGAGGTCCGGAGGCGGAGGAGCCAGCCCAGTGCGTGCTCCTTTCCCGTCAGGAAGGGGACACAGCCTGGAGGAAACGAGCGGTCACTGGTTCCCAGCTCGCCCTGTTAGCTGAGAGGTTGGAAAGCCGCAGCAGCAGCAGCACAGACTTGGACATTAATCAAAAGCTTTGTATCCATGTGACTCCAACCCCTTCCCCCCCCCCCCCCCCTTTCGTTAAATCTCAGGAAAAAGGAAAGGAAACAACTTCAGGGAAGATTGCGTGCCAGCAGCTGCCTGCTCCACACACAGGCGGCGAGCTCCAGTTTGAGGCTAATTGGAGATCTCCAACAACACAGCGCAAGAATTGTAAAAATGTCCCAGTGAGCTGGCTGGCCGGGGAATCTGCAGTTGGGTTTGGTTTGGTTTAATCGTCAGCAAAAGAGCCATTTCAGCTTCCCCCTTCCACACCTTCCCACGAGACGTGTATTGCAACCTGTATCGCAACTGACGTGTGTTGCGAATAGTGCTTTGATACTCTTCTGAACAAACATACGCCGCTAAGCATGTGCGTCTGCTAAGCAGGTACAAACAGTATATTCTACGATAGATACAGAAAAGGTCCTCCAGGATAGGGGGTTCTTAGGTTGGTTTTGTTTGTTTGTTTGTTTTTTTTTTATTTTATTGAAAAAAGGTGCTATAAAATCCCCAGGTTATAGAGTTTTCCTGTCCACATTGGAAGTTCAGATTTGCATGATATATTAAAAGAGTAAAAAGGAATTCAGTAACCTTTTCAAACAGTTAGCAAAAAGCACATACCTACTCAGTACAAGAGGAACGGATTTCTCGAAAACTGAAATGTCATGTGAATTTTGAGACCACTGTTGAAAGCTGAAGGTTTCTCTGGCTAGCTCTGCAATCTGTGACTGGAAAGAAAATCTAGGACTTCAAGATTCCATATCAAAGTATCTTTCTCAATCTAAAACATGCTAAAAGGAAGGAATAAAATGGAAACAAGGGAGGTGGTTCTGCCCCTCTACTCCGCTCTCATGAGACCCCACCTGGAATATTGCATCCAGCTCTGGAGCCCCCAACGTAAGCAGGGCATGGACCTGTTGGAGCAGGTCCAGCAGAGGGACACAAAGATGATCAGAGGGCTGGAGCACCTCTCCAATGAAGACAGGCTGAGAGAGTTGGGCTTGTTCAGCCTGGAGAAGAGAAGGCTCCAGGAAGACCTTCAGCAGCCTTCCAGTATCTATCTGAAGGGGCCCTACAGTTAAGATGGGGAGGGACTTTTTGCAAGTGCATGTAGTGATAGGACGAGGGGGAATGGCTTCAAACTGGAAGAGGGTAGGTTTAGATTCGATATTGGAAAGAAATTCTTTCCTGTGAGGGTGGTGAGGCACTGGAACAGGTTGCCCAGGGAAGTTGTGGATGCCCCATCCCTGGAGGTGTTCAAGGCCAGGCTGGATGAGGCTTTGAGCAACCTGGTCTAGTGGGAGGTGTCCCTGCCCATCGCAGGAAGGTTGGAACTAGGTGATCTTTAAGATCCCTTCCAACCTAAACCTTTCTATGTTTCTACGCGTAAAACTCTTCTACAGCTACAGTACAAGCTGAGGCAGCAAGAAGAGTCCTTACTGGGAGAGAATAAGGAAAGAAATTTGTGTTCTGATAACTAGGTATCATCTAGCTGTCTGCCTCAGGCATCTATTGGGACAGGGAGAATACAGTTCCCACAAGATATTTCTCAAAGAGCTGAAATAAAAAAAGCCTGTTTCTCTGAGCGTGTCTTACTTCCCTGCCTCCCCCTCTTCCCAAACATACACAGCTCCTTCACATAAAACCTAGGCAAGAAGCAGCAGTTGTTGGGGCTGGTTCTGCTACACGTATCCTGCTCAGCCATTTATGCACGTGCAGACTAGCCCGCAAGCTTGCCTACGAACCTCAAAGGGTAGCTCTTCCCTCAACGGGATGCTAGTTCAGGCTCCCATTCCAAAACCAGACACTGTTTTTCATTAAAATCGGAACTTCATGTTTTTAAGGACCTTGCTCCCCTGCCAAATCTGGTTTAAATGGACTGATAGGTTCAAAATAAACTGGGGCAGAAAAGCCAATGCTGTCCAATCACTGAAGCTTGTTTCCGTAGGAGACTTGTCTAAAGTAGGCAACCTGTCTGACAATTAGGTAGAAACTTTTTCACCCTCTTGGGCGGGTTTCACCAGTGAGGCACAGAATCAAAGTCCCAAAGCTCTGTAGCATCTCCCCTGATCCTATGGAGGAGATGAAGTGCTTCACACTTGCTTGTGCTAGCACCAAGAAAGCTGATGCTATGGTGGACCAAAAAAAAAAAACAGAGTGATCCACTGAACCCCATGATGGTACAAGTTTTCTCAAGTGCTAGCCATAAAATAGATCTGAAACCACTGGAGCTCTTGCTTTCCCACTCCTAAACACATGCAGGTGCCCTGTCCCAGGCAGCCATAGCCAGATGCCTCAAATTAGTTAACTTTCCTATCAGCAAGCACCCTCTCTTTCCTTTGGGAGTAGAGAAATAAGAGACTGCTACAGTTCCTCATTTTGGACATCCCCCTTTGCTCTTGGCTTCAGCCATGTAACATTAGTTTTCACAGTGCACATGCACCCTCACAGACCAAGGTGAAGGCTAAAAGAGGCAGGAGCAGCAACTTCACAGAATTACAGAATTTTCAGAGTTGGAAGGGACCTCTAGAGAACATCTAGTCCAACTCCCCTGCCAAAGCAGGATTGCCTAGAGCACATTACTCAGGACTGCATCCAGGCGGGTCTTGAAAATCTCCAGAGAAGGGGACTCCACAACCTCCCCGGGCAGCCTCTGCCAGTGCTCTGTCACCCTCACCGTAAAGAAGTTTTTCCGTGTATTTGAACAGAACTTCCTGTGTACTAACTTGTGCCCATTACCCCTCGTCCTGTTACTTGGAACCATTGAAAAGAGGCTGGCTCCATCCTCCTTCAACCCACCCTTTAGATACTTGTACGCCATAATAAGGTCTCCCCTCAGCCTTCTCTTCTCCAGGCTAAAGAGTCCCAGCTCCCTCAGCCTTTCCTCATAAGGGTGATGCTCCAAGCCCTTAATCATCTTAGTTGCCCCAACTTACTGTCTTTTTCTTCTTCATCATCTACAGCAGTAAGCATCCCTTCCCTTCGAAGGTTTGTCATCTCATTGCCAGGAGACCTGAAAGCCAAAGTAATGCTTTTCCCAGTTTACACTCCTGCAGTCCTCACACAACTGATTCTTGCTCCTTCATTCAGGCAGGCAGCTCCAGCTATTTTGGCCAGCAAAAGCATAACTGACAACACAGAAGAGACTTTTATGACTCACTTAAGGCCACTGAACCCAGCAAAGCCTACAGCAGATGTGCAATGATAGGAAAAGTAGTTCTAAGTACCAGACACAATCTATGGAAAACATACGTGCATACAAGCTTAGCCAATTTTCCTGACAACCTGCTTGAAGTATTAAAGACAAGGGCAAATTACTCTTTTTTCCCCTAGCTTCAGGAAAAAAGCTGAATTGCTCCAATCGTCATTTTCACTAGACCAAAACTGGGGAATAAAAAGAACAAACCAAAAGAAAGGTAGAGCATACACACAAGATGAAAAATATCAGCCCAAACAAAAATGTTTTAAGCAATTAAAGAGCAGATTTTACACTGATGTATCAGGGAACCTGGCTAGTAGATAGCACTACCTGTCTTAAATACAAAAACAGGTTATGTAAAACAGTATATTGATTACGCTAGCATGCGAGAGGCAGCAATTCCTGCTGCCTATGGGGAGAGCTACAGGTTTGGAGAAACTGCAAAAATGAGATTATTCCCATGGGATGCTATAACTTTGAAATGCAACAAGAACTACTTTGGTCCGAGGGTACTTGAGGCCCGAGTTTATACTCTATTTAAAGAGTCCTGTTGAAAAAATATGTCACCACACAACTTTTGGTCTTTCACAAAACCACATAATTGAGGATGGTTGGCACCTCTCAAGATCATCTAGTCCACCCCTCCCCGCTCAAGCAAGGTCACCTACAGAAGGCTGCCCAGAGCAATGGGGCAGGTTGTCCAGCCAGGTTTTCAGTATCTCCACAGATGGAGATGCCGCAGCCTCTCTGGGAAACCTGTGCCAGTGTTTGACCAGTGTTCTACAGTTAAAAAAAAAAAAAAAAAAAAAAAGTTTTTTCTTGTGTTCTAACAGAATTTCATGTTTTTTAATGTGTGCCCATTGCCTCTTGTCCTGTCAGCAGGCACTACTCAGAACAGTCAGGCTCCCTCTTCTTCATTCTCTCCCATCAAGCATTAAAAAACTTCGTAAGACTGCCCATGAAACCTCTCCACTACAGGCTGAACTGTCCCAGCACTCTCAGTCTCTTCTCATATGTAGGATCCTCCATTCCCTTAATCATCTTTGTGGTCCTACCTGATGACCTAGAACAAGTTTCCAGATACTAAAACCCCTGTGCATAACAGATGGTAGGAATTAAACTTCAGTGATCTGCCATGACACTTGTGTACTCTGGAAAAACCCACATGGATTTGTTTGTGTTGCTACTGACCAATGGCTATCAGTGCAAGACAGCTCCAGTATCATACGTGAATGAAATCAAATATTCGGCAGGGCATCTTATCTTGTATTACAGCACTGTAAAGGACTCTTCAGTTCAGCTGGGAATTAAAAATTGTCTCCTTTTCAGAGAAAGCTGAAATATGTTTCTGAAGCTGTATCAATAGATGGGATAGCTTACTTCGCAGGCTGCTCATCACCACTGACGATTTTTCTCTCTCCAAGGTTAGTTTTCCCAAAGTACAAAAAACCAGGAACAGACTGACACAAGCCAGTCATTTCTACTCTTTTTGTAGAAAGCACTACTGGGGATCCCTTTTCTCAGGTAATATTGATAATGAAGCAATTTCTCCCACTCTAACCTACCTAAACAGTCCATGCAATGCAGATATAGCTAGCAAAGCTAAAACTACCCATTTTCCTGTAGCAATCTTCACTACCAGAATTTAAAAAAAAAAAAAAAAAAACACATAAGAATTCTTAATACACCCATCCAAGAAACATGATTAACAAACACCAGTTTACCTGAATAAAACCAGTTTGTTTACAGGTGGCTCTAATACCGTACTGGGCAATTAAAAAGTTAATATGTACAGGACTAACTGTAAACTGTTATGAAGTGTCGGAGGGTGAGTAAATCAACGAGTTCACTTTGGACACATTACTGTCTGCTCATTCACCACAGGGTTTACACTAAAGCAGCTTTTCAGACACAGATTGTAAGGAGAAGTCATTATTTGTAGAGAATGGACCAAAATAATCCTTTATGGCATTTTTGAAGGAAGATGGAGGTACTTTAACCACAAAGACATTTCAATGGCCCCAAGCACTGTAAGTTTGTGGAGGCAACATAATATAATCATCAACATAATGCTTACAGTAAGCTCATATAATCAAAAGATTTCTGCAGGCATTCTGAATACCAGCTGGTGCCCCCCCCCCCAAAACCAGACTTTTTTTAACCCCAAACTGCTACAATATTACTTTCCAAGTATAAGTGGACTGGACTTTGCCACACAGTTTTTCCACAAGCCTCAAATAATGGTGCATATCTATCTGTAAAGCTTTCAACCATTTTATTCCCACCAGCACAAGGGACACAGCAAAGATCTGTAGCAAATAAAATCTTAACATTCAGCTTTAATCAGCATGTAAAAAACTACTTCGTGATCCAAATCTGATTTATCCAAAAAACAATATAAGAGAATGTATATAGATTATAACTCTTAAGAAAAGGGGCGATTTGTAATTCACTTAAAGGAGTGTATTTGACTTCCCCTATGAGAATCAATTGTACCTTTAAGAAATCCTGCAGCAAGAACCCACCTAAGTCTTATAACGGCAAGTGATCACTACAGATGGTTTTTCTTCAGAAGGCTCTCCAGCATGAGCCAGCACATCTCCAAAACCTCAAGACAAGAGCACAGTTAGTTCACATACCTTTTGAATTTAAATTGGTATTAAAAGAACACGAACTAACACAAATTCATGGCAAGATCTCCTCAGGAAACTCTAATTAGTTCAGGAAGAAACTGACCTTACATGGATCCAGCATGACAAAGTAAAAATGGTCTCCACTAAGTTCAACACCAGCTTGGTGTACCTTGATGAAAGCTTTTTAAACTAAACCCTCACCTTATGTAGTATCTAAGCAGAAGGACAGAATGGACAGCTGCAGACAATTACTCCACCTCAATTTCAAGAGGACATCTGATTACAGCTTCTTCCTACTAGACATTTAGTGACCTTTTTAAAAGCTGGTAGGAAACAGAAACAAAATTAATTATAAACGACGCAAGCTGAAATAAACTGAATAAAATTTATGCAAGTAATCTCAAAAACCCCTCCCACCTCTTAGTGAGAAATAAAACAAATTAACTTTGTCTTCCATGTTGTTAGCCAGATTTGTACCACTCTGGATTATCCATGGGAAAGAAACCATAACTGAAACACCTTTTTTGATCTGCTCATGCGAGCTCTGCAGAACAACCAAACAGAGATTGAGGAGCAGGGCTTTATGTGAAACAGTGACAGAAAAATAACTCGAGCATTTCTTTGACTGTTTAATAACAGACAGTAAACCAAAACTTGATATGAAGGAAAGCATAATGAATTTCCATTTGTTTTACTTTAGGGTAAAAAGAAAAAAAATCTTCTAATAAAAATAACCTAATTATGAGCTTTCAGGAGAAATGTTAGCTGAGGTACAGCAAGTTCTCCAAAGACAATTGCACTTTTTTTGTTCATAGTTAATCAGAGGACAGTAACTCATCAATAAGTTTCCAGCACTAGTGGCTGAACTATTAAATAAACATGCCCAACTATTCTGCAGTATTTAGCAGGTGGAAAGAACATTAGATTCACCAGCTGGTACAAGCTTTAAGACAGACACGTCTGTATCTGACTTTCACAGGCATCCTTTATACCTTGGCGAGTATAGGACGTAGACCCACTTGAAGGCACTCTTTCACTCAGCTTAAAATACCTGTGATACAAGAGGTAATTTTATCACATCTAAGTAAAGAACTTTCATCCCTCAAAGTGCAAAGACTCACTACTGTTATTCAGAGGCTAATACATTAAATGTTTTATTTAACAAAATCTTTGTTTTGCTGTTCAAAAAGCTGGTTTTTTTTCTCTAGTATTTTAATATTCTTACTCTTGTACAATGTCTTAGAATTTTTTCACCCTTTTTTGAAGTGCAAAATTGATCAGTAATCTCTCTAATCATTGCATGTGCAGCGTAAGGTACTGTCAATATTTGCTGAAAATCTTAAATTAATCTTAAATCAAGCAAGGCTACTAATTAGGTTAAAAAATGTTCTATCTTGCTTTAATTGCTGGATGAAGGGATATAGGAGCCTCAAATAGCAATCAATTGAAAGCCCCCCCCCCCCCCCCCCCCAAAAAAAAAAAAAGAACCCATCTCAGTTCCTACTTTGTCAGAAATTATTTTTTATGCTCGCAAACGTGTGTTTGAGAGAGAGGGTGGGGAGCAGACAATGAGAGGTAACATAAAGCAGATGTCCAGAAGCAAGCTATACATACATGTAAGCAGAACACAAGTCACACTGGTAATACCAGCACAAAACAAACAGCATTTGACTGGTCTCAAGATTTCCATTTCTTTTTAAGTAACCAATACTTGCACTGTATCTCTTTGTCTCTGCCAAGACTGTTCAAGTTATGATGTGTTATAAGGTACATGACAGCTAAGCTTCTTTTTTTTTCTCCTCGTTTCTTTTGCCATGCAACAACTTGCAAAGATAATAAAAAACAGCTGAGATACTGAGTTCACTAGTTAAAGTCGAAAGTACAGAGCAAACTGCCATTATACTCCAGAGATTTAATGTTGATGATACCCAAAGCAGATATTTTGTATTTCCAACCCTTCAGAGAGTACAAGAACGGAGAGAGCAATATTTTGAAACCGTTCTGAATTAGGGGTTCTAGCAAGACCTCTCAATCAAGAAAAGATAAACTTTAAACTAAACTGAAGAATTAATTAGAATTTTATTTTGGTTGACACATTTTTTTTATTAAGGATCTGAAAGAATGATAACTACTACAGAGAAATCTAAATATGTTCTTCCCTAGGTAGGATTGTTACTGTCAGAAGATGAAGCTTCTGCCAAAATGAATCCTTTAAAAATCTTCTTCTATTAGAGGTTATTACCAGAAAAGCAGAGTAAGACTGGACATTCCCAGAAAGCGTGACCAAGTACAGAAGAGTATTACAGTATTCGTGTTCTAGAAGGTTTTTGTATGACGAACTGAAACCATTCCATTTGTAAAAGCAGGATTTAAAAAAAAAATTGAATGGTAAGTTTATCACAGTGGCAACTTACTATTTGATAGCAAGATATTTCACAGACAAACTATGATTTGTATGTTCTGATGTTCTCTGTTCGTTTGTCCAAACAGGGAACAAGCCAAGGCTCTGCAGTCCAAGCCATGTGCTTTAACCACAAAACAACATGACAGAAGGTTAGACTGTCAGCTGACATAAATCACCGTAATTCCATTAATTTCACTGACCATTAAAGACTCACATGAAATATAGACTAGCAGTCTAACCCTACTTGAACTATCAACCATTTATTTTAGCTACGTACATGAAAAAGAACAAACATATTACCATGGAGCTCCAGTAATTATTTGGAGGCAGAAATTTTACTATTTTACCGCATGTTCCTAATATACTTTTCTTCTCTGGGAAGGTGGGAGAAGGACAGGGACAGAAAACATTAAAAACAAAAGAGAAAATCTCTACCAAAAAAATCTATGAACTAAACAACAAAACAAAGATTCCTTCACAAATGGACTTAGTTCTTCAACAATTAAAGGGTTACACTTTAATATTAAATGTTTGTAGAATACTTTAAATAAAACGTGATAATTTGCTCTGACATACTTTCTTTTTAACCTTCCCTTTCACTTCTACCTATCATAATAACATATATGACTTTATCAATATATTCACATCAGGGATGCCATCCAGAGACACCTTGACAGGCCTGAGAGGTGGGCCTGTGCAAACCTCATGAAGTTCCACAAGGTCAAGTGCAAGGTCCTGCATGTGGGCTAGGGCAATCCCATGCACAAATACAGACTGGGCGGAGAATGGATTGAGGAGAAGGACCTGGGGGTGGTGGTTGATGAGAAGCTCGACATGAGCTGGCACTGTGCACTCGCAGCCCAGAAAGCCAACTGTATCTTGGGCTGCATCAAAAGAAGTGTGGCCTGCAGGTCAAAGGAGGTGATTCTGCCGCTCTACTCCGCTCTCATGAGACCCCACTTGGAGGGTCCAGCTCTGGAGCCCCCAACGTAAGCAGGGCATGGACCTGTTGGAGCAGGTCCAGCAGAGGGACACAAAGATGATCAGAGGTCTGGAGCACCTCTCCAATGAAGACAGGCTGAGAGAGTTGGGCTTGTTCAGCCTGGAGAAGAGAAGGCTCCAGGAAGACCTTACAGCAGCCTTCCAGTATCTGAAGGGGGCCTACAGGAGAGCTGGGGAGGGACTTTTTGCAAGTGCATGTAGTGATAGGATGAGGGGGAATGGCTTCAAACTGGAAGAGGGCAGGTTTAGATTAAACATTAGGAAGAAATTCTTTCCTGTGAGGGTGGTGAGGCACTGGAACAGGTTGCCCAGGGAAGTTGTGGATGCCCCATCCCTGGAGGTGTTCAAGGCCAGGCTGGATGAGGCTTTGAGCAACCTGGTCTAGTGGATGGTGTCCCTGTGCATGGCAGGGGGTTTGGAACTAGATCATCTTTAAGGTCCCTTCCAACTCTAACCATTCTGTGATTCTATGATCTGCCCCCAGTGAGCTATGAAATGCCAACTACACCAGTGCAAATTTCTTTCAGGCAAGACTGATTGAACAAGGATGTATAACTTCTTTTAAAGAAAAAGACAAATTTCTTCATTCAGTTCCTCTGGCTTCCAGGTTATTGTTTCCTGAACACAACCATTTTGATATATCGCTTTAAAAACTGACAATTTACTTACAAAAATCAAGATTTAAGCTGGAAATACAAAACTAATTTTATACAGTAGAAAGTGAAAAGATTCCATATTATGCTTACTTCTACTTGATTTTAACCTAAATATCTAGATCTTGCAGTCAAGTCATTATGACTGAACTCCAAAGTTTCTTTAGATTTTTTTCCCATTTTGTTCATATGTGATAGCACAAACCTAGATTACATTGGGGGTAGAAGGATCTCAGCCTATCAATAATCACAGCTTTCCTCCTTGGCTGATATTCCTGCAGAAGCCTCTGATGCACAAAACTCATATTTTTGACCATAAGTTTTTCCAGTTTTCAACAGATTTCTGCACTGACTACCTGTTTCTGAGACTACTATTTTTTAGAAACCTCTTCTATGTAGATTTTCATGGTATGATCCAAGTGACTACTCTTCAAACATTGAGCAACATGACTGGGATCTGGTAGATGTTTATTCTCTTACCCTTACTTTAAGGGAAAAGGCCTATGCTCTTAAGTGTTAAGGTTGGGATTAAAAAAAAAATCACATACCAACACACAAATATTGCTATTTTTAATAGAGGAAGGACGGTCAAAGCAACAGTCCCTGCACTGCAGGCAGAAACTGGTTAAGACAACAACAGTCCCCAGTTTTGAGTCAAGTTAATTGCAGCCCTTTGAGACTATGAGAAAGCTTCTTTTATTCACATGTACAACTAATAATACAAGTGTTTAAGAAATGCTTTGGCTAGGCAAATCTAGACTTTGAGGCTATGTCTCCTTTCCCTGCACCATGGGACCAGATAATAACCAGTTCTGGATCCAGCCAAGTAAATCAGACAGGATTCCATTAATCTGTGTGTTTTTATCTGTAGCTCTAAAATCCCTTTCGCCTGGTCCCTATACCAGGGGTCTGGAAGGAAGTACAAGAACTGTTACAGTAACATATAACCAAAAAATCATATAGGTGGAAAGGACCTCTGGAGCACTTCTAGATCAAACATCCTGCTCCAAGCAGTTAGAGCAGGATACGCAGCTGAGTTTTTAATATCTACTACTCTGGGCAACCTGCTCCGGTGTTTCATCACTCCTGTGGGCTTTTTTCCCCCTTGTAGGCTCAGCATTTCCATGTTCTAACTTGTGTCTGTTGCCCCTCATCCTTCCACTGTACAACTCTGAGAAGATTCTGGCTCCATCTCTCTACCCTTTGCCCTTTATGGAGTTACAGAGAGCAGTACCACCACTGCCTGCTCTTCTTAAGGCTGAACAAACCAAGCTGGTCCTCTCAGCCCCTCCTCATACATCATGTTTTCCAGCCCTATAAGCTTCCTGTTGGGTCTCTGCTGGACTCATTCCAATATGTCAATATCTCTCTGGTACTGGGGAGCCCAAAACCAGGTACAGTACTCCAGCAGCAGTCTCTGAAGTGCCAGACACAGGGGAAGAATCACTTCCCTCAACCTGGTGGCTGCATTCTTGTTCTTATACTCAGCCCAGTATGGCATCCATCACTGAATAACTTCTCCTTCTGAAGGGAATACGGGACTTGCTGACTATGCTGATTTTAAAACACTTTTGTTCTTGCCAAGAAGCAATGCAACCTGAAACAGAGCCAAGTGGCGTCTCAATATTAATCTCCTCTTGGTTATTAGCTAAGTTTAGCGTCATTCTATGGCTAACAGAAGTGTTAAAGGTCAGCAGCAGTATAATGCCGCTTTGAGACAAAAGCTTACTAGATGCAGGATATAAACGTGCCTGCCAGTGACAGCACACTGATTTATGAGTGCTGAAAAATCAGTAATTTGAATAAAAGTTAGGTTTGGAACAACAACCATTTCTGGCTGTCCATAAAGGCTGTGTAGCAATAAGTGCAGTGAGGCAGCCATGGGAATGGATGATTGGGAATTTCCTGTGGAAGTAGCATTTTTATTTTCCACAGTAAGAATTCCCACTCAGCCACTATGACATTGTTTGGAATCTAGAAAGTTTCCTGTACAGGTGCTCCACGAATACTGGAAGGAACTGCAGAAATGTTTGTGCGGCTAAAAAGCACACAAATATGTTGTCAACAACATGAAACCACAATTAAAAAAATGTTTCAATATACTGATGAAGACACATGGCTCACTGGCCAGGAAGCAGTAAACTAAGAACTGAATCTGGAGTTCACCAGTAATTTGTCATGTAAGCACCATTAAGTCATTCCACTACATGCACCTCTGAATTCCTACCCCGGCTATTAGCTCCATTTACACATGACTACCACTGACCCTCAAATCAATATAGGCTTTTTTTTTTTTTTAGCAGCTGTTATGTTTTCGTAGACCTTTGTAACTCACACTTTCTTGCTCACGTAATGTCAAAAATACCTGGTGGTATTTCCACAAAGTACCTCCCACTGAAAAGAGGCACAAATTCACTGCTGTTGTAAACTGGAAGTGTCAGTGAAGGTCTGCTCTCTTACACTAGGCAGGGATTTCGCCATAGGAGACTAAACAGTAACAGCCATGCAAATCAGTGTAAATTGTAATATCCAACAGGCTTTCCCTTCTCAGACAACAGAATTTATTCTGTTAGAGTAATAATGTTGCCTCAATATTTATCTTTTCCATTATTTTTCAAATTACTGCAATACATAAGATTTTATTTTTACTTTACAAATGTGTTTATACACAGCAGTAGCACAGCTGTAAGGTCTGCTGTCCCATTGAGTTATCACAGATTTGCACAGCACTTGCTAGTGCAGTTGGCTTCCCCATGAGACAGGGGCATACAGCTCCGGTACTTGACTCTGTGTATGTTTAGTAACACTAGATGCAGGAGTTGGACTTCCAGCAAGGACTGGTGAACTGAGGTTTATCCAGCAAATGACAAGAATGATTGCAGAGTTTGATTTGAAGAGCTGAGCAGTATTGTTATATTGAAAATTTTTTATAAGATTCAGAGCAGTAAGCCCAGGGTGGTCATGTTGCTTGTAGGACAAAGAAGTTGAGCCACGTCCAAAATGCAGCTTCAAAGCCCAAGGCTTGCACTCCCTTTGGTAGAAAATATACTTTTTGTTGTGTCATTCTTTGATGGACCATGGCACATTTGGTAATACAGGAACTTTATCATCTATCATTACTACTTATGTCTGGGACTGTCTAGCCTAGACTGAGACTCCGTAGCTTGGAGAAGAGAAGGCTTGGGTTAGGGGGAGGGGCAGACCTCATCAATGTATATGCATACCTGAAGGAAGACTGTAAAGAAGAGGGAGCCAGGCTCTTTTTTTAGTGGTACCCAGTGCCAGGACCAGAGGCAATGGGCGCAAAGTGAAACACAGCAGGTTCCCTGTGAATATCAGGAAACATTTTTTCATTCTAAGGGTGACCAAGCACTGGCACAGGTTGCCCAGGGAGGTTTTGGAGTCTCCCTCCTTGGACATATTCATAAGTCAGAAGACATGGTCCTGGGAAACTGGCTCTAGGTGGCCCTGCTTGAGCGGGGGGGGTTGGACTTCCAGATGACCTCCAGAGGTCCCTTCATACCTCAGCCATTCTGTGGTTCTGTGAACTGCCAGGCTCAGAGGGTTTTGATCACTGGCACAAAGCCAGGTGGAGGCAAGTTACTAGAGGTACACTCAGGGGCTGATACTGCGTCTAATACTGTTCAACCACTTCATTAATGATCTGGATGATGGGACAGAGTGCATCCTCAGCACGCTTGCATATGACATAAAACCAGGAGGAGTGGCTGATACTGCAGATCCTTGTGCTGCCATTCAGAGGGACCTCAACAGGCTGGAGAAAAAGGCAGAGAAGAACCCATGAAGGTCAACAAAAGGGAATGTGAAGTCCTGCACCAGAGAAGAATAACTCCATGCATCAGCATGTAGAAAGCAGCTTTGCAGAGAACGACCTGGGGGTTCTGATGGACAAGGTTAACATGAGCCAACAATGTGCTGCAGCCCCATGGATAAGACCAGCACAGAGCAAAGGAAAAATGTAAGAAGAAAGAAGCAGCAGAAGGAAACTTCCACACACAGACCCCAACTGCCTGTGTCCCTGTGTTACTCATCACCTCACAAAAGGACTGGGAGTAACCTGCAGTGATAACAAGAGGAGTGAAGACAAGGAAGATGGAAGCAGAGGTGTCTGGAGAGAAGTTAAGCCTCAGAAAAGGGAAGGAAATGTGTTTTCCCCATGTCTTTCAATGTTTGTCTTCTTTCTCAATACACAAATCAGTAATTAAATGCTTATGTCAATTGGCAATAAATTCTCTGACTGGAGTCTGTCTTGCCTGTGACTGCCCTTTGACTCCTGCCCACCCGTACCCTACCACCCCTCAAGCCCCCCTTCACGCTTCTCCCCACATGCACACACACAGCGCCTACCCCCAGAGTCTTAGGACTCTCAGCCCTACAGACCCTCAACATTTCCCTTGACCTGCACACAAACAGCACCAGCATCCCAACAACTAACAATCCCACCACAAGTCTGTGCCACCAGCGGTGCCCCTGATACCAAACGCTAACCAAGTACACCAGTCTCTCTAGTCAGAAAACATTTTCTGCATGTTAAGTCATTATGTGTGGAATTTAGTCTCAGGTTATTATTCAAGTGTGTGAAAGTTGCTTTCTTATCTCAGTCTTGTTTCACCCCTGCGCTGCCATGTCAGCTGCTGTGGCCTATCCTGCATTTAGCTCTGCAGAGCTGGAGCAGGGCTATTGCTCCAGATTTTACCTGCTTCACTGTCCTGATCCTCCCTGTTTTCTCAATCACCCACAAGAGAAAGCACAATCAACAAGACAATCAGCCAACCACCAAGACCTAAATACACTTGCTCTGATTTTCACCTAGAATTTAACTGGTAACTGCAGCACTTCTGCAACCCAAACCCTACAGCTGCTGCTCAGGTTTTGGCACAGTATCTCAATCACTAAATACAACACAGCTGCTGTGTGATCTACCAGTATGTCACCTAACTGAACCATTCCCCAGTCTAGAGCAACTAGGGGGAAAACTTCTGAAGCGACTTTACTATGAAAGCAATCGTCAGCTTTTAGAATAAAGTACAATGTCTGGTGTCTTCCCCTAAAATTGCACGTGCGTAGTGAGAACAGCTGTGTTGACAATTTAAAGAACAAAAATGTATGTGGGATATAACCTATTCCACAGGGAAAAAAATAACCCAAAACATTATGTATACAACAGGAAATCAACAATCTGATCTATCTCAATTAGAGACTACATAGAAGACAGTGACTGAAATAAGGAAATGTCTGAAATGCAAAGGGCTGTCTCACTGCCTGAAAACAGCCCGGTTAGTTACTTTACTGAACTCAGGATACCCAAGGCAAGACAAAACCCCATCCAATTTTCTTTCTTATTTGGAGGTAGGAAAAGTATAGGACCCTCTGTCAGGGATTAGACATTTGGACATGGTCCTGGGCAGCCAGCTCTGGGTGGCCCTATCCAGGCAGGAGGGCTGGACCCCAGGACTTCCACAGTCCCTTCCCCACCTCAGCTGGTCTGTGATTCTGTTGAGTGCCTCTGTACCAGCTCATAATGGTGGCCCTACTTTGCCATTTAAATCTTCAAAAATTCACAGCCAGCAGCTTCAAGTTAAGCATATTAAAACCAGATACATTTTCTGTCAAGACATACATACTTTGTCAGGGCCCTGAGGGCACTTACCAGCTTTAACAACCTTGCCCTGCCTCCCTGGGGTTTCCCCACCCTGCCCATGGCCCAGGACCCCATGTCAGCTCCCTGGGGCCATCTGCCCCTGCCCCAGCAACATCTGCCCCTCCCCGGCCATGGGCCCCATCAAGCTGGGCCCACCCATGGGCTGATGTCCCAGCCCAGGCTCAGCCCAGCCCCATTCCCACAGCTCTGCCCAGCCATGTCTGACCATGGTTCCCCTCTCTAGGCCTGATCCTGACCCCAGCTGCCAGCCGATGTCCCAGCCTGGCCCCAGCCCATCCCTGTCACCATGGCCCTGTCTGGCAGCCACTGGACCGGACTGCAGACTCTGTCTCCATTATCTTCTGTATTTTTGTTCCTGTACTATCAAAACGTTAGTGATGTTTTGATAGTACAGTAGTGAAAACACTGCAGTGTGGTTTTAATGTGCAGGTCCATACTTTCTTGAAAAGCAATTGCTTCTGTCTTTTTATTCTGCCCTAAGTAATCTGTGTGCAGCACTAGTCCAGATCACAACAATTAGTGTAGAAACAGGAGCTTAAAGTGATGAACAACACGGGAAAGACTGCTTGAGTTGAAAGGTTCATTATATGACTGCTCGTCTCCTAGAACCTCTTTGCTTTGGAAGTGAGAATTCCTTTTTCACTATCACCTTTTCCCCAGCTTAATTTTACCTGAAGACTCTATTTTGCTCTGTACCATGTTTCATCTTCCAGAAAATACTTTTTTTTCTTCATAATTGTTGCTTCCACTGCTACTCATACATCTGCTAAAAATGGAAACCATTTCCCACTCTAAAGATGTAATTGTACCTTGTTTTTATAAACAAAGGAAAATGTGCTACTTGTCAAATGAAGATTTTCCCTTAGACGCAGCACTACATCTATCCTGCATACTACTGTTGTTCCCATGCACAGAAAATGGGAGAATACAGAAGTATCACTTAATACACAGTTCATCCTCTAGATCTCAATTTTTATTTAAAATATGTATTCCAAAAAGAGAAAAATAACTCAAATCATACTAAAGAATGAAGCATACAACTTCTAAATCAATACTTGTGTAATCTACCCAAACATGATTCTTTGAAGTCAGTAGGGACCCAGTCACACTGCCTTCAGGACAGAAGAAATGACAATATATGCCTTGTGAGAGCATAACCATAGAGTATTTATTGAGATCAATAATTGTGGAGTTTTTAAGGCATTATCAAGACAAATTTTTGCAGTCATCTTAAGGTTCCAGAGATTTGGCCATGCATTTTACCCATGTAACTCACATTTACATATCTTGAGGATATTTCTAGGGGAGAAGCAATATTTAACTCCAACACTGAACAGTGTTATGTAATTTAAAACTATGTAACTTCAACTTCCCAGACGTCTGCTGGAAATACTACGCAGCAGAGAGGGAACAGTCATGGAGGTTCCTGGAGTGTGTGGAAGACAACTTCCTAACACAGCTGGTGAAGGAACCAACTAGGGGAAGTGCCCTACTGGACCTACTGTTAGTTAACAGAGAAGGTCTTGTGGGGGATGTAAAGTTTGGAGGTCGCCTTGGGCAGAGTGATCACGAAATGATAGAATTTTCAATTCTTGATCAAGTAAGGCAGGAAGCCAGCAAAACTGCCACCTTGGACTTCCGAAGGGCAGACTTCAACCTGTTTAGGAGCATGGTCAAAAGTGTCCCTTGGGATGCAGTTTTGAAGAGCAAAGGTGCCCAGGAAGGCTGGGCATACTTCAAGCAGGTGCTCTTAAAAGCGCAGGAGAAGGCCATCCCCTTGTCTCAAAAAATGAGCAGACGGGGAAGAAGAACAGCCTGGCTAAATAGAGAACTTTGGCTGGACCTCAGGAAAAAAAGGAAAGTTTACATTCTCTGGAAAAGGGGATTGGCAACTTATGAGGACTATCAAGATATAACAAAGCTATGTAGGGGGAAAATGAGAAGGGCCAAAGCTCAATCAGAACTCAGCTTGGCCACTGCAGTTAAAGACAATAAGAAGAGATTCTTTCAGTATATCAATAGAAAAAGGAAGACTAGGGAAAATGTAGGCCCACTGGTGAATGAGACAGGTGCCCTAGTGGTGGAAGACACAGAGAAGGCAGAGTTACTGAATGCCTTCTTTTCTTCGGTCTTCACTGCTAAAGCTGTCCCTCATGAATCCCATACCCTGAAGGCAAAGGAGAAGGTCTGGAGAGAGGAAGATTTTCCTTCAGTTGAGGAGGACCGGGTCAGAGAACACTTGGCCAAGCTGGACATTCACAAGTCCATGGGCCCTGATGGCATGCATCCGCGAGTGCTGAGAGAGCTGGCGGATGTTATTGCTAGACCACTCTCCATCATCTTTGAACGGTCATGGAGAACAGGAGAGGTGCCTGAGGACTGGAGGAAGGCTGACATCACTCTGATCTTCAAAAAGGGCAAGAAGGAGGACCCAGGGAACTACAGACCAGTTAGTCTCACCTCTGTCCCTGGGAAGGTAATGGAGCGACTCATTCTGGATGTCATCTCCAAACACGTTGAGGAACAGGAAGTTATTGGAAGTGGTCAACATGGATTTACCAAGGGTAAATCGTGCTTGACCAATCTGATAGCTTTCTATGATGTTATAACTGGTTGGCTGGATGAGGGGAAAGTCGTGGATGTCATCTACCTTGACTTTAGCAAGGCTTTTGACACTGTCTCCCATGACATCCTCATTAGGAAGCTGAGGAAGTATGGGCTAGATGAGGTGACAGTGAGATGGATTGAGAGTTGGCTGCGGGACAGAACTCAGAGGGTTGTGATCAGCGGCACAGAGTCTAGTTGGAGGCCTGTAACCAGTGGTGTCCCCCAGGGGTCAATACTTGGTCCAATTTTGTTTAACATATTCATTAATGACCTGGATGAGGGGACAGAGTGTATCCTCAGCAAGTTTGCTGATGACACCAAACTGGGTGGGGTGGCTGACACCCCAGAGGGCTGTGCTGCCATCCAGCGTGACCTGGACAGGCTGGAGAGCTGGGCAGAGAAGAACCTAATGAGGTTCAAGAAAAGCAAGTGCAAGGTCCTGCACCTGGGGAGGAAGAATGCTAGACACCAGTATAGGTTAGGGGTGGACCTGCTGGGAAGTAGATCTGAGGAGAAGGATCTGAAGGATCAGTCACACTCATGGTAAAGAAGTTTTCATATGGCAGACAGCAGAAGAATTATTCTCTCTAACTAAGTACCATTCCATCACTATATGTCCCCTTTTTTTTTTTTCTTTTTTCTCCTGGTCTTTTATCAGCTAACTGGCAAACAGCACTTCTGATAATGCAATTATTTTCATGCTTATTGAAAGATTTAAATATGATTTCCTTGTGTGCAAAAAATGTCTCAAAAAAGCAGCTCAGAGATTCTAATGTCATACCAGAGAGTGACAAAAGAGTAACTCTGAAGCGGAAACAGTTGTCGTGATCACCAGCACAGTTCACAAAACTAAAAATATATGAGAACTATGAAAAATGTTCATGAGGAACATTTGAGTAAATCACAGAACAAGTTGAGTCATTTTGTGGAACACAGCTGAAGGAACAAGAGCTCATTGATATGCCACTGGAAAATATGTCTTAAATGTAGACGATCCACTGCCAATATTGTAATATTGTCGTAGCAACTGTAATTAGGGCAGAATAACATTTAAAAGCATCTTAAGTACTAGAAACAAGTGAGTGGTGATGGTGCCTCTTTCTGGTCATTAGCTATGTATCAGTTGCTGTTTGATCACATTTTTCGTAGCCTCCAGACTGATTTACATGGTGTAGGAACTTAACCCACAACATTTTAGATATCAATCATCACAGCTCTTCAACATGTATTTTAACATTACTTGATTTCCCAGTAGAGGAACAGACATATCCAGTGTATTTATAGATCTTCCAGTGCTGTCTAGTCTGGGAAATAAACCATCTATTCCAAAAATGTATTTGTTTTGGTTATATTTCCAAATGGATGACTAAAACCTTTTAAATACCTAAATAACAAATAAACACTAAAAAAAACAACCTCTCCGAGTTGTGTATGAACACAAATTGATAGCATCAACAGCTGAAGAGCAAGTAGGAATAGACATGCAGATAAGAAATTAAAACTGCCCAAATATCATTTGCCATATTCTTCCATATTCACTAGAGAGTATGGATTTTTATCTGTGATCTTGAATTAAGTCTCTAAGTCCACACTCTTCATTCTAGATAACAGTCAAGTTTTCAATATCAATGCAAAATAAAAGCATGAGCTCACATCTTCTTCTGTCATTTATTTTCTTTTTAAATAGCTAGGCCGTAGAGTCCTTATTAAGCCTGTATGGTGCCATCGGTGACCAAAAAAGTGTTGATAACAATGCAATGCTTTCGCTATCGCTGAACAGCACTTGCACAGCATCAAGGCTTTCTCTGTTTCTCACTCTGCCCCTCAGCAAGCAGTCTGGGGGGGTGGGCAAGAGGCCAGGAGGGGACACAGCCGGGACAGCTGACCCCAGCTAAGCAAAGAGATATTCCTTTAGCAGATTGAATCATAGAATACTTTGGGTTGGAAAGGACCTTTAAAGGTCATCTAGTCCAAACCCCCCTAATGTCAAGATAACGTCATGCTCAGCAACAAAACCGAGTGGGAGTTTTTCCAAAGTACCCATTGCTCAGGGACTGGCTGAGCATCAGTCTGTGTGATGAGTGAATGCTTTTGCATCACTTGCTTCCTTTTCTTCTTTCCCCCCACCTTCGCTTAATAAACTGTCTACATGAGTCTTTCTCTCACCTTTGCCTTTCTGACTTTCTCTCGCCGCGGGGGGGTAAGTAAGTGACTGGCAGGGGGAGGGGGGGTGTGTGTGCTTGCCTGCCAGCCAGGGTCAATCAACCACAAGTTTCACTATATCTCATTTTTTTTTTTATTTTTTATTGTACAGTGTATCCACTGATGGAAAAAAATCCAAATTGTACTCATATAGTTCAAGGGTATTCTTAAGTTTCAAAAACCCCAGAGATTTAGTTGAATATTAAGTTTTCCCCAACACTTCAATTGGCAGAGGCCCTCTTCCTAGCTCTTGACCATTCAGATACTATAGTGTTATGTCATGCAACATTGTCTTTTGAGGTGGGCTTTCAGTCTGAGCTAGAGCAATGAACTCTTTCTATGGTTTTAAATGGCCCTGTGTTGCCTTTGGTTCAGGGAACACCTGGAGACTAAATCTCTGACTTTGGGCATCCGTACAGTTTTATCTCTACCTCACACGGTGGCACTACTGATTTTAGAAAGTACTACTCACATCAATAAAGATAAGCAGATACATAATTAGTAACAGAATAAGCCCTATGTTCAAAACACTTAATATACAGTAAGATATTTTTCTGACTGTATAGCTTAGCCAGCTAATTGTGTTACTATGAAAAGCAAAGACATACTGCTAATTCTGAAAGCATTCAAAAAGATTTTAATATATGTTTTCCAGTACAGCATCTCAAGGACAAAAATCAAGATAATATTTCTCTTCTGGAAAGTCTCAAAAGATTGAGAGTGGGGGGCTGCCAAGTATGTGATTCTCTGTCATTAATGAAAGAGAAAATGATATCATTCTCCAGTAGTTTTGATTACCCTATATCTTATAATCATTTTAGTAGCTAGGTTTGTTTTTTCCGCTTAAAAATGCAAATAAGAGAAAATAGCAGTGTAAGTCTTGTATGTGTATGCTTTCTTAAAGTCATCATTTGGTAAAATAGCTCATGAAGAAAAAGAAAGAGAAAACTCCAAGGAAGGGAAAGAAACCAATGAAAACAGGGAAGGCCAAAGAACCTTTAAGAAAACTAATTTTTAATAATTGTAGGTGTTCGCTATATTCAATATGTTTTAATCATCCTTTTCAACACATATCCTTTAATTATTTCAAAGGTGCCAAGGAAAGAGAAAGAACATAGCAAATTAGTTTATTTCTGCATACTTTCAAGTTAGGCTCTTCACTCTAAAGATTGTTTACAAGAATAATAAAATTAACATTTCTTGGCAAAGGATGGCATTCTACTCTCTGATCCTAAGTTTTTCTTAGTATTCTGAAATGGAGTCCTGGAAAATTATGAAACAACGCAGATTCATATCTGACCAAGTTAGCTATTTTTCCATGTGCTGAATTACTAACTGCTAACATTAAAAGGAGAACTCTGGGGTTGGTGTGCTTTTGGGAAAGGATACTACTCAACTAACCAACTATTGTGCCTATCTATAAACACGGACAATGCAATTTATTCACCAAGTTCTTTGCTAACTACATTAAGAAAGTTTTTTACCTTCGCGTCTTTATTATGAGGCAAGAATTCATTCATCCCACAACTTCCATTCACCCGTTACACCAACAAAATTATCAGAGCTTATCCAATAAGACATAAAGCTCCAGGCTGTGCATCTACCAGCACTAGCAAACTCAGGTACTTATACTGAATAGCCATTACATGCATCTGTAACCATATGATACTGTCTCACCTGAGATCCTTTTAGAGATTTATGACTTCAGTAATTCTTTCAGGCCAACATCTTTTACCTCAAGTGAAAAGGGTTCAAATTTACATCACAAACCACAAAAATAAGTCAGAGCTTGATTTGTCATGCAGTTTTAAAACACTATTCACTTCCAGACCCAGCAACAGAAAGCTACACGCCTGGCACCCAGGAAGGCACACACAGATATCTGTATAGCCGGAAAGACAGCTCCATCCAGGAGATAAAAATCACCCTTTCACACATAGCTGATATAGGAATGATTTGTGTTATAAATCTGAAGGGAAGGGTTTTCCTCCCTGAGAAAACAAAATAAAACAAAACTTATGTGTACCGTTTAGTATAAGGGCCCCTAAGTAAAATTTCTCACTTACATTACTCTGTACCTAGAAGTGAATGGACGTAATACTTCACTGCTGTAATTAAGGTTTTACATTTTTAGCTAGAGGTGCTCTTCCTTTCATCACAGAACGAGACAGCTGAAAAAAGGTCGTTGTGCCTAAGTAAAAAAGATTGTTTACTTTTTTCCAGCCATATCAGCTAGTCTAACCAAATATATTCTCTTCAACCATTGCTTCGTGATAGCCTTGATAGTCATGGATGCAACGGTTATTAAGAGCAGTGCATCATGAGGCTATGGTCTTACTCCTCTCCTGTCCTTGCTCTCGACTTTACAAACATAGGATTTGCCTCGGTTTCCTCTGGTTCCTTTTCTGTTCTTTTGTCTTGCTTAATGTATCTCTTTCGCATACAGAAGCCATGATAAAAACAACACTGCCACCTCAACATATTCACCCCCAGATACTATTTCTTTACTCACTTCAAATAGGAATGACTCAGAAAAAAATGTTTTTCTTCTGGAACATGTTCCATCCGTTCTACTTGTGCTGCCAATAATGACTAGGAGAATTATTTCTATCAACAGTCTGTAGCTTAAACTACATGTATCAAACAATACAATATCCTACTTTCACTTTTATTTTTACCTGATTTTCATCAGGACTTCTTATATTAACTGATTTCTCCTTTAATGATAAAAATGTCACTTAATGTCACTTGCATAGTTATTGAGGAAAAGGAAAAAGAAGTGTGTCGTACATAATTTACTATTTCTTTTGATTAATTATCTTCTGTTGGCAGAACTGCTCATCTTTCATGTAAAAAGCTTGGGTACGTTGGGTAGTTCTACTGGACTGACAGCATATAAAAGCTACTGATCAATTATTCACACACAGATTAAAGTGAATTAAAACTGTAATCTTGGAACATCAGGAAAATATAAAATGACCAAGAATTATTAATGTGAAAGACTTCAAAGAAGTTATAAAGTCAACTTCTCAGCTACAAGACTACTGTTACCTTTTTGGTCAAAAAAAATCAAAGGAAAACTTACTATTATTTTTTTATATGGTCATTCATTCTTTCACAATTTCAATTAATTCTGCCAAAGATTTCAGAGAATCTTGTTCTTTCTAAAGGAGACCATTACAAGAGAAAAATTGCAAAAGTAGTTCACAGGATCAATTCACAGTTTTATGCTGACCTCAAGCCCTATGCAGTCCTCTCGTGACTAAAAAAAGGCAATCTGGAGCTAAACACTTCCTTCTCTGCTCATGATATCTAGGAGCTGTAATATTTATGTCTTCAGGTCTGTCACTAACTGGGAAAAAAAAAAAAAGAAAAAAAATGAACCTAGCACCGTGGAGTGACATCACTCTGCAATAAGAGCACTAAAGGGTTGTCAAAGAGTCCGTTCATGCCTTTCCCAATAAGTTTTGGCACTCATCTCAGTAAGGCTGAGGATATCCAGAAAATCCAGATAATATACAGCCAGTCTCTCCACCTGACACCTTGTTTTGACGGTCTGTTATGATCCCAGTACGAAAGGCACTCAGACTCCCTAAGGTATCATTTAAAATGCTGTTTATTCGAAATAACACTATGAGGAGAGAAAAATAAAGGTAATCTTATGTCCCTTTAGATGCTGGGAACTCCAAGTCGTGTGGCATCAAATGAGCCTCTGATCCATGTGTAGCACTTCATGCAGACCCCATCCATAGAATTTTGGGTCATTTGAGGTATTACAGGATTTTATTGCAAGAAAACAATGGTTTTCATCATTTTTACTGTCAAACAGAAAGCACATTCACATGAGAACGTCTTGCTGCGCTTTTAGATAAAGGCAAGGCCACACAGGTGGCGTAACCGCCTGTAACTAGTGGGAGCTGCCTGCAGGCTCTCCTTTTACAGTGAGCTGGCTGAGTCTGTCCCAAAGCCAAGGGACTTCTGTAGCAGAGCACCAGCCTGAAGGCAAAGCTGCATATGGAGCACAGCACAAACCAGCCCTGGGCCTCCTCAGGTTGACTGTTTTGTGGGTCACTAACTCCTCGACGTACAATGGTCTCCTGGTCAGGATCACTAGGCACATCCTTCACTCTGTTTCCCCTAGAACATTTGTCTGGCTGTTGCTGTATTTTTTACAGAGGAACAATATACTTCTGAAAGGGATTTACACTTCTCTCCGCAAGTTTAACATACCCATCCTGAAGGCTCCAACTCTCACAGCTGTTGCCCTATTGCAGAGAGCGCGCAGGTCTCCTCGTGGACTTCACATACAACTAACAAAAATTCTTCCTCCACCATCCCTTCTCCTTTCCTGTAACTATGTACCATTAAATACATCATGCATGAATTAGCATTACGTAAATCCATTTGTAGAAACACACAGCTAATTTTCCCCCACCTACTTGTTCAGTTGCACTCGGCGGTTACACTTCCATGGCTTTTTACTCATTTCTAGCCTTTCGATTTGCTCCTTTCTCAAACAGAACACACTCCTTATTTCTATCAGTCAATCCTACTTGTATTCACCTCTTTTCATCCCAGTGATGCACAAACATGGGTTTGCATGCTCACACACTTCATGTGCTCACAGCCCCTCCGCCTGAACACCCACCCTTCTTCACTTCTATATGCAGGACAAAATACAGCTCGAGAATACAACATCATATGAACGTGTGTGTATATATGTGTGTGCTTTGGTGTGTATTTATCCACAAGCGCACACACAATATGCACATGGGTTTGGCTGGGTCCTGGGGTAGAAGAGGATGCAAGCAAGCTCAGTGGGACACAAAACCACATCCCTGCAGGGAGGGAAAGAAAGAGAGTTGTTTCTCCATCTGCAAGCTGCGACATGTAGGATCTTTATCACTGCTGCTCTCAGGGCTGAGCAGAGAACGAATCCAAGGATAAATTAAGCCTTCTAACAGAGTAATCGAAGTCTGAAAATAAGGAAGGCTGAAGTCCTGCATGCCGAACTCCCTGTACCTGGCCCCTGGGGAGGACGAATTTGATGTCCTGCCTGTACCAGTCACTGTCTTCTGTACTAATATTCAAATTGTGGTGGACCAGAAGTAGCCATAGAGAATAAACACTGCTCGCCTCTATACAGTGAACATATAAACAACCGGGGCCGCGTTGCAACTTACCCTACACTGGACACTTAATGCAGTCATCGTGCCTGTTGTGGCATTTGCCGACAGGAGACCAGCACCCAGGTTAAACTGCCTGCTGCATAAGGCAGCCACGTCATGGCCAGTGGACAGACAGAAGTAGTCAGAAAGGCTAAGGTTAGGAATCTCTGGTAGGTATCTACAGAAACTTTTCCATACCTGTTCTCACTGAAGGTAAACTTCAAGCCTAATGTGTGACAAATGAAGTATGGCATCTTCTACTGTGGAAAAGTGAGTGAGGCACACAAAAATACCTGTTATGTCTGCAAAATGCTTAAAGAACCACTTGCCATTTTGGCTTAAAACTTTGTTTAGTTTCATTAGCTCGTTAACTAGGTAATATTCAGAAAGTCAACTTCTATTAGGGAAGACAAATTTTACTCCCTTAATACTCAGAATTAAAATAATTCAATCAAAAAGGTATGCTGAATTTTTATTTTACATCAGGTGCATCCTTTTCATCACCACAGCATTGCAAAGCCAATGTACTATTGTCATAAGCAGAGGTGATTTAATCACTGATTAATGAAATGCTACAATCAGCAACACAGCATACTAAGCCTTTGGGTGTAAATGAGAAATTATAATCAGATTTAAATAGTTCAGTTGTTCCAGTTACTGCAACAATATTTGAATTCATGGGTTTTTTAATAGGTTGAGGCAATCTGACTGTGTCAAAAATGCCATTGCGCAAATACAAAACTATATGTACTGTAGGCACTTCTCAGTTGCCTAATTTGATTTCAAGCCTTGAAACAGCTGTTGGGTTTGTTGTGATAATTAATTATCACTAATTTTCACAGGTTTTATTTCACTATATTTGGCGGTTTTTTCCATTATGGCCACAGCACCTTTAATATCATGATTATTTCCTAAATCCATCTTGCTTCCTCTTTTCAATAAATATACAGAAGTTGTGAAATACACAAACCCAAGTATAACAACAGATTCCAATGCCAGAAGACAAATTTCACCAAAAATTACACTAAATATCATAATTCTTGCAGACTTGGCTCAAGGTGGGTTTTTTTAATATCATACTCGACCAGTGCTGGAGACCAACCTCCTTATTGTTTCTGATTGTTTGGGTGGTGTTTGAAGAAACCTGCAGTAAAATGCATCTGCCATTACTCTTGCTATGTACTGCCCTCTCGTGGAATTGCGTCAGAAACGAAATCCAAAGCAAAAAAATGAGAAAATATATATACACCCACCAGGTTGTTTTCCCAAACCCTGTAAAGACTCTGTACATGCTTGAATTCAAAAGCAGAATTGGATCCACGGGAATTCATACTTAGGCATATATATATAAGCATTTATAGAACTGATTTCTAATGAAGCAGGAATAAAAATATTAACAACACTTTGCATTGTGTATACTTTAAATTCAAATTATAGCTCATCATATCATAGGGAATGCCCATTCATGTTTTTTACATCAAAATATCTCAGAGAATAAAAATTCGTAATTTCATCTACAAAACTTACTCTTTGTATCCACTATGATTGAAAAACACTTTAATTAATGAAGGCCTTAAGCTACTTCAGAATGAAGCCAAGTATTTTAAAATGAAAGCAAACTATACAGAGGTTTTTAATAGGCATTTATAAGTAATTTAAATAATTTATAACTCATGTAAATTTATGATATACATTTTTTTAAGCCAAGACTGGTAAAACATCCACATTTTGACTACCGGAAAGAACATTTTATATAAGCTGCAGAAAAGAGAGTCACTTCAATACAGTTGACACATTGAGCAAGACAGACCTACAAACATTCTCCAAAGAAAATCCTTTGAGCGTCAATACTGTTGTTCACTCCATGTCAAAATAAGAGTTTCTCTACAATTCAATCTGCCCCTGAAAATCACAAATTCCTGACTTTTTATATTATTATTATTATTATTATTATTATTATTATTATTATTATTATTATTATTCAAGTTAGGTAACTAATTTATTTAGTTTAGTAGTAGTTGGCTGAATTTTTTTTAAAGGCAAAATCAGGTGTATTCAAAGGGATGCCACAGGAAAGGTGCTTCAGTCTATAAAGTCTGGGACTAATAGCCTGTGTCAATAACCACATTCAGCCCAGTCCAAAAAAACCACATTCCGTTCCACCTCCTTTCCCAATTAATTGATTTGCAACTAATTCTGAGAGTCATTAGAAAAAAGATCAGAAGCTCTTAATTAGCATGGTTTACTACAGGATGAGAAAACAAGCCCTGCCACTGATCAAGGAACACAATACGCACATTGTTTCCATCATATTTTAAATCAGACCTTCAGAACAGGGTAAATTATTCTTTATTTGTCCCCTGTCAAAAAAGCCTGCATCCCACAATCCTCTCACAATGAGCAGATGGACATTCAACAGGAAAATCAAATCCTAATAGTCTAGGATTTTAATCTGTATAGTCAACTGTGTTACCACTGAAATTAAGGGATCTTGGCCAACAACTTTGACAGGAAACAAAATCAAACTTGTATTGGAGATGAACAGTTACATTGCATGACTATCTCTAGATGTGATGAGGGATAATACAGTTTGGAGTTCAATGCTGTAGTAAAACTGAAGATTCAGCCCACAGTGTGAATTCATTGCCAATATCTAAGGGCAGATCAAGGGTATAGATTTCCCCATGCCAGCAGCATATCCTTCCTACTGTGCTGCAAAAGGCTCCACCAGAGCCTTCTGCTACCCAACTGAGTCTGTGTTTCAGTATGACTCCCGTTTCTTCTGACTCCCGGGAACCAGAAAATGCAGGGCTTTTCAATCACTTCATTCAGGATTTAGCTTTTGTGGCATTGCCCATTTTTAAATACACATCAGGGAGCAGATGGATGCATGTCTGTGCAACATAATTCTTTATGGAGCAAGCTGCCAGATTTAGTATTTCTAATTTACAAGAATAGTTTTGTACCTTTTATCAGCATCAGACACTGTAGCTAACTTCCAGAAGCAGTCAGAAGTAAATAGCTATAGATTTTAGAATGGGTAGAAGAGGAATGCACTTCAGGGAATTTCAAATTCAACAGACGTCTATTTGAGCTTTCAGTTCTTTTATCTGGGCATCTTTTGGAGCCAACTAGGAACGCTACAGAATGCGTGCAGAAAAGTTTTCCCTCCCCGGTCATCCAATCAAATTGAGCAGGTCAGCTTTAGAAAGGAAAGCGTTCTTCTTGTTTCCCTTTGAGACTCATACTCGTGCATTGATGCGATATTCTCGTTGGTGCCTATTCTCTACTCTTCTATTAGCACAAGAGGACCCAGGCTCAAACATACTGGTCTTTTTGTTTGATCTCTCTCACAGTAGTAAAATCAGAGCAAAAGCAGGATTCAGCAGAAAAAAGGGTCCATAAAGAGCTTTAGAGACTTGTGGATTCCACTGATTTCCATGGCAGTAGTAGAAAACAAAATCAGCCTTATTCACTTTCCCTCTATCGTGCATTGCTTCCTTCCTATGGTAGGTGGCACTAGCAGCACCTATTACCAAGTTTGCCACTTTTCTACATAAAATGTTGGGTTTAGTTCTTCATAGCCTTGCCAAGTATCAGTAGTTTGCCTTTAGATTTTTTTTTTTCCCAGGCCAAGTATCATGTCAGCTTGAAATCTAGGGAGGAGGGGCAAGAGAAGGAAAGGAACAGATTTCAGTAAAAACAGTTCAGCTGGGTAGTCAGAATTGGCTGAGGCTGGGTTCCCCTGTGTTAAAAAAAAAATAATGTAATCTTGTTTTCTTAAAAGTTCTAGCAATTTGTTCTTTGAAGTAGAGACTTGAATTTCAGGTGGGCAAGGATGGGAAGGGGGGAGTGCCAGCCACAGTACCAAGAATCATCCTTTTGAAAAAGCCACACAAAATTGTGTAGGTTTTCAGTTCACAAAGAACTGCAGTATGAAGATCCTGAGCAGAGGCTGAGATCCTAGCCGTATATTTTCTCATCCATTCCATCTGTACCTAAGCATGCTTTAACCCCACCCGAGCAAATGCATTTTTGGAATGACAGTGGTTGGCTGCTGAGGACTGTGTTTGGTCTCTGTACAGGTGCAGGCAGAGGCAGAGACGCCTATCGCCTGTATGCTTTCAGGAGCACCCATACTGAAATAATTTTCTGCAGAAAAGGAACACACACATGTACACACACAGAGCATGAACAGCATCCAGACATGCTCTCACTGAGGGCTTTGAAGGAGCTGGCTGAGGATGGGGGTGTAACCACAAAGGCAAATGGAAGTGCAAAAGGAATACGAGATTATGGGATGACTTAACTGCCAGCAAGAGAAGAAACCTGAATTTTCAGACCCAGAGGGGTCTGAAAGCTGGATTTAAAACAACCACAAGTGCTAAGTACAGTGGTACCTGCCCAAATCTCAGGATATTTAGGCATCTATCACTCAGCATTAAAGAGAGAAAAAAGACTGTTTAGTCATCAAAATGTTTCCAGCTTAACATGGGTAGAACACTGAAGACAAAAAAATAGCCTTTTAACCCTGTTTTGGTACATGGACAATGTCATCTTCATCCTTTCTCCAGTATTGTCCTGTTAATGAGCAGCTAACACCGAAACCTTTGTACTCGACACACATTTTCTTACAGACTCCATTTTGAGGTACTTGACTTTCCTGTGCATTGGACAGGTGTACTCTTTGCTGGGATAAAAATTGGCTGGATGGCCGTGCCCAGAGAGTGATGATGAATGGAGTTAAATCCAGTTGGTGTCCAGTCACAAGTGGTGTCCCCCAGGGCTCGGTGCTGGGGCCTGTTCTATTTAATTAATCTTTATCAACAATCTGGATGAGGGGATCGAATGCACCCTCAGTAAGTTCGCAGATGACACTAAACTAGGTGGGCATGTTGATCTGCTTGAGGGTAGGTTGGCTCTGCAGAGGGATCTGGACAGACTGGACCTATGGGATGAGGCCAATAGTATGAGGTTCAACAAGGCCAAGTGCCGGGTCCTGCACTTGGGTCACAACACCACCATGCAGCGCTACAGGATTGGGGCGGAGTGGCTCGAAAGCTGCCCGGCAGAGAATGACCTGGGGGTGTTGGTGGAAAGCCGCCTGAATATGAGCCGGCAGTGTGCCCAGGTGGCCAAGAAGGCCAACAGCATCCTAGCCTGTATCAGGAATAGTGTGGTGAGCAGGACTAGGGAAGTGACATTGAAAGGAAGGACATTGAAATGTTGGAGCATGACCAGAGAAGGGCTACAAAGCTGGTGAAGGGTCTGGAGGACAAGTCTTATGAGGAGCGACTGAGGGAACTGGGGTTGTTTAGCCTGGAGAAGAGGAGGCTCAGGAGAGACCTTATTGGTTCTACAGCTACCCGAAAGGAGGTTGCAGTGAGGTGGGGGCTGACCTCTTCTCCCTGGTGACAAGTGATAGGACGAGAGGAAATGGGTTCAAGTTATGTCAGGGGCGGTTTAGACTGGATATTAGGAACGATTTTTTCACTGAAAGGATTATTAAACATTGGAATAGGCTGCCCAGGGAGGTGGTGGATTCACCATCCCTGGAGGTGTTTAAAAAAAGGGTTGATGTGGTACTTAGGGACATGGTTTAGAAGTGGTTTTGTCGGGGTAGGTTAATGGTTGGGCTTGATGATCTTAAAGGTCCTTTCCAACCTCAGCAATTCTATTCTATGATTCTATGAATAAGGAGTCTCAGCAGATAACACAGGAGGTGGCAGCCAGCCAGCAAGAGAGCTATTTCCACACAATGTTGACCTGACCAAGTGTCCTGGCTGGAGGTAAAAATCACCACACCAAGTCTTTTGTGGATGAAGCCTTGGGTCTGGGAGGGAGGAGGCAAACATATTGAGACAATGACTGAGAAGCAGACGATCTCCAGGTGGCAGAAGGAGCAACTGGAACCAACATACAGAGGAAGCTGAGATAGAGCAAAAAGCCAAAACACAGCCAAAGAGTCTGTGGGGCTGGGAACAAATGAGGGGCAAGACTCAAACACTCTGAAAGGCAGAGAAGAACAGACACTGGCAACAAAGATGAATGTGGTTAGGAGGCTGGATACAGGAAAAATAAAAGGCACTGGCTGAGCAAACTGATTAAGGGTAGGAGCAGCAAAGCAGAGAGTTGGAATTGGGTTGGAGACTGGGTAATAAGCCTGAGTGAGAAAATATATTGAGGTAAAGTGGTGGACAGAGCGAAGAAAAATGTGGGTTTTTTTGAGAAGGTATAGGCTTGGCAGAGAACTAGGATATGGTGGAGAAGGTACTAAAATTAGGGGGAGAGTTGAGCTCATGGTCATTGGACTAAAACTTGCACCATCAGGGGATTGTGCCCTGGAGGAGAAACCTGAGGAGGGGTGCATGCAGCTGTTTGAGAAACCAACCTGAACTTGAAACAAAGGACCAACATGAGGGGAGAGGCAAGACTAGGGCCAAGAGAGACTGAGAGGAACAGGACAAGATTCCCACGTGTCCTGGTTCTGGCAGGGATGGGGTTAATTTCTCCAAGGAGCCGGCAGGGGAGGCAGTTATTCCATACCACGTCACTTATGCCCAGCTATAAGAGGAGCTAGCCGGGGAGAGAGAGTCAGTCGCCACTCGGGGGCGGGCTGCGGGGGAGCGGGTACGGTACGGTACGGTACGGTACGGTACGGTACGGTACGGTACGGTACATATTTAAGAAGGGGAAAAAACCTGCTGACCAGCAGCAGCTGGAAAGAGGAGTGAGAATATGTCAGAGAAAAAAAAACTCTACAGACACCAAGGTCAGTGAGGAAGGATGGAGAGGAGGAGGTGCTCCAGGCACCGGAGCAGAGATTACCCTGCAGCTCGTGGTGAAGACTCTGTTGACACAGGTTGTCTCCCTGCAGCCCATGAAGGTCCGCAATGGAGCAGATATCTACTTTGCAGCCCATGGAGGACCCCACACCAGAGCAGGTGGATGCGCCTGAAGGAGGCTGTGACCCAACGGAGAACCCATGTGGGAGCAGGCTCCTGGCAGGACCTGTGGCCCTCTGAAGAGGAGTCCATGCTGGAGCAGGTCTTCTGGCAGAACCTGTGACCCTGCAGGGGACCCACTCTGGAGCAGTTTGTGAAGAACTGCAGCCCATGGGAAGGACCCACACTGGAGAAGTTCATGGAAGACTCTCCTGTGGGTGGGAGCCCACATAGGACAACTTAGTAACTTCTGTTATGTTTAACATGGCATTGAGGTGAGGTGCTATGGTTGGAAGCAGTAGCTCTTTTCATTTCACACACAGCTAAAAAACTTCAATCCCTCTTTCCAAGTAGATGCTACTTATCAGTACTGCTCACACCAATTTTAAGAAAGTTCTCGTGCTTGAAATCTGGTTTTCAAACACTATAGTCACTAGTACTTAATTTGTGACAAGGAAAACCAGGAACATCTTCAGGAGAGGTTATATTGGTCACAGTAATTGTGTAACTCAAACACATAAGATATTTCATTAAAAATATATATGCCATATTATGTGCTGCTGGCATATATAAATTAGTGAAGCTCCCCTTTTTAATGAGCTGTTGTTACTCTGTTGTAAACATAACCAAGCCCTACATATTCATCTGGCAATACTCCTCAGAGCAATGAGATCTGCAGCCTTGCAAGGAAATACTAAATCCCACTGAGGTGAAAATATGGCAGGGTAAAAATAACTGCACCAGTGCCAGTAAATCAGCACCTATAAATGATAATCTGAGAAGTGAAGTGTATTCAAAGGGGATATTTCACAAAAGTGATGGAATGGTGATCAGAATAGTGTGTGATGTTCCCAGGAGTTTTGAGAAAAGCAGACGGTGACAAAAACCTTCAGAGCACTTCGCACAGATGAGAACTCCAAACAATTTGGAAAGTGACAACCAAAATATGGAAAACAGTGACTAAGCTGTTTTCTATGAAGAGAAACAAACAAGTGCATCAGAGAAACGAGGTCTACAGATTTATTGAGACTCTCTGCATTGCTGATCCTCTATTTCACATCATAGACAGCTCTGCTCTGAAAAGCTAACTGGAAAGTTCTTTAGCAGCATTGTTAAATCAGCAAGGAAAAGGGTTCATACTGATGGCTTTTGAAAGTCAGGTAAACCATCTAAGAGAACTGCTGACAGGTTCACAGAATTCCAGAATGGTCAAGGTTAGAAGTGACCTCTGGAAGTTATTGGGTCCAACCCCTCCACTCAAGCAGGGCTACCTAGAGCCGGTTGCCCAGGACCATGTCCAAGGAGCTTTTGAGTATCTCCAAGGATGGAGGACTCCACAGCCTCTCTGGGCATTGTGTGCCAGTGCTTGGTCACCCTCACAGTGAAAAATGTTCAGATGTTCCTGATGTTCAGAGGGAACCTCCTGTGTTCCAGTTTGTGCTCATTGCTTCTGGTCCTGTCATTGGGCAATCACTGAAAAGAGCCTCTTTGCACTCTCCCTTCAGATGTTTATAGACATTGATGAGATTACCCTGAGCCTTCTGTTCTCCAGGCTTGACAGTCCCAGCTGTCTCAGCCTTTCCTCATAGGAGAGATGCTCCAGTCCCTTTATCATCCTAATTGCCCTTTGTTGGACTCTCTCCTAAATGCCCATGTCTCTTGTAATGAGGAGCCCAGAACTGGCACAGCACTCCAGATGTGGCCTCACCAGTGCTGGGCAGAGGGGCAGGATCATCTCCCTCCACCTGCTGGCAACACTCCTCTAATGCAGTCCAGGAGACCGTTAGCCTTCTCTGCTGCAGCACATAGCTGGCTCATGGTCATGGTCAACTTGGTGTTCACCAGGACCCCAAGGGCCTTTTCTGCAGATTACCTTTGGTTTCCCCCACTAAAACTTTTGCTATGCTCCCTCTCTCTCACCAACTGATTCACCTCTTTCTTTTTTTCTTTCCATTAACTGAGAGGCTTCTGGGATTTCCACAAGGTCTTCAGACAGAAGGCAGGAAAATAACCATAGGTTGTCTGAGGAGGCACCAGTTTTCTAAAGATGTATTTTCAAAGAATAGAATATTTAGATGACTTTGGTTAACCTGAAGTTTAAGTGAAAGGGTTATTAAACATTGGAATAGGCTGCCCAGGGAGGTGGTGGAATCGCCATCCCTGGAGGTGTTTAATAAAAGGGTAGATCACAGAATCGCAGAATGGTCAGGGTTGAAACGGACCTCTGGAGATCATCTAGTCCAACCCTCCTGCCAGACCAGGTACACCTAGAGCAGGTTCCACAGGACGGCATCCAGGTGGGTTTTGAATTTCTCCAGAGTGGGAGACTCCACAACCTCTCTGGGCAGCCTGTTCCAGTGCTTTGCCACCCTCAAAGTAAAGAAGTGCCTCCTCATGTTAAGACGGAACTTCCTATGTTCGAGTTTGTGCCCATTACCTCTTGTCCTATCACTGGGCACCACTGAAAAAAAAGACTGTTCCCATCCCCCTGGCACCCTCCCTTTAAGTATTGGTAAGCCTTGCTAAGATTCCCCCTCAATCTTCTTTTCTCTAGACTAAAAAGACGCAAGTCCCTCAGTCTTTCCTCATAAGAGAGATGTTCTAATCCCTTAATCATTTTAGTAGCCCTTTGCTGGACCCTCTCCAGCAGCTCCCTGTCCTTCTTGAACTGGGGAGCCTAGAACTGGACACAATACTCCAGATGTGGCCTCACCAGTGCAGAATAGGGAAGGATGACATCCCTCAACCTGCTGGCCACACTCTTCTGGATGCACCCCAGGATGCCATTCACCTTCTTGGCCACCAGGGCACATTGCTGGCTCATGGTCATCCTGTTGTCCACCAGGACTCCCAGGTCCCTTTCCACAGAGCTGCTCTCCAGCAGGTCAGCCCCCAACCTGTACTGATGCATGGGGTTATTCCTCCCCAGGTGCAGTACCCTACACTTGCTCTTGTTGAATTTCATAAGGTTCCTCTCCACCCAACTCTTCAGCCTGTCCAGGTCACGCTGTATGGCAGCACAGCCTTCTGGCATGTCAGCCACTCGTCCTATTTTTGTGTCATCAGCAAACTTGCTAATGGTACACTCTATCCCTTCATCCAGGTCATTGATGAATATATTGAACAGGAGTGGACTCATTACTGACCCCTGAGGGACACCACTCGTTACTGACCTCCAACTGGACTGCACCACTAACCACAACCCTCTGAGCTCTGTCAGCCAGTTCTCAATCCACCCCACTGTCCATTCATCTAACCCACACTTCCTAAGCTTGCCTATGAGGATGATGTGGGAGACGGTGTCAAAAGCCTTGCCAAATTCAAGGTAGACAACATCCACTGCCCTCCCCTCATCCACCCATCCAGTCACCCTATCACAGAAGGCTATCAGATTAGTCAGACATGACTTCCCTTTGGTGAATCCGTGTTGACTACTTCTGATAACCTTCTTTTCTTCCAGGTGCTTTGAGATGACACCCAGAACAAGCTGTTCCATCATCTTTCCAGGGATGGAGGTGAGGCTGACCGGCCTGTAGTTTCCCGGGTCATCCTTCTTGCCCTTTTTGAAGACTGGAGTGACATTGTCTTTCCTCCAGTCCTCAGGCACCTCACCTGTTCTCCAGGACCTTTCAAAAATGATGGAGAGCGGCCCAGCAATGACTTCCTCCAGCTCCCTCAGCACTCGAGGGTGCATCCCATCGGGCCCTATGGACTTGTGGATATCCAGTTTATCTAACTGATCTCTAACTTGTTCCTCATCAACCAAGGGAAAGTCTTGTTTCCTCCTTGCTTCCTTGTGGTACTTAGGGATATGGTTTAGAAGTGGTTTTGTCAGGGTAGGTTAATGATTGGACTTGATGATCTTAAAGGTCCCTTCCAACCTCAGCAATTTTATGATTCTATGATTCTATGTTAAAGTCACAGGTTTAGCTTTAGGCAGAAGTTCCCGAGGGATGAAAAAGCATAAAAATCAGTAAGACAGGCTGCTGCCTCACTCCCCCTCACTGATGCTGGGGCAGAGAAGTGCAGTGCACTCCCCAGCACAGGGGCTGCCCTGCTGCCCACATATCCCTTCTGTCTTTCGCTCCGCCAGGGCCCAGGCCAAGAGCAGAGTGCGGGGGCAGTGAGACCTGGTGCCAGTCCCAGGCCAACACCTCCATTATCTCTTGGCCCAAAGAGCCCCATATCTCCCTGACTGCTGCTACAGCTTTGCTTGAAGCAGCCTTGATCTCCACTTTTGCCCAGCCATGTTACACGTTACTCCTCCACACATGACTCAACCATGCTGCTCTGCACCCCACAAGGACTGGGGCAATGGCAGCTACCACATATGCATATCACAGTATCGCAGAATGGTTGAGGTTGCTGAGTACAACCAGACAGCTAATCCTGTGTTGACATTTCATCTATAAATCTTGGCAATATTGGGGGGGGGGGGGGAAGCAAAGAAACAATGTAAAATTTTAACTTTATAGTTCAGCTTCAGTTGAGAGAGAAAAAAATGTAATATCTAATATTTATGTTCTTCTAACATTTGGAGCAGGGCGCTCAAGCAGAACCTAGTGAGATAAAGTGATCCAAATTAAAAAACAGCACGATGTAGATTTGCTCATATTCTGTGGGGATTTAGGTCCCATGCAACCAGAGATATCAGTGATTAAGCACACAGTGTGAATTAAAAAGAGAACTTTGCCCAAAACACATAAATAAGTTTTTCTTACAAGGAGCATTGCAGTTTAGTACATACCCAGCTTATATTGCATACTCCACACACTTAAGTTCTACAAGGTCAATGATTCAGCTACACTGCCAGAAGTCTCTCCTGTGACAAGTCACCTTGTTCCCAGATGGTTATGAAACAACAGCATTGATGCTCTGTCAGAAATCTGTTGGGTATTTTTTCTCTCTTTTAATGTTTAGTCAAGTTAGAGCTACAGAAAAGTGTGTGAATGACAGCCCTGGTAACTGTACTGTTTTGTGAATTCACAAAAAGGTTCAGCTTGAGCAGAACTGGCACCAACCTCCCAACACTGTCTTATCAACAACCATCAACCTGCAGTGTCCTCTTCCAGCAGTGAGCTTTATTTTAACCTAATTTAGGCAGCGGTTTCTGTGGTGGCCAAAGCTTGCAACGCTGACAGCTCTGTTGATGTGGCCAACTGAATCAAGATCACCAGCACGTTTCACATAGTTCTCCAAACAGTAGATAGATGGTAATTGTTGGTCATTATCTGTCCAACCTGGAATATGCTGTTACCTGATTTTTATGTCCATAAGGACTATTATTTGCATCTATATTACTATTTTCTTAAATACAGCTCAGGGGGCTATTCCTAACAAGATCTTCAGGCCTTGATATTAGTAGATAAATTATTCCATAAAGCAATTAAAACTCTGCAAACAGCAGGAAGAAATACAAAGGGATTGCCTAAAACCTAAAATTATCCTGTGAAGACTACTGTCTCCAAGCTCCCTTGTTGTTCAGCAGTGAAAGAGAAGTTTTCTTGAGTACAGAATATAAGACCAACTTTAGTTACCCTGCATGTCCCCCTGGAAGAGTCCCAGTGGAAGCCCGGAGTTATAAGTTTCACAAGACTTAAGTTAACAGGATGTAAAAGACAACAAGGACTTCGTGGATATTTTTTTGTATTTTACATTATTTTTGACTGCTTAAAAATATTCCATAATTCTGCAGATCTATAAAATTTTAATTCTCAATGAATAACACTGTAAAATTTCTTGTAGGAGAAATTTGTAGGGAAAGATGTTGCTTTTTATTGGCTGTACCCCAGGGTATGATGCCCCTGTGACTTCCTCTGCAATTTTGTTATTTCCCATTTGTTATTGCCATTTCAGTCTGACAACCCAAAACATCTGCAGGGAAACTCAACAAGAAGAGTTAGAGAACAAGATAACACCCATTTTGACATGATTACCATATTAAAAAAAAAAAAAAAAAAGAAAAGATCTGATGTCTGCTTATGGACATTTGAGGTATATAACTAGGTAAACTTGGGTGGGGAACAAAGAAAAGAAGGAAGGAAAAGCACTGCCTGCCTGCACTCACTAATTCCACAGTTATACTGCAGGCACTGTTGGAATCCCCTATTGCAGAGACCCACACCCAGCTACCTTTGCTTTCTAGCAGCTTACTGGTTGACCCTACTCCATTCTGTCACTTATTCACAATAAAGCTCCTATGAAGCTGCAATAGCTAAGTCATTACAAATAGTATAACAAAATACTACCAATAGGCTAATATTCTTAGACTTATTCATGATTATAGCATGCAAATTCCCATATATTTTGAGGGGAAAAATAATTTAGAAGTTATCAGTTTGAGATGCATGTAAAGAAATTGTATGATCTATAAAATGCCTACTAATAAAATGCTTTGCACTACTGGAGTGAAATGTACTAATTAAACCTCTCAGTGGCCATTATTGATAGTGTTGTGGTTATGGTAAATACCTGAGATACATTCCCCAAGTCTTACAATATTTTTTTTAGTATTACAAAACTGTATTTTTCTAGTGCAAATGCTTATAGGTAAAGAAGTAAAGCAGCTTATAGAAAATAAAACAGGTATACTGATTTTGAAAAACAAGTACTTCTGATACATAGTGACAAAACTGGATGGAAATATTTATAATAATGTGGTTAAACATTGGTTAAAAGATAGTAGACCAGATCCTGATCCCACACATGTTATCCAGAGGAGTTCACCCATACAAGCCTGGATGGCATGCTGGCACATCCTTATGCTCCAAAGCACGCACACAAATTCTAAGGCATCTTAAATGCTTCCCATGGAGAAACTTGACATGATATAGAATCAAAATAGCTCTTACTGCAAAGTAAGCAGATCAAGATATGTATGTACACATCATATATTAGTCCTTCATGGAATGTAAGAATTTTTAGATGTGGTCTGAGTGATTTTATGATAATGGCAGAGGTATTTACGGGAGTGGTTACATTCAGGGGATTGTCTTAAAATATTTCCATGATGCTTAGAATTCTTCCCATATATATCAGAGTTAAGATATACTGTAGTTGTCGAGCAGCTGGAATGATAGCCCATTATACACTACGGTGAGAGAAACAAGTTTAATTTATTCCTCATAAAGAGGCAATATCTTGGCCTTCATATATAATTTGGGTTATAATTCACTGGAAGCGGCCTGAAGGGGATTTTTCTGTTATTTTAATCACCATGACTTCATTCAGAAAAAGTCTCATTTCAGGTCAAATTAATAATCCTATCTGGTAATTTTCCATGCATTTCATCTAAACTTTCTGGACAACTGGCTCGCTACAGGAGAATGGAAATTTGTAATCCTGTTGCAGTGTTTTCCACGGCCATACCAGAATGTAAATCAAATGGCACAACTTTGACAACTTTTCCCCATTGAGTTCCTCCTTATTCTATTCATGTAAACAAGTGGATTCCTAAGATCTCTTATACATTGATTGCTTAATTTTTTCTTTCCAACAAGCACTCAGCATGTGATAACATCTAGCTGTTTGTTAGCTTGTTCTCTTCGTCAGATCTTTTGAACTGATTAAACAGTTTAACAAACTGATTTTTCATCACATTCAAAGCTGAGACCTGCTCTGTCGCTTTTCATCAAAAAAGATAAGATTACAAAGGTGCCAACACATTACTGACCCCTGAAAGATCTCTTCCATTCCTACCTTTCTCTGCTATTGCATTCACATCACCTCTGCAAATCCCTTAACTCTAGTGGGAGTACCATTTTTTCTAAAAAAAAAATTATATACAACCAATTATACAGACTAAACTGCTGCTAAGAAACACGGTGGTGTTTCACTGTGGCAAAACAGTTGTTTCAAACAACTGTTAGGTCCTGTTCCAACATCACTGATATTTTTTAAGTTAGAATTTCAAGATCCACAGTTCCTGTAAAAGTCCTACTCAAGTAACCCAAATATCCTGTTTACAGCCTATATAGTTACATTAAATTATGTTTCCCATAAAAAGATAAATCGGAAGCATAGGGATTTAATCCAACCACTCTTTGGCAAAGCTTTTTGAGAAGCTAGCAAAAATTAATTTGACAGATAGCCATGCAGTATAAAAGCAGCACGACGCTGCTCCCTCCTCAGCGCATCATCTTAGGTTTCTACAGCAGTTGACAATGTGGTCTCCAATGCAATTTTGGCATTTTGTTTCCTTTGGTTTTAAGGATTTTCTTTCCAGTGTCACAGGGCTACTAAATACTGTTCAAGAAAAAATGGTTGCCAGAGCTAGAGGGGATTACTGCAATTCCAGAAAAACTTTTTTTCTACCAACTCCTTTCTCACATGCTAAAATCTGAACGTAGCAAATAAATTGCATGTGTACATATATAGACCCGAAACCAGCCTTCTGCTTAAAGTTAACGAGGGACTCAATTATACATAGGCTAAATTAGGCGCTAAGTATCTAAGTGCTAAGTGATTTGCCATCATTCTAATTTAAGGGAAATAGATTTATCTGCAGATGCTTGGAAATTAACCAAAAGATTTAGTGGGGCCTTGTCAAAAGCTCACTATACCTTTTCCATGGAATTTATCCAAGAGACATGTCCTGCTTCTAAATACCAGGCACTATCTGTGCAACTTATAGGTCACTGTGAATTTTAGTTTATACAAACAAGTTGGGCAGCATGTACAAAAGGTATCAGAGTTCAGTCTGCCTGCTGCTGAGGGAATGTACCAAGGATGAGCTCATCCTGCTTCCATTTTTAGTCAACTTTGTGATTTTGACGTTTAATTTGAATACACATGTTTATCCATGTGCAGCTCAGTTCAAAGAATACCTATGTGGCAAGTACAGAATAAAGAGCGCTTAAAAGAGTCACAGGCTAGAAATATCAGTCAGTTGTGGTCTTATTTTTCCTACAGTGCTGCTCCTAATCTGTCTTTAGACAGTCTTGAGAAAGGAGATAAACATGAAATGAGGGAACTGGGATTGTTTAGTCTGGAGAAAAGGAGGCTGAGGGGACACCTTATCGCTCTCTACAACTACCTGGAAGGAGGTTGTAGCAAGGTGGGGGTTGGTCTCTTCTCCGAAGTAACAAGTGATAGGATGAGAGGAAATGGCCTCAAGTTGCTCCAGGGGAGGTTTAGGATGGATATTAGGAAAAAATTATCCACAGAAAGGGTTGTTGAGCATTGGAACAGGCTGCCCAGGGAAGTGGTTGAATCACCATCCCTAGAGGTATTTAAAAGATGGGTAGACGTGATGCTTAGGGACATGGTTAAGTGGTGAGTTTGGTAGTGTTAGGTTAATGGTTGGACTCGATGATCTTAAAGGTCCCTTCAAACCTAGATGATTCTATGATTCTATGTAATACATTGTCCAACAGCAGCCTGGAAAAGACTCTGTGGCTTAATCTAGACACAAACCTCTTCCAATTTTCCCTTGCTAAAGGGGAAGGAATAATTTGTGTGTGATCTTTGCCTATTATATATCCCTTCTACCACAAGTGTTGGGAAGATCCGTGGCTCTATTAATTCTCTAATTTACTTCCCACACAGCTTCCTTGACACAAAATCACATTGACATCTGCCTACTCATCACAAGAGTCTTACCGACTAGCACAAGCGTTAAAACATAGTCTTAATCTAGATATATATCAGTTAGTGTGTATAAACCTGCAAAGTTCAAAGGGAGATAAATTTGTAAGGCAAGTAAATGATAAGGTGTTTGCCAAATAGCCAGGGTTAGAAGAGCCCATCAGTGCAGTAATACTGTGTTTACGGGAGTCTGTGAAAACTTTGGCCACTACGCCAAGCCACCTTGCACCAAAATTAAAATATATTCTTCAGGTCAATGTTAGATCATGTTTTGACTTCGAACCCTGTGAGCTTAAGTAAGAGTGAAACAGTGGCAGCAAATTTGAAAGAATTGTCTATCCAAAGCCTAGCAAGTACACAAGGAAGGAGAATCCTGGACTGCATTAATAGCAGTGTAGCCAGTAGATCGAGGGCAGTGATTATTTCCTCTGCTTGGTACTTTTTAGATGGCATCTAGAATACTTTGTCGAGATTGGGGGCCCCAATGCAGGAGAGACATCAGTTAAACCAGTGCACATCCAGTGAAGGGCCACCGAGATGCTTGGGGGCTGGAGCACTCCTATGAGGAGACGCTGAGAAATCTGGACCTTCAGCCTGGAGAAGAGACAGCTTTGGGGGAGACTGAACAATCCCCTGCCAGTACCAATGAAGAGATCATTGACATGACAGAGCCAGGCTAATACAGCAGTGTATGGTGGGAGCACAAGAAACAACAGGCACATTGAAGCAATAGAAGTTCAGATGGCATGTGAAGAAAAACTTTTTCACTATGAGGACAGTGACAGTGAAAAAGGTTTCCCAAAGAGGAAGCACACTCTCAGTTCTTAAAGGTTTCCATGGTCTGGACATCTGGACAAAGCCCAGGTCTGATCTCATATACATGCCTCTTTTGAGCAGAAGTTTGGGTTAGAAACTTCCTGAAATCCCTTCCAACCTAAATTTTCCCATGATCCTATGCAATACTCTTAAGAAAAGGAGGATTAATCTAGGCGAGCATCCTCTGTGTACACTTACTCAGGACACTGTTTTTTTGCTGCTAAACTCAATGTCATTTGTCGGTTTCCTTAGTGAGGGATATGAACACATTATCACAGGTACAGCTACAGTGATAATACTATTGCGATTTCAGTGTTGCATAAACATACTACCACTAACTTAAATCAACTGCTTCATGTAATAGTCACATTCTGGCTCAAGTATGTAACTCCCAGAGATAGCAGTTGGAAGAGGGAGTTTTAAAACCGTGAGTTCTGAAAGCATAATTTTTGAAAACAAGATGGTAACAAGACTAACTTTACCTACGGGTATAATGGCAATAGTTCAGATGGCTCCAGAGACAGCTTTTTTCCCAACGAGTTTCTTAATCTAATCTGTAAATCCTTGTACAGTTTGTCATTCTTCCATCTTACCCTCCTCACTAAACTTGCAGGATTATTTGCACAACAGGTCCCAGACAAGATCAATACCCATTGCTCTAGCAAATGTATCAATAAATATTAAAATAAAGAAGTTTGGGAGAGGCAAAGAGTGGAAAACATTATCATTAATACATTGTTTTCTTCAAATAGTTTCCCATTACGAAGTATGTTGAAAAGCCCCCACTTAATAACTTTCTTGTGCAGACATTGATGGACTTGGATAGAGCCTTCAATTGAACAACGAACCCCTCCTCCCCAATAAAAAAAAAAAAAAGATTAAGGCAGTTGAATTGCCAGTCATCACTGAGACATGGGACACTGATACAACATTTCAAAAGCAGTAAGTCCTAACATTTATTTGCTAAGATCAAAGGGTAATTTGAGTAACCGTATTTTTCTGTGTACCTATTTCTTGGATACACTGACAAAAAGATTTTCTTTTAACTCAGATCTTCTCACTGGTTCCATTTATAATGGAAAGCATGGTGTGTGCATACGTGCAAAAATATCTGCATTTAACAATGTGTATAAATGCTATTATATTAAATTATATTAGTATTCATTAATGACAGTATATTACATTATTATAGTAAATGCTAATATACAATGCAGCCAGCTAATGGTTTAAGAAAAGGTGATCTTCACCTCTGCTAACAATGAATCTTTCCTCAGCCTCAGGTAGTGATAAAAAAATCCTCCTGTCCTACTCATTTTGTGTTTAGTTAACCACTCAGATTGCTAGGGGCTACAGTGAAAACATTTTGTTGCTTACTGCCTGCACTAATTAACCCATCCTGCAGAGGAGTTTTGGACCACCACCTAGAATGTGGCAAAGTGACATAAGGAAAATTCAGATTTTTTTTTCTTTTTTTCAAGAGATATTTGTTGGAAAAAAAAAAGATTTTTTTGAGGAACAGGTAAGAACAGGAATATGTCTGAGATGTAATATGAGGAATTAAATAGGAGGGGAGATGAAAGAAAGGGAGGCACTCCTGTGTTGAAGGAGTGTGATCACCCGAAGGTGAGAGTTCGGAGGGAGTTGGAAATGACAGCTAGGATAAAAAGGAATCTGCAAAGGAACCACTGCAAAGGGAAAGGAAGAAGAAAAAGAGGAAGATGCAGTCAAATAGAACTAGAAGACCTGGAAACTAATAGACAAGTAGAATGAATGAATAGACCTAGTAAAGGATGAAAGATTCTAACAGGATTCACCTCAGTCTGAAGGGAGCATTGGCCACACCAGAGTGCCTCAGGAACGTCCTACCCTCCCTTTCTTCATGGCAGCCCAGTCATTCAATGAGGGAGTTGGTCTGTTAGGATGAGATGTGGAAGCCTTTCAAAATCTTTACCCAGGCAGCTGCAACAACAGAGTGTCTCAAGACACATCAAAGTTGGTGAAGAAGTTACCAAAGTACGCTTCACTGACCAATGGTTAGTATATTTCATACTACCCCCCAAATATACACAAAAATATGCATGCTTATTTGATTGATACAGGGTTTTCTTAAACTATGCTATGCTCAATTACAAACCTGCACCTTATTTCAATGCCAAGCACATCCCAAAGGCTGAGAGCAAGTTGGAATCAATAAAGACAGAAAATATCTTTTTTCATATATGCAAATATATATATATACCTACTTTTATTATGCTAAGGTGCTAAACACTGACAAAAAATAACACCACAATATTTTATAGTTTTGCCATGCACAGTTTAAAGTTGCAAGAGCGTGTGTGAGCTGTAGGAGGTGCAAATGTGTTATTTCTGACACTAGATGGCAGGAGATTGAAGTAAATTATTTCCAGTGGGTCAGGGTAGCCTTAATAAATCAGCTTAAAACCCAAATGCCTGCCGGTTTGTAAATCAGGTAACAAAAACAAATTGAAAGATATAGTGAGGATTCTGAAATAAAGCAGAACGATATTTATGATTTTAAAGCTAAGACATCTCTTGGAGAATGACTGTCTGTTCAAATACGCACATATAATCTCAGTAATTAGATGGAGTCCGTCACGGGTTAAAAAAATGGTGTAACTGGCTCTACAAATTTCAAACCCCAGTGAAGTTTTCCCAGATGCCGGTGGTGTATTTAGAAACTAAATTACATGTAAAAAAGTTGTGAAACCTCAAACCTCAGCATCCACATTTGTTAGAAAGAGAGATCAGGAGGAAACCTAATGGGAGGGACAGACTATTCCACACCAAGTAAAGGTTTTTTGTATCTTCTACTGAATTGCTACTTGGCATAGTTAAAGGAAGGAAACTGAACTAGAGGGACAGAGGTTCTGATAGGCACTTTAGATAGGTTCATACCCACCCTTTGCTCCTTTCTAAAAGTTTATTCTTCATAGTGGCTGGCTTAAACCTTCATTAGTTTTGGACAGGAATCTTCAGTGTTGTCAGTGCAAAGGGGCTTAATGCAATTCTTACAAGTATCCCTCGTGATTTCTCACACAGCATCATGTTGTCTGAGAGGGGTAGAGCTACTACAGCAGCCTTCCTACAGAGCTGATTGATAGGTTCTTTGGGCTGCAGGGGGCCGCTCACCCCTTACAGCAGCTCTGGCTTTAGCACTGGCCTTGCAAACAGGCAGTGCCTTCTCCAGCTCTTCAAACACATGAGGCTGATGTGCTGCAGGAAAGCTGGAAAATGAGAAATATCAGGTATGCCTTATAGGTGGGGGGATTTTTGAATGGGTTAATTTTTAAAAAATAGTAATTCTTGACAGGACCGGCTCTGTCAATTTTTATGATTTTCCAGAGCTGTTGCTGTCACTGGCAATTGAATCTCAGGACAACCAGGAGAGGTGCCTATCCACCCATGTTTAGCATGAAAGAGATTGTAAAAAATGGAATGTGCATTTTTACTGAGCAGCTTTGATGGTCAGAGTAAGTAGTTCCTGGTCAGCTGCCAAAAGAAGACCTTGAAGCTTTGTCTGCAATTATCTATCTCATTCCACAAGTGATCTGCACTAGCTGGAAAGACAGAGTATGTCTCCACAGCTATACAGGGCTACTCTGCAAAAACAGCACAGTGAGCTGTGGTGATACATGGTCATACTGATTCCTTGGTTTTAACAATTTTTAATGTCATCGAATGCTTGGAAGGATTCAAGACTCCAAAAGACATGGTCACTTTTGCATTAAGTGTTTGTCAGTCTGTTTCTTTAAAAAAAAATGGTTTAGAGCAGTTACTAGCTACATCCCTCACATAAGGCTGTAGTTAAGATAACACAGAGCCAGTAAGACTAGCTGAAACTGTTCACTTTTCATTAAGTGCTCTCTAACAATGGTGAGTATCACTATACCTCATTTCTAGACAGGGAAACTTAAGCTGAGGAAGACGATGTAAATTGCGCAGGGTCATCAGAAGGCTAGCGCCAAGGTCCAGTCAGAAAGTTAAGTCCCTCAGACTCCTGACCCCAGACGCTCGCCACTGTCTCCCAACAGCACGGTAAATACCCATAAATAGGTTTTGTTTTCTTTTGTCACCTAGAAAATTGTGCTTTAATATTGATATTTTATATGTAGTGGGTGAGTAGGAGGTCAACTACCTCGTGGTAGTGGAAACTGGACTCATCCCGATTTCCTACTAAACCACCTCAGCTGATGGTGCCTTCCACATTTAATGTGGATCCTATGAAATACCAAATACTTGTCTCAGATGATATAAAATATCCATCTACAAACAGGAAAAGCAGGTCATACCGAACTTAAACCACCCAAATGATTCTCTGTAATTCATTGTTCCTCTGCTTATTGCACTGGTTGAATTTGGTTTGTAAGTAAATGCTTTCTAGTAGCAACTTTACATTTACTTCCAAATCACAAATTAAAGTCCTATATCAAACTTAATAGTCATATCTATGGAACCCTGCTTAGATGGTTTCTATTAATTACAATTTTTTAATAACCACCACTTTCTGTGTTTATCTGTCAGCTAGTTCTTAAACTATTTGCACTTTACCGATATTGCATAGAGCTATTTTAGATTTGTGCTGATCAGAACATCAGGCAGTATGAAATCATGTACTGTACTTCCCAAAAGTCTGAATATATTGCACGTATATGGCAATGAACCCACGTCCCAGAGAGGTAGCTTATACTTTGTGACCAAATGTCAAGCATACTTGATTTAAATCTTTTGAGGTAGCTTTTTTCACAAACCATACTGACGTTCACTCCAACCCTTAGATTTTTTTTCCAATTTTTTTCTATTTTTTCTATTTACACCCTGTATAAAGCACTCTTATGTCTTCCCTAGGACTTGTATCGCACCAACTAGTTTATGCTTACCTGAATCAGCCACTTTGCCTTTGTAATATACAATATGGAACAGTACTTGACTTTTCCATAAACTTTTCAGAAATTCAGTATTTATTTAAACTTGTGAAGGGCCAGGATACAGTCTCTGGCCATACCGATAATTTTTTTTTTTAATCCCTTGTTAGATATTGTTTGTGTTCCTCCTTGATTACTGCTGAAATGACTTCCTGATTGTCTTGTGGTATAAGGATATAATGGTGTTTCTTGCTTCTTTTGAAATACAGAACATTCGTGCATTATTATTGACAATTTATCCATCAAGCAGTGGCTCTGCCACTGCTAGGATTTACACTGTACCCAAGGTATTTAAATCCTTTTGTTGTTAGTCTTGCCAGCCATGATTTTTCTCCTCATGGCTTTAGGTCCTCCTATAATTCAAAATTTACGAAGTGTAGAAAATGCATATCCACAGCTATATATTTCTTATTTTTTTCTTATTGCATATTGCTATTTCATTGTTGTTGTTTAATCGCTGCACCTATTTCACTACTGAACCAAGATAGGCTTTTAGACAGTGCTGTCCTATTTCCTGGGAAATAGAAATAGTTGAATTGTGTCTTCAGGCCATAAAAAAACACTTCTTCTCAAAGAACATTCAATTCAACACAGTTTTTATTTCCATATATTGGAGTGGCATTTAGGAAATAACTTGTCTTCTTCACTTAGCTTTTAACAAATCCCAGCCAGTACCTGGGCTTTGTTAACATGTTGATCCATAAGTATTTGAGAGCCCATAATACCTTCTTAATCAACTTTCAAACAGGTAACAGCATATTTAATGTGGAAGACCTTACCATTATATGCTTTTTACTCTCTTCACCCTTGCTACATGAGTTAAAAGCAGTTTCTCTGCAGTAGGCTAACTGGTCTTTTTGAGCTTTTATAGAGGAAAACTATATTACAGCTGTTGTAGAAAGGGATGTCATCAATTATCTGTATTTCTGGCAGGTGACTGAGAATATTGACAGGATGTGCAACTGCATCTAAACCACCTGATGGCATTTTGAACACCAAAGATGTGTAGAATGAAAGGAAACATCATGGCACTTCTCTTGCTCTGGAGGATAAGAATATCTTCCAGTAGTGGGATGGTACAACCTTCAGATAGCTGTGTGGCGACTTCCTCTTAAGTATTAACCTTCCTAGCTGTTACAGAAAGCTCAAGATTATCAGTCTGAATCCTTGGATTTAATCCAGAGAGAACTGTCTCTGAGCTCAGAGATTTTTGCTATGGAAACAGTTTCCATGGTGCGTGGATAGTCTAATTCTATCAGATATATCAACCAATTTGACAAGATTTGACCAAAGTACATATTTTCCATTTTCTTGGAAACAACATTATTCTCAGCTGCAGTCACTTGTTTATCCCCAGTGATAACCACGTCACAGGAAGCAAAATGAGATTCTGCCAAAATACTTCTATATTAATGATGATGTTACTTGGGTAGACTGCCCCTGACAGTTCATACGGGTCTTCACAACTAAGCTTTGCACTAATAGAGGGCAGCAAACTGTAATTCATTCCCAGGGAAAAGGTCCTACAGCCCTTCTTACTTGGTGTCTTAGAATAAGGAGAGTTTTCACTCTATGGAGCCTGGGATCAAAAATGTTCATTGCTTGTCTGGTATGTCAGGTGCATGTTATGGGCAGGAAAGCAGGACACCAGCTGGGCTGGAAAAAAAAAAAAAAAAAAAAAAAAAAAAAAAACCAAACAAAGTTATAAAGTTTAGCAAGATAGTTGAATTGGTAATTGAATAATTGAATTGATAATTGAATCTGAATTGAGTTTTTTCACCTGGAGAACTTATCTACTATACTTACTTAAGCTTCACATATATCTGGGTTAAATGTTATCATAAAGGATTATCCCACTTCTACGGTCACACTGAGATTGGAGGATTATATGTGAAACACTTTTAACAGTGTTGAGAAACAGCAGAGAAAGGCATCTCTTACAGAGGTAACAAGTTGCCATCCACTGACTGACTACTCAGAGATGCGAAAGACGGTTTATCAGGCTCCTAAGGGGTAAAGGTATCTTCTACTTTGCTTGGCTGTTACTGCTCAGTGTTTTCATGTGTTTATGTTTGTGGACAGTAACACAGCAGCTGAAAAACTTTTTTTTTTTTTTTAAGGTATTGCTTTCATGTTTTTTTCTTGTTCCTCCAACAGTGAAACAGCCTAGCAAGACACAAGTACATTTTCACATTTGTGGTGAGGCGAGAGGCGAGTGTCATTTGCTTACGCAGGGAAGTTTAATCAATCCAAGTAAAAACAAAGTGAAAAAAAAATTTGCATTCCTGTGTCCCAGCCACTTGCTGTCATGCCTGAAATCACTATGTCTGAGAGCAATGAGTGATGAAGACTCCCTGCTATCAAACACCAGGTACTTCATCTAATGAAGAAAAAGAGATACCCCATTCAGATCACGTACTATAAGGTCTAGCTTAGATGTCAAACTCAGATATCTCTCCCTATCAACAGCAAAGAGAAAAATCTAAAATGTCATCTAAAATGTTCTTTAACAATATTACATGTCCTTCCTGCACTGTAACACTGTGTGAAACAGCATTACCAACAAGGATATCAGTTGAAAACAACTCTCGGTCTGCCCTGGAGGAAAATATTAATGAGCATCTTCAGCAATTTTTTCTTTCTTTCTACAAACTATTTTCAATCCTTTCTCTTAGTAAAGAGTTAGAAACAGTTTTACAGGTTGTCATTTAAAATTTTTGAAGGTACAGGCCCCCAAAAGCGGATTACTACAGGTAACTTTTTAGGCATATTCTCATCTTCCAGTGCACGTTTCTGGATCCCGCAACTTCCACCAGACAATGAAATGATAAAATTTGCATGATTAAATTCTTTCCTGAACCAAAATTATGTAAAGTCAGCTCTTGTTTAGTCAGTAGAATATTTGTCAAGTTAACTTAATGGCTGTAAATTCAAGTAGAGTGTTAATCAGAAATATGGGAGTTTGAGTTTAGATTATTTTTTTGGCATGCTATTTTCATATTTATGACTAAGCTGCACCTTCTGGTACTGGAAAGCTTCTGCCACCCTGCCCCTTCTGGCTTTGTAACCACTAGCCTCTGATTTGAACTGCAAGACTATACTTCAACTACCAAGATGGAGAAGATAAACATCAAATTAATGTCAGGGAGCAGCAAAAGCCGGCAGCTCCCTTGTGGGCCAGGAGCATCAGGGGCTCCCCAGGGTGGCAGGGCACTGCAGGGCAGCCCGGGCATCAGTCACCTCCCCGGGGAGGAAGACAGGCCCAGGCCAGGACATGGGCCCATAGCTGGGCCCGGCTTGGCAGGTCCCACGGCCGGGGCAGGGCAGGGCTGTGGGGAGCTGGAGGTCGGCCCTGCTGCAGCATTGTCGGGGCAGGGGCTAACATGGGGCCCAGGGCTGTGGGCAGGTCGGGGGAGCCCTGGGTCCTGGGCAGGGGCAGTGGTGCCCTTGCAGCCCTGAAAGTTCCCTATTGCCCAACTGAAACAATTTCCTCCATGGCAGAGCTCCTGTGCATCCAGGGGTATTTGTAAAGTTGGACAGACAGGTGGTATTGACTCACTGTAATGCTGCCTGCTTACAAGACACAAGGATGTTTGCATTAAATAGGCTTTTGGGGGCCCTCTTGTTTTTCCCCCTCTGTTCTCTTTTCTGACATGTTTCACCAGACCTAGACTTTATTCCCTGGCTTTTTAACGTTTCAGCGCTGGAATGACAGAATCCTGTAATACCAGTATTTTTCACCATTCACGTTTTCCAGTCTTTTCAGCATTTTTCAGTATTCAAGTTGCATAAAGCTCTGAAGTACATGCTACC